>NC_065451.1:72643068-72957356 GCF_917563875.1 Diabrotica virgifera virgifera
ATATGTGTCTCCTGATGAGAGACTAATAAGTTTCGAAACCGGTAGAGGTGCTTGCAGCACTCTCTGATTGGACTAGAATATGGTTCGGCTGTATTTTCGTTTTGCAACGAAATTGAAAATGGTTATTCATTTTTGATTTACATTTACTCTGTGTGGAGTATGAAGGGAACCATTCTCGTTGGAACTTTACCGCGCTGAGCAGATGGGACGTGAATTGTAAATTGTAGAATTCCCTCATCTTCCTTAGTCTCAGCATCCGTATGGCTTGCAAATTGTAGAAGCCTCGGAGGTGTAACCAGAGAAGGTTCCCATTGTTTTCATTCTGGTGGGGTGTAGAATGGCATTATGTTGTTTTATATGTCATTAGAGTGAAAACTTAGACTTTTTTATTAATAGATTAATTTATAATTACATATTACGGAACATTAAAAAACTTAAATTCAGTATTTAAAACGTAAGTATATTTAATGTAAGAATATATACCACAGCTTTGACCAACTTATATTTTTTATCATTAATGTTTTTATTTTTAATTTTAAATTAATCACTTTGACATTTATGTCAAATTTCCAGTAAACGTTTACAGGCTTATCAATACTAGCGCTCGCGAATGTTTAAATATCCCCTCTACGTACGAGCTCGCAGCGTATAGCGGTCTTTTCAATAGTTCAAATCTTGGTTGTCACAATCAGCTGTCATTTTTCTATGCAGTTGGCTATCTTTGTTTGATTTAAACGGTTTTAAAGTATTAAGTTATGTGGATTTATTTTCTTGGGTATAGTTGGTGTAATGTTGCAACCCAGATAATATTTAAAGTGAGTAACGTCCGGTTTTATAATCAACTTGAAGTGAACATTAACTAAAGTTCACTGTAATTTGTATTACAATTCCATTGATAAACATACCAACTTAAAATTTAAAGACCACTTTAACTTTATTATGAAATCGAGCGTACCTCTCTTAATACTTCTGTTCATCCTATAGCTCAGAAATGGACGATCTGAGACCCATGAAGTTAGGTAAATTATTACATTCATTTTTTAACAGACAAACACAAACTTACAATATAGCTCACTGTCAATAACTCCTCGTATATATACCAACACTTTGCGGTGTTATATTTAGTAATGAATCGAATTGTGATGTGCAATTAACACAAAATTAATTTTGGAAATCAAATAGGCTGTGAAAATTCATATATTACATTTGAATCTGTTCAAGTGATATCGTTAGTACGCTGTGTAATCAAGCAGGAATAAAATCAAAATGAAACCGATTTTGGTGCAATATTAAAGGCAATATGAGTTTCGATTTTAAAGTGGCTGTAACAAAACCTAATAGTGGTGAGTATTTTTTTATCATACCTATATATACACATATTATAATAATTCAATAAAACTTAAAGCTAAAATCAATATAATAAAATAATTAACTATTTTCAATGGGAAGTAAGCCACAATTCTAACAAAAAATTAAATTTTTAACGTTTCGAAAAATGACAAACAAACGCATTTTCGGATTTTAAATCGCTTATAACTTTAAAACTACACACACCGGCAAAATTAGCCGAACACGTTAAAAATGGGACATGTTTGATGTCTCGTATTTCATAAACCAGTGGTCCGATTTGAGTGATTCTTTTAGTATGTTATAGCCTTATTATTTAAGAATATCGTTGTAATAATATTGTTGCTAGACAGGTAAATACCATTTTATACCAGGTGTACCAATCATACTGTGTTTTTTTCTTAAAGTTTGGAACACCCTGTGGAATATTATAGCATATGTAAAATATTAGAATTAATACTCGATTGTAGACTTAGGCTTGCTTAACATTTTCCTTTTCGATTCATTTACTTATGTGAGTTAATAAAAAAGTTATGTGCGTTAACAACTATCCATGTTTTTCATCAATAAATCCTCATAGTAGGGGAGCAAAGTATACTAAATTTGCAGTTACTCGAGCGTTATGGGGACCTATTGGATTGTGAAGAGTATGTGCTAAAATCAGAAAAAGGTTAAGTTAAGTTTTCCATAAAGTGGGGGATTTTTCATTTTTTAATTTAATTTTCCATTTGAAACAATCATTTTTCTCCGATTATAGTGCTATCATATGTCGAATAAAAGTTGCTTATTTTTACGTAAATAATCCAAATCTGCAATAAAAATTGGGGGCTCCTAAATAATATTTTAAATTAAATCCCCCACCCCACCTCCGTGGTGGCTCGTGACACCCCACGGAGAGGGGTGTGGGGTAAATTAAAAATTATAAATACGAACCCCGTGATATTTTGCGAAATGAACATCAGATCGTAAAACTGCAAAATAAACCTATTCAATATTTTTCAAAAATCTAGTGAATGGCACCAAACACGACCGCCCACGGAGGTGGGGTGGGGGGTTACATTAAAATATTAAATAGGAGCCCCCAATTTTTATTGCAGATTTGTATCCTTGACGTAAAAATAAGCAACTTTTATTCGCAACATTTTTTCCTATTATGGATAAATGGCGCTATAATCGGAAAAAACGATTGGTGGAAATGGAAAATTAAATTAAAAATGGAGAGTCCCACACTTCATGGAAAACTTAACTTAACTTTTTTTGGTTGTAGCACCCACTCTTCACAGTCCACTCCAGGTCCCAAGAACGCTCGAGTAATTGCAAATTTAGCATACTTTTCTCCCCTACTATGAGGATTTATTGATAAAAAACATGGTTAGTTGTTAAAGCACATAACTTTTTTATTTTCTAACATAACCAAATGAATCAAAAAAGAAAATGTTAAGAAAGCATATTTCTACAATCGAGTTTTAATTTTAATATTTTATATATGCTGGAATATTCCACAGGGTGCTCCGAACTTTAAGAAAAAACACAGTATGCTTGTTACACCCGGTATAAAATGACATTTACCTGTCTAGCAGCAATATTATTACACCGATATTCTTAAATAATAAGGCTATAACATACTAAAAGAATCACTCAAATCGGACCACTGGTTTATGAAATACGAGACATCAAACATGTCCCATTTTTAATGTGTTCGGCTAATTTTGCCGGTGTGTGTATTACCTTTTGAGAAAAATGGCAAGAAACATATTTTATTTAAAACGTCACAAAGAATCTAGAAAAAATATTTTTCGGAGGAAAATAGGAGATTTTTGAAATTTTTCGAACACGAATATTTAACAATTAAAAAATAACGGTATAAGTTAAAGTTAAACGCGATCACTCTTCAGAATCTTGAAGCTGAATGTTCAGTCTTCAATCAAAGTATCTGGCAACCTCAAAGATACTAATATAAATATGAGTTTTTAAGCTACGAAAATCCGTATTTTCGCATTTTTCAGATATTAAGTCGCCTATAACTCCAAAACTATCAATTTCTGAGAAAAATTACAAGATACCTTTCTTGTTTAGATTGACCCAAAAAATCTAAAAATATATAATCCAGAGCAAAAAAACATGATATTTTGTATTTGTTTAAAAAAATTTTTAAACAATTTCTGCCCAAAAATTCCGCCCGGCACCCTTCAGATTTGTTTAAAGGGGACATTTTTAAATAGGAATCCACAAATAAACCGAATCAGAAATTTTTCCAGACGGGAGCGGTCTCACCACATGGACTACTTAAAATGGTGGGTTCTACAACCCCAGACTATTTTAAATAAATGTGATACACGGTGAAAAGGTAAAATTTACAGAAAAATATTGAATATTAATAAGTTAATTATATTTTAGAAAAGTGAAGTTATATTATTATTAAAAAAAGTGAAGTTATATTATTATTAAGGTTATTTAAAAGTTGACAAAAAAAATTAAAGTTTGAAAAATATTATTAAAAAGAAATGATAAGCAAATTTAATTGAAAAACCTCTCGCTTCTCCACTAGTGAGAGCGTATTTCTTCTCAAACGGGCAGCAAAGCTGATGGTGGAAGAGCCGAGTTAACCTCCGGTTTTCCCCAACCCTATAGGGTACTTGTCACTGACGGGGAGGTACGTCTCTAGTACCGGAAAATCAACATTTATTCCGTAAATCCATAACCCAGAATTGGCCCAAAATCCCCAAAATGATTCCTTATTCCATTACCAACTAAATTAACAAAATTTTGACTCAATCTTCTTCTTTCACCAGTGACTAAAAGAAAACAAAAAAAAACCTTGTATCAGCTTGTTTCCTTTGTGTATATGGTATAGTCAAAGCCCGAATTTCAGGCACTCCTAGATTTGACTAGGCAATCCTCAGGTCAGAATAACGATCTTAGTCAAAGTCCGAAATAAATTACAGTTTCGGCCTTTGACTAGTCAAACCTAGGAGACACTAAGTTGGTCAGGCAAAGGGCGTAATTTATATTTATGAAATCGGGGTTTGACTAGTCAAACCCCGATCAGCTATTAAAATGTCGTAATTTGTTAGATTAGACTTAATATAACGTCATTTTTTAATTTTAATGTTTACTATTTTATTATTATCGTAATTAAAATATAAAAAATAGTATTTATTCTCACATGTTGAGGCATTATGGCATTTGGAGTTGCACAATACGTTAGACTTTTTACACTTTTGAAGAGCATTTCTTCCGACGCTCCTGAGGGGCATAAGGAGTTTCGAGAAAGAAGAAGAAGAAGGGAATATCTTATTGCAGTAGCATTTTATAAAGCCTTGCCCTCCAAATTTAGAATCTTTTGTACTAATTTCTCTTAGAGACAGCTTAACGTCTGGGACATCTTCGAAATTAAGAAAATTCTCTTTGCATTCTCTTATTTGATTTCTTGAAAAAATAATGTTTATTGTTCCGTATTTCGTACCAACTCTATATAAACCGTCAATTGTTTTATCTTGTGTGATACTTAAAATATTTTGAGCATCTCCTTTGGCTCTATTAAAGCTGGGGATAGGTATTGTTACAGTTTTTCCGATCGCAATTGAAGGAAATTTTTTTTCACTTAATTGTTTCATAGCATTAGCCTGAGCATGAAGACCTTCAATCGCCTTTCCTATATTTATTTTAATCTTTTCTGTCTGTGTAACAATATCTATCCCAACTTTGATATAGCCAAAGGAGAGGCTCGAAAATTTTTGGGTTCATAAAAGATAAAACAATTGACGTTTAATATAGAGTTGTACGAAATTCGGAACAATAAACATTCTTTTATTAAATAAAATCAAATAAGAGAATGCAAAGAGAATTTTCTTAATTTCGAAGATGTTCCAGACGTTAGTCTGTCTCTAAGATAAATTAGTACAAAAGACTCTAAATTTGGAGGACAAGGTTAACGTATTGTGCAACTCTAAATGCCATAATGCCTCAACATGTGAGAATAAACACTATTTTTTTTATTTTAATTACGACAATATAAAAATAATAAACATTAAAATTAAAAAATGACGTTTTATTAAACCTAATCTGATAAATTACGACATTTTAATAGCTGATCGGGGTTTGACCAGTTAAACCCCGATTTTATAAAATTAAATTTTGACCTTTGTCTGACCAACTTAGTCTCTCCTAGGTTTTACTAGTCAAAGGCCGAAACTGTAATTTATTTCGGGCTTTGACTATAACATAATATAAAAACCTTATAAAAACTGACAGAAAAACCTGAATAAAAAGTGAAGTTATGATGTATATACGTGACATATCGTTGACTTTAGCATGACCTTGATTTGAAATCGGCTTTTTGACACATGTAAGGGAATATTATTTGAATAATAAAATATTGATATTTTAATAAAGGATTAGTTTACAGAATCAAATACAAAAGCAAATGAGATTGTCATTTATTTTAGAAATTATTTAAACGGGAAATATAACTATAAGAAAAAAATGAATAGCCATTTTCAATTTCGTTGCAAAACGAAAATACAGCCGAACCATATTCCAGTCCAATCAGAGAGTGCTGCAAGCACCTCTACCGGTTTCGAAACTTATTAGTCTCTCATCAGGAGGCACATATGCTGCCCTCCCTGATCCAACCAAAACAAACCCCAGCGTGCAGTCCCGAATTGCAACGAACGAAATGGCATAGATGCCCTAGCGGCAACTGCTAGCAAAAGACAAGTTTTCACTCTAATGGCATATAGCATATCCCACCAGAATGAAAACAATGGGAACCTTCTCTGGTTACACCTCCGAGGCTTCTACAATTTGCAAGCCATACGGATGCTGAGACTAAGGAAGATGAGGGAATTCTACAATTTGCAATTCACGTCCCATCTGCTCAGCGCGGTAAAGTTCCAATGAGACTGGTTCCCTTCATACTCCACACAGAGTAAATGTAAATCAAAAATGAATAACCATTTTCAATTTCGTTGCAAAACGAAAATACAGCCGAACCATATTCCAGTCCAATCAGAGAGTGCTGCAAGCACCTCTACCGGTTTCGAAACTTATTAGTCTCTCATCAGGAGGCACATATGCTGCCCTCCCTGATCCAACCAAAACAAACCCCAGCGTGCAGTCCCGAATTGCAACGAACGAAATGGCATAGATGCCCTACCGGCAACTGCTAGCAAAAGACAAGTTTTCACTCTAATGGCATATAGCATATCCCACCAGAATGAAAACAATGGGAACCTTCTCTGGTTACACCTCCGAGGCTTCTACAATTTGCAAGCCATACGGATGCTGAGACTAAGGAAGATGAGGGAATTCTACAATTTGCAATTCACGTCCCATCTGCTCAGCGCGGTAAAGTTCCAACGAGACTGGTTCCATTCATACTCCACACAGAGTAAATGTAAATCAAAAATGAATAACCATTTTCAATTGCGTTGCAAAACGAAAATACAGCCGAACCATATTCCAGTCCAATCAGAGAGTTTCTCTTCCGGTTTCGAAACTTATTAGTCTCTCATCAGGAGGCACATATGCTGCCCTCCCTGATCCAACCAAAACAAACCCCAGCGTGCAGTCTCGAATTGCAACGAACGAAATGGCATAGATGCCCTAGCGGCAACTGCTAGCAAAAGACAAGTTTTCACTCTAATGGCATATAGCATATCCCACCAGAATGAAAACAATGGAACCTTCTCTGGTTACGCCTCCGAGGCTTCTACAATTTGCAAGCCATACGGATGCTGAGACTAAGGAAGATGAGGGAATTCTACAGTTTGCAATTCACGTCCCATCTGCTCAGCGCGGTAAAGTTCCAACGAGACTGGTTCCCTTCATACTCCACACAGAGTAAATGTAAATCAAAAATGAATAACCATTTTCAATTTCGTTGCAAAACGAAAATACAGCCGAACCATATTCCAGTCCAATCAGAGAGTTTCTCTACCGGTTTCGAAACTTATTAGTCTCTCATCAGGAGGCACATATGCTGCCCTCCCTGATCCAACCAAAACAAACCCCAGCGTGCAGTGACGAATTGCAACGAACGAAATGGCATAGATGCCCTAGCGGCAACTGCTAGCAAAAGAGAAGTTTTCACTCTAATGGCATATAGCATATCCCACCAGAATGAAAACAATGGAACCTTCTCTGGTTACACCTCCGAGGCTTCTACAATTTGCAAGCCATACGGATGCTGAGACTAAGGAAGATGAGGGAATTCTACAGTTTGCAATTCACGTCCCATCTGCTCAGCGCGGTAAAGTTCCAACGAGACTGGTTCCCTTCATACTCCACACAGAGTAAATGTAAATCAAAAATGAATAACCATTTTCAATTTCGTTGCAAAACGAAAATACAGCCGAACCATATTCCAGTCCAATCAGAGAGTGCTGCAAGCACCTCTACCGGTTTCGAAACTTATTAGTCTCTCATCAGGAGGCACATATGCTGCCCTCCCTGATCCAACCAAAACAAACCCACAGCGTGCAGTCCCGAATTGCAACGAACGAAATGGCATAGATACCCTAGCGGCAACTGCTAGCAAAAGACAAGTTTTCACTTTAATGGCATATAGCATATCCCACCAGAATGAAAACAATGGGAACCTTCTCTGGTTACACCTCCGAGGCTTCTACAATTTGCAAGCCATACGGATGCTGAGACCAAGGAAGATGAGGGAATTCTACAATTTGCAATTCACGTCCCATCTGCTCAGCGCGGTAAAGTTCCAACGAGACTGGTTCCCTTCATACTCCACACAGAGTAAATGTAAATCAAAAATGAATAACCAGTTGCCTAGCGGCAACTGCTAGCAAAAGACAAGTTTTCACTCTATGGCATATAGCATATCCCACCAGAATGAAAACAATGGGAACCTTCTCTGGTTACACCTCCGAGGCTTCTACAATTTGCAAGCCATACGGATGCTGAGACTAAGGAAGATGAGGGAATTCTACAATTTGCAATTCACGTCCCATCTGCTCAGCGTGGTAAAGTTCCAACGAGACTGGTTCCCTTTATACTCCACACAGAGTAAATGTAAATCAAAAATGAATAACCATTTTCAATTTCGTTGCAAAAGGAAAATACAGCCGAACCATATTCCAGTCCAATCAGAGAGTGCTGCAAGCACCTCTACCGGTTTCGAAACTTATTAGTCTCTCATCAGGAGGCACATATGCTGCCCTCCCTGATCCAACCAAAACAAAGCCCAGCGTGCAGTCCCGAATTGCAACGAACGAAATGGCATAGATGCCCTAGCGGCAACTGCTAGCAAAAGACAAGTTTTCACTCTAATGGCATATAGCATATCCCACCAGAATGAAAACAATGGGAACCTTCTCTGGTTACACCTCCGAGGCTTCTACAATTTGCAAGCCATACGGATGCTGAGACTAAGGAAGGTGAGGGAATTCTACAATTTGCAATTCACGGCCCATCTGCTCAGCGCGGTAAAGTTCCAACGAGACTGGTTCCCTTCATACTCCACACAGAGTAAATGTAAATCAAAAATGAATAATCATTTTCAATTTCGTTGCAAAACGAAAATACAGCCGAACCATATTCCAGTCCAATCAGAGAGTTTCTCTACCGGTTTCGAAACTTATTAGTCTCTCATCAGGAGGCACATATGCTGCCCTCCCTGATCCAACCAAAACAAACCCCAGCGTGCAGTCACGAATTGCAACGAACGAAATGGCATAGATGCCCTAGCGGCAACTGCTAGCAAAAGACAAGTTTTCACTCTAATGGCATATAGCATATCCCACCAGAATGAAAACAATGGAACCTTCTCTGGTTACACCTCCGAGGCTTCTACAATTTGCAAGCCATACGGATGCTGAGACTAAGGAAGATGAGGGAATTCTACAGTTTGCAATTCACGTCCCATCTGCTCAGCGCGGTAAAGTTCCAACGAGACTGGTTCCCTTCATACTCCACACAGAGTAAATGTAAATCAAAAATGAATAACCATTTTCAATTTCGTTGCAAAACGAAAATACAGCCGAACCATATTCCAGTCCAATCAGAGAGTGCTGCAAGCACCTCTACCGGTTTCGAAACTTATTAGTCTCTCATCAGGAGGCACATATGCTGCCCTCCCTGATCCAACCAAAACAAACCCCAGCGTGCAGTCCCGAATTGCAACGAACGAAATGGCATAGATACCCTAGCGGCAACTGCTAGCAAAAGACAAGTTTTCACTTTAATGCCATATAGCATATCCCACCAGAATGAAAACAATGGGAACCTTCTCTGGTTACACCTCCGAGGCTTCTACAATTTGCAAGCCATACGGATGCTGAGACTAAGGAAGATGAGGGAATTCTACAATTTACAATTCACGTCCCATCTGCTCAGCGCGGTAAAGTTCCAACGAGACTGGTTCCCTTCATACTCCACACAGAGTAAATGTAAATCAAAAATGAATAACCAGTTGCCTAGCGGCAACTGCTAGCAAAAGACAAGTTTTCACTCTAATGGCATATAGCATATCCCACCAGAATGAAAACAATGGGAACCTTCTCTGGTTACACCTCCGAGGCTTCTACAATTTGCAAGCCATACGGATGCTGAGACTAAGGAAGATGAGGGAATTCTACAGTTTGCAATTCACGTCCCATCTGCTCAGCGCGGTAAAGTTCCAACGAGACTGGTTCCCTTCATACTCCACACAGAGTAAATGTAAATCAAAAATGAATAACCATTTTCAATTGCGTTGCAAAACGAAAATACAGCCGAACCATATTCCAGTCCAATCAGAGAGTTTCTCTTCCGGTTTCGAAACTTATTAGTCTCTCATCAGGAGGCACATATGCTGCCCTCCCTGATCCAACCAAAACAAACCCCAGCGTGCAGTCTCGAATTGCAACGAACGAAATGGCATAGATGCCCTAGCGGCAACTGCTAGCAAAAGACAAGTTTTCACTCTAATGGCATATAGCATATCCCACCAGAATGAAAACAATGGAACCTTCTCTGGTTACGCCTCCGAGGCTTCTACAATTTGCAAGCCATACGGATGCTGAGACTAAGGAAGATGAGGGAATTCTACAGTTTGCAATTCACGTCCCATCTGCTCAGCGCGGTAAAGTTCCAACGAGACTGGTTCCCTTCATACTCCACACAGAGTAAATGTAAATCAAAAATGAATAACCATTTTCAATTTCGTTGCAAAACGAAAATACAGCCGAACCATATTCCAGTCCAATCAGAGAGTTTCTCTACCGGTTTCGAAACTTATTAGTCTCTCATCAGGAGGCACATATGCTGCCCTCCCTGATCCAACCAAAACAAACCCCAGCGTGCAGTCACGAATTGCAACGAACGAAATGGCATAGATGCCCTAGCGGCAACTGCTAGCAAAAGACAAGTTTTCACTCTAATGGCATATAGCATATCCCACCAGAATGAAAACAATGGAACCTTCTCTGGTTACACCTCCGAGGCTTCTACAATTTGCAAGCCATACGGATGCTGAGACTAAGGAAGATGAGGGAATTCTACAGTTTGCAATTCACGTCCCATCTGCTCAGCGCGGTAAAGTTCCAACGAGACTGGTTCCCTTCATACTCCACACAGAGTAAATGTAAATCAAAAATGAATAACCATTTTCAATTTCGTTGCAAAACGAAAATACAGCCGAACCATATTCCAGTCCAATCAGAGAGTGCTGCAAGCACCTCTACCGGTTTCGAAACTTATTAGTCTCTCATCAGGAGGCACATATGCTGCCCTCCCTGATCCAACCAAAACAAACCCCAGCGTGCAGTCCCGAATTGCAACGAACGAAATGGCATAGATACCCTAGCGGCAACTGCTAGCAAAAGACAAGTTTTCACTTTAATGGCATATAGCATATCCCACCAGAATGAAAACAATGGGAACCTTCTCTGGTTACACCTCCGAGGCTTCTACAATTTGCAAGCCATACGGATGCTGAGACTAAGGAAGATGAGGGAATTCTACAATTTGCAATTCACGTCCCATCTGCTCAGCGCGGTAAAGTTCCAACGAGACTGGTTCCCTTCATACTCCACACAGAGTAAATGTAAATCAAAAATGAATAACCAGTTGCCTAGCGGCAACTGCTAGCAAAAGACAAGTTTTCACTCTATGGCATATAGCATATCCCACCAGAATGAAAACAATGGGAACCTTCTCTGGTTACACCTCCGAGGCTTCTACAATTTGCAAGCCATACGGATGCTGAGACTAAGGAAGATGAGGGAATTCTACAATTTGCAATTCACGTCCCATCTGCTCAGCGTGGTAAAGTTCCAACGAGACTGGTTCCCTTTATACTCCACACAGAGTAAATGTAAATCAAAAATGAATAACCATTTTCAATTTCGTTGCAAAAGGAAAATACAGCCGAACCATATTCCAGTCCAATCAGAGAGTGCTGCAAGCACCTCTACCGGTTTCGAAACTTATTAGTCTCTCATCAGGAGGCACATATGCTGCCCTCCCTGATCCAACCAAAACAAAGCCCAGCGTGCAGTCCCGAATTGCAACGAACGAAATGGCATAGATGCCCTAGCGGCAACTGCTAGCAAAAGACAAGTTTTCACTCTAATGGCATATAGCATATCCCACCAGAATGAAAACAATGGGAACCTTCTCTGGTTACACCTCCGAGGCTTCTACAATTTGCAAGCCATACGGATGCTGAGACTAAGGAAGGTGAGGGAATTCTACAATTTGCAATTCACGGCCCATCTGCTCAGCGCGGTAAAGTTCCAACGAGACTGGTTCCGTTCATACTCCACACAGAGTAAATGTAAATCAAAAATGAATAACCATTTTCAATTTCGTTGCAAAACTAAAATACAGCCGAACCATATTCCAGTCCAATCAGAGAGTTTCTCTACCGGTTTCGAAACTTATTAGTCTCTCATCAGGAGGCACATATGCTGCCCTCCCTGATCCAACCAAAACAAACCCCAGCGTGCAGTCACGAATTGCAACGAACGAAATGGCATAGATGCCCTAGCGGCAACTGCTAGCAAAAGACAAGTTTTCACTCTAATGGCATATAGCATATCCCACCAGAATGAAAACAATGGAACCTTCTCTGGTTACACCTCCGAGGCATCTACAATTTGCAAGCCATACGGATGCTGAGACTAAGGAAGATGAGGGAATTCTACAGTTTGCAATTCACGTCCCATCTGCTCAGCGCGGTAAAGTTCCAACGAGACTGGTTCCCTTCATACTCCACACAGAGTAAATGTAAATCAAAAATGAATAATCATTTTCAATTTCGTTGCAAAACGAAAATACAGCCGAACCATATTCCAGTCCAATCAGAGAGTTTCTCTACCGGTTTCGAAACTTATTAGTCTCTCATCAGGAGGCACATATGCTGCCCTCCCTGATCCAACCAAAACAAACCCCAGCGTGCAGTCACGAATTGCAACGAACGAAATGGCATAGATGCCCTAGCGGCAACTGCTAGCAAAAGACAAGTTTTCACTCTAATGGCATATAGCATATCCCACCAGAATGAAAACAATGGAACCTTCTCTGGTTACACCTCCGAGGCTTCTACAATTTGCAAGCCATACGGATGCTGAGACTAAGGAAGATGAGGGAATTCTACAGTTTGCAATTCACGTCCCATCTGCTCAGCGCGGTAAAGTTCCAACGAGACTGGTTCCCTTCATACTCCACACAGAGTAAATGTAAATCAAAAATGAATAACCATTTTCAATTTCGTTGCAAAACGAAAATACAGCCGAACCATATTCCAGTCCAATCAGAGAGTGCTGCAAGCACCTCTACCGGTTTCGAAACTTATTAGTCTCTCATCAGGAGGCACATATGCTGCCCTCCCTGATCCAACCAAAACAAACCCCAGCGTGCAGTCCCGAATTGCAACGAACGAAATGGCATAGATGCCCTAGCGGCAACTGCTAGCAAAAGACAAGTTTTCACTCTAATGGCATATAGCATATCCCACCAGAATGAAAACAATGGGAACCTTCTCTGGTTACACCTCCGAGGCTTCTACAATTTGCAAGCCATACGGATGCTGAGACTAAGGAAGATGAGGGAATTCTACAATTTGCAATTCACGTCCCATCTGCTCAGCGCGGTAAAGTTCCAACGAGACTGGTTCCCTTCATACTCCACACAGAGTAAATGTAAATCAAAAATGAATAACCTGTTGCCTAGCGGCAACTGCTAGCAAAAGACAAGTTTTCACTCTAATGGCATATAGCATATCCCACCAGAATGAAAACAATGGGAACCTTCTCTGGTTACACCTCCGAGGCTTCTACAATTTGCAAGCCATACGGATGCTGAGACTAAGGAAGATGAGGGAATTCTACAATTTGCAATTCACGTCCCATCTGCTCAGCGTGGTAAAGTTCCAACGAGACTGGTTCCCTTTATATTCCACACAGAGTAAATGTAAATCAAAAATGAATAACCATTTTCAATTTCGTTGCAAAAGGAAAATACAGCCGAACCATATTCCAGTCCAATCAGAGAGTGCTGCAAGCACCTCTACCGGTTTCGAAACTTATTAGTCTCTCATCAGGAGGCACATATGCTGCCCTCCCTGATCCAACCAAAACAAAGCCCAGCGTGCAGTCCCGAATTGCAACGAACGAAATGGCATAGATGCCCTAGCGGCAACTGCTAGCAAAAGACAAGTTTTCACTCTAATGGCATATAGCATATCCCACCAGAATGAAAACAATGGGAACCTTCTCTGGTTACACCTCCGAGGCTTCTACAATTTGCAAGCCATACGGATATTGAGACTAAGGAAGATGAGGGAATTCTACAATTTGCAATTCACGGCCCATCTGCTCAGCGCGGTAAAGTTCCAACGAGACTGGTTCCGTTCATACTCCACACAGAGTAAATGTAAATCAAAAATGAATAACCATTTTCAATTTCGTTGCAAAACGAAAATACAGCCGAACCATATTCCAGTCCAATCAGAGAGTTTCTCTACCGGTTTCGAAACTTATTAGTCTCTCATCAGGAGGCACATATGCTGCCCTCCCTGATCCATCCAAAACAAACCCCAGCGTGCAGTCCCGAATTGCAACGAACGAAATGGCATAGATGCCCTAGCGGCAACTGCTAGCAAAAGACAAGTTTTCACTCTAATGGCATATAGCATATCCCACCGGAATGAAAACAATGGGAACCTTCTCTGGTTACACCTCCGAGGCTTCTACAATTTGCAAACCATACGGATGCTGAGACTAAGGAAGATGAGGGAATTCTACAATTTGCAATTCACGTCCCATCTGCTCAGCGCGGTAAAGTTCCAACGAGACTGGTTCCCTTCATACTCCACACAGAGTAAATGTAAATCAAAAATGAATAACCATTTTCAATTTCGTTGCAAAACGAAAATACAGCCGAACCATATTCCAGTCCAATCAGAGAGTTTCTCTACCGGTTTCGAAACTTATTAGTGTCTCATCAGGAGGCACATATGCTGCCCTCCCTGATCCAACCAAAACAAACCCCAGCGTGCAGTCCCGAATTGCAACGAACGAAATGGCATAGATGCCCTAGCGGCAACTGCTAGCAAAAGACAAGTTTTCACTCTAATGGCATATAGCATATCCCACCAGAATGAAAACAATGGGAACCTTCTCTGGTTACACCTCCGAGGCTTCTACAATTTGCAAGCCATACGGATATTGAGACTAAGGAAGATGAGGGAATTCTACAATTTGCAATTCACGTCCCATCTGCTCAGCGCGGTAAAGTTCCAACGAGACTGCTTCCCTTCATACTCCACACAGAGTAAATGTAAATCAAAAATGGATAACCATTTTCAATTTCGTTGCAAAACGAAAATACAGCCGAACCATATTCCAGTCCAATCAGAGAGTTTCTCTACCGGTTTCGAAACTTATTAGTCTCTCATCAGGAGGCACATATGCTGCCCTCCCTGATCCATCCAAAACAAACCCCAGCGTGCAGTCCCGAATTGCAACGAACGAAATGGCATAGATGCCCTAGCGGCAACTGCTAGCAAAAGACAAGTTTTCACTCTAATGGCATATAGCATATCCCACCGGAATGAAAACAATGGGAACCTTCTCTGGTTACACCTCCGAGGCTTCTACAATTTGCAAACCATACGGATGCTGAGACTAAGGAAGATGAGGGAATTCTACAATTTGCAATTCACGTCCCATCTGCTCAGCGCGGTAAAGTTCCAACGAGACTGGTTCCCTTCATACTCCACACAGAGTAAATGTAAATCAAAAATGAATAACCATTTTCAATTTCGTTGCAAAACGAAAATACAGCCGAACCATATTCCAGTCCAATCAGAGAGTGCTGCAAGCACCTCTACCGATTTCGAAACTTATTAGTCTCTCATCAGGAGGCACATATGCCGCCCTCCCTGATCCAACCAAAACAAACCCCAGCGTGCAGTCCCGAATTGCAAGGAACGAAATGGCATAGATGCCCTAGCGGCAACTGCTAGCAAAAGACAAGTTTTCACTCTAATGGCATATAGCATATCCCACCAGAATGAAAACAATGGGAACCTTCTCTGGTTACAGCTCCGAGGCTTCTACAATTTGCAAGCCATACGGATGCTGAGACTAAGGAAGATGAGGGAATTTCTACAATTTGCAATTCACGTCCCATCTGCTCAGCGTGGTAAAGTTCCAACGAGACTGGTTCCCTTTATACTCCACACAGAGTAAATGTAAATCAGCAACAATAAATCCTGACTTGCATGCCGCAGAATGTAACTGATAAGATGTTTTCCACCTACCTCTACCGAAAGTATACATTTCCTGCCCTAGAAGGACCAAGGAGGGTTAAAAATTATCCGCAACATTGCATTACATCTATATATATATATAATACCGGTTTATAGCGTCCTGCGCCTTCCGGTTCCTATTCTCCAGCCGCGTCGATCTGTCCAATCTCCTGGTCGGAGATCTCTCTCAGACATGGCTTTCTGGATTCCACTTATCCAGGTTGTTTTCGGTCTGCCCCTTTTCCTTCTTTCCGGGGGTTGCCATTCCATTATTAGCTTTGGGAGTCGATGTTCCTCCATTCTTTGTACATGGCCATACCAGCAAAGTTGTTTTTGTTGGACTTCTTCAATTATGTTTGTTTTTCTATTCATAACATCTCGTACCCGTTCATTCGTTATATGTGAGACTCTGGAGATGCAGGCCGATCTTCGCCAGAAGTCCATTTCCAGTGCGAGCAACTTCTGTTCTGTTCGCTTATTCAGTTGCCAGGTTTCAAATCCATACAGTACCACGTTTAAAGATGCTATTATAAAGCTGTGTTTTCTTTTCTTTTGATATGGTTTTTGACCAAAGTAGCGAGTTCAAAGCTCCTATTACCTTCTTTCCTTTCATAATTCTTTCCTCTATTTCGAATTCTGTCCTTCCACTTTATTGGATTCTCGTTCCAAGGTATACATAATCAGAGCTTGGCTCGATAACCATATCATCCTCTAGATGTAACTCACTTTTCTGTCATCCTATACACATATATTTGGTTTTCTTCATATTAACGTATAGGCCCCATTTTTTGTATTCTCGAAACAGCCGGTTTGTCATAAATATTAGATCATCTTTATCCTGGGCAATCACCACCTGATCGTCAGCAAAATGCAGTGTGTATAATGTTGAGTCGTCGTTTAGCTGTATCCCCATTCCAGAACACGATTTGCGCCACTTATGCAAGACCTCATTTATATAGATTTTAAACAGTGTTGACGATAAGCTGCATCCCTGTCGTAGTCCCTTATTCACCATGAAGCTATTGGATAATCTGCTGTTGATTTTTATGTTTGCTTGGATATTGTTATAGAATTGTTGCACTGCTTTTATTAAAGTTATATTAATAGGGGATTTTTCCAGGACTTGCCATAATTTACAAAGTGGTACGGTATCATATGCCTTAGTTAGATCAACGAATAGTAGATGTATTTCTCTGTCTCTGGCTACTTTTTTATCATTGAGTTGGTTGAGCGTGAAAATGTGGTCGATACAGGATCTTCCTGCTCGGAATCCTGCTTGTTTTCGATCTCTATAGGTGCATATTCATTTTCTATTTGAGCTTTTAAAGTTTTCCCATATAATCTGCTAAAGGTGCTGGTTACAGTAATACAGCGATAGTTCTTGCAGTCTTCCTTGTTACCCTTTTTGTGTATTGGGGTTATCCATCCCGTTTTCCAATTTTCTGGTATGTTTTCTCCATTTGTGTAGTTGTTGAAAATTAAGGTTATTAGTTTGGTCAATTTTGCAGTTCCATTTTTTATAAGTTCCGCTGGTATTCCTTCTGGACCACATGCTTTTTTATTTTTTAGTGATTTAATCATTCTCTCAACGAATTCGTCATTTAATTCTACGACTTGACCATTTAAATTGTAGTGCTTTGGTGATGTATTTATGTATTCCTGTCTATTTTCTTGAAGTTCTTCTTTGTAGTGGGTTTTCCATTTTTTTAAATCAATCATTTGAAGGTTTGTATTATTTCTGTTTTCATTTCTTAGATTTCGAATGAACCTCCAAGCTTCTGAGGATCTGCTTCCACCAAGATGGCATTCCACTTCCCTACATCTCTGTTCCCAGGTATTGTTCTCATTTTTTGTTAACATTTTTTTATATTTGATTAATTCTTGGCGGTATTGGGTTTTATCATATGCGTTTTGTGATTTTAACCATTTATGATATTTCTGTTGTTTTATTTGTTTCTGTTGTTCAAGTTCATTGCTCCAGACTATGCTGTTATTTTTCCTGGTATTTGTTATCTCCTCCATGCCTAATGCTTCACTGGCTGCTTCCTTAATCGCAAGTGTTATTTTGTCGTAAATTATATTGGTGCTACATGTCAGGTCAATTTGATCAAGTTTTTGATCCAGTCTGTTCTGGTATAGGAACCTGGTGCTGTCGTCATATAGCCCAGTTAGTTTGTATTTGGGTTCTTTGATTATTTCTACTCTTTCTTCTTTCGATGTTTCATTTATTGCATATTTGAAGAGGATTTTGATTCGAGATATTAGTAGGTAATGGTCAGATCCGCATTCTACACCTCTATATACTCTTGTGTCTTGGATTTTCCATTCTGATTTTTGTTTTATTATAATGTAGTCTATAGTCGATCGTAGTTGTCTTGTCTCTTGATGCCAAGTGAACTTATGTATGTCCTTGTGGGGATAGAAGCCGTTTAAAATTTTTAGGTTAAATTGTTGGCATAGACTAATGAGCCTTTCTCCATTATCATTGGTTACTTCTTCCCCGTAGTTTCCTACAATTAGGTGGTCCTTCTGTCTTCCTGTTCTTGCATTCAGGTCGCCCATCATTAATATCTCCCGTTGATCTCCGATTTTAGAAATCGTGTCTTCAAGCTCTTGTTGGAATGCGTCTTTTTCGTTTATTAATGTATCTTCGGTAGGGGCATATATACCTATTACTGTGGTTCTGTGTCCATGGATGTTTAAGTTGACAGTCAGAATTCTCTCGTTTATTGCTTCCCAATTTGTTATTTTATTTTTATATCTCTTATCGATAAGGATTGATACTCCTTTGGCAGCTCTTTGATGTTTTTGTACGCCACTGAAGATGTGGATAAAATTATCAATTTCTTCTATACTTTTACCTTTTCTTTTTGTTTCAGTAAGAACGGATACTGATATCTTGTGTTGTCTCATTCCTTTGATTACGTCTTCAATTTTTCCTTTTAAGCCTTGGACGTTCCATGTACCATAATTCATTGTCCATTTTCGTTGCGGATGTCGTCGTGGTTTTTTCAGGTCCGGGTTCCGAGGCTGGGTTTTCGGATTTTTAGCAGTTCCTTTTTTACGAATGTAGAGTCGCTGAGTGCATTACATCTGATTATCTAAATACCTTTGTTCCTAAAAATCTCAAATAATTAGTAGTTGTCGGCGTACTATTGCCCTATTATATGTTATAATTAGCATTTCTATAATTTAATTCATTTCCTCATACTTTTATAAAAACTTGACAGTGGACTACAAATAATCCCCTTGAATACCTTCAACACCATCCCAAAATGGAATGGGACGATATTATTCATGTGTCAAATTAGTAAAATCTAAAGGAAAAAAGACCTATAAGTGGGTAAAAACAACCATAGTTTGTTAAAAATGCAAGTATGTATGCGGTAAACACAGCAAGAACTCAAAAATGTTTCTGTATCCTACGATGATGCGAATTCCACTGAAGCCGAAGACTCCGGGTAACTTATAAATTCATATCTTTTAATTGTTCCATTAACGTCTAAGAATAATATGAAAGTGTTATTTTTAAATTAGTTTAAATAAAGATGCACGTTTTTGATTAATTTATGTGTGGACATTTATTGACCCTCCTTGGTCCTCGCTGTTTCTACTAAAAGGTTGGTAGTGCGAGATTTGAGTGGATCAACTTCATGATTTGTCAGGAAATCATCAATTGCCTTTGCAATGCTTGGTGCATTCAGAGCATCGAGCTGAACAAACCCTGTAAATTCTTCACGAATTTCTTCTGCTTCTTCATCAAAATATCTCAAACCAATTGACAACTGTAACAAATAATAGCAGATTTCAAATTTTCATTAAAATTTTGTTAAGTTTATGTCGTTTTTTCGTCCCAGCTAGAATGTAGAAACAGAGTGATTGCATTCAAAATCAAGATTAAGTTACAACTTTGTATTTTTCTATATTGCTTATTCACCAATTTTACACTCGCCTCGTCCTCTCTAGGGGGGGGGGGGCAGCTGCCCCCTCCTGTCCCTCCTTGTGGACGCCCATGATTATCGTACCAAAATCAACACAACATTCCAGACAACTAACTGCATAGTTGGTTGCATAGCATACTATTAAGGTTACTATCTGAATAAATATGAAACTATTTGAGTAACGATAATGTCTTATCGTTACAATCTGTGGCTTCTTGGATAATTCTTTGTTTACAGAAGCGGATGGTGGCTATGGTTCTGGAGTGTCCAAAGTAAATCTTGTGACCTGTATGCGATGGTCTTGGCCTAGGGCTGAAATTGAATCGGAACCGCAAAAATCGAACTATTTTGGATTCGATTATTAGTTTAGCCTATGTAGATCGGGTAGAGTCTGCACAAGGAATTTCATACACTCCATGGTGTTCAGTTCGAATGTTGTATTTGACTGATCGGACCAATGTGGAAATAAATTTCGTAATAAGTAGATTTTTATTTTTGAATTATGTGATTTTTGGCATACATATTAAACTATTGACGTCATCCATCTGGGCAAGGTGGCGTAATCGATGATTTTTTTTATTAAAAATAAAATTGTGGTCATATGCTAGCTCAATTGAAGAGTTATTCAAATATCTATTCAGTAATATAAATATTAACATAATTATTTACACAGAGTGTCCTGTATAAATAATGCACAATACTTGGGTCACGTAAATATCTCATGTCTTTTACGTTGATAGTGTTCCCTATTTAATTGAATCTGTTTATTTGAGTACTCTACAATTCTACTCAACATGGTCCCAGAAAAAAAGTAGTTCCAAAATTAAGTCCGTTTTCAAATTTTTTAGTGACATTTATATAACAGGCAGATGTTTTATTAAGTTCTGTGCCCTAGTTCTACCGTGCCTGAATATACGATGTTTAGCCCATAGTCTGTTGATTTTGCCAATAAATGTATGAAATGAGTAGAAATTCGAGACATATTATTTTCTTCTGAATCAGAAATCTCTTTCTCCGTATCACTAGAAACATCGACTTCAACTTCATCAACCTCATTCAAATCTTCTACTTCATCATAGAAATCAATTGGTTGCTGAATATCATCTTCAGCCAATCTTTTTTAAATATTAAGAGGACTAAGTTTTCAATCTAATAGCACATAAAACAACACCAAAAAATGTTACTCTACATCCTACCAGATTGAGAACAATGGGAACCTTCTCTGGTTACACCTCCGAGGCTTCTACAATTTGCAAGCCATAACGAATGCTTAGACTTAGGAAGATGTGGAAATTTTACAATTTATAATTCACGTCCCATCTGCTCAGCGCGGTAAAGTTCCAACGAGAATGGTTCCCTTCGTACTCCAATCAGAGTAAACATGTAAATTAAAAATGAATAACCATTTTCAATTTCGTTGCAACACAAAACTACAGCCTCATCATTATCCCATTTCAATCAGAGAGTGCAGCAAGCACCTCTACCGGTTTAGTCTCTCATCAGGATGCACACATGCTGCTCTCTTTGACCCAACTAGGACAAACCCCGGCGTGCAGTCACGGATTGCAACGAATGAAATGGCAAGAATGCCCTAGCGGCAACTGCTAGCAAACGACCAAGTTTTTAATCTAATAGAACATAAAACAACACCAAAAAATGTTACTCTACATCCTATATCTATATAATCGCTTTAAAACGTCCTCCGACGTCTTCCGATGCCCAATCTCCATGCATCTCTATCTTCCCAAAGGTCTTCGTCTAAACCTCTCTCTCGGATCTCTCTGTCTATTGCTTCTCTCCAGCTATTTCTGGGTCGGCCTCTTCTTCTTTTTCCATTTGGTGACCAATCTAGAATCTGTTTGGGCAGACGGTGCTCTGGCATTCTCTGCACATGTCCATACCACTTTAATTGTTGTACTCTTATATCTTCGACAATCGTATGTGTGACTCCCATAATCTCTCGTATACGTTGGTTATTAACTCTTTCGAGTTTTGATTTTCCTGCGGCACGTCTCCAGTAATCGATCTCCGTGGCTTGTAGTGTTCTTTCAGTAGTTGTCTTTAATTGCCACACGTCACTTCCATACATTACTATGCTCTTTATAATAGTGTTGTATATTCGATGTTTATTTTTTTTGGATATATGTCGATCCCAAATAATACTATTTAGTTGCGATATGGCCCTTCTACCTTGAATGTTTCGTTTTTTTATAGCCTGATCTGATTTGCCGTCGTCCGTGATTTCTACTCCTAAATAAGAATATTTATTGTTGTACTTAATGTGTTGTCCGTCATTTAAAATTAGACTCTGCTCGTTACTCTACATCCTACCAGATTGAAAACAATGGGAACCTTCTCTGGTAACACCTCCAAGGCTTCTACAATTTGCAAGCCCTAACGGATGCTGAGACTAAGGAAGATGAGGTTATTCATTTTTATTTACATATTTACTCTCATTAAAATACGAAGGGAACCATTCTCGTTGGAACTTTATTGCGCTGGGCAGATGGGACGTGAATTATAAATTGTAAAATTCTCTCATCTTCCTTAGTATCAGCATCCGTTATGGATTGAAAATCGTAGAAGCCTCGGAGGTGTTACCAGAGAAGGTTCCCATTGTTTTCAATCTGGTAGGATGTAGAGTAACATTTTTTGGTGTTGTTTTATGTTCTATTAGATTGAAAACTTAGTCTTTTGCTAACCGTTGCCGCTAGGGCATCCCTGCCATTTCGTTCGTTGCAATCCGTGACTGCACGCCTGGGTTTGTCCTAGTTGGGTCAGAGTGAGAGCAGCATATGTGCCTCCTGATGAGAGACTAATAAGTTTCGAACCGGTAGAGGTGCTTGCTGAACTCTCTGATTGAACTGGAATAATGATGCTGCTGTAGTTTTGTGTTGCAAGGAAAATGAAAGTTGATGTTCATTTTTTATTTTCTAAATGTCCTTATTCCTTTTTCCAAGAACAGATAGTATTTTTTTACAAACTATTTCGAAATAAGTACACTATAAATACTTTTAAAAGTGTTATAAAACCCGAATATAAAAGTAACCTTCGCCGAACAAGCTTGGTACACAAATGCTCGCACGCGGGCCGTCAGTCCGCATAAAGGTTAATTTGCATTTTACGGAACGTCAACGTTCCGTCACGGACCGGCTACGCTACCTTAAAACTGTCTCTCATTCACACTACATGTGCGTCGGGCAGTAGTGCAGTAACGTTTACCAAGGTTCGTCACGTACTTCAATTACAACAAAAAGTTAAGCGATGAGTAAATTACGCAAAAGGAAATTAGCAATAATTGCATTAATATTGGAGGACTAGGTGCAGGCAAGCCACAATCATAACAAAAAGTTGTGAGTACGATGGAGGTTTCTTAATAGATAATGCGTAGGGGAATACCATACATTGTTTAAAGAAATAGATGATGACGAAATTTGTTTTTATAAAAAAAATTGGAGAAAAAAAAATTTCTGTGTAAAAGGTATATTTATTTGAAAACCCCAATAAAAGGATACATCAAAAAACAGAACGTTTTGGCTCTAAAGATAACATCATCAGTGTTCTTTGCCTAAAATAAGTATAGCTATAATTAGTGAAGACAAAAGTAAAAAATTTAAAGGTTGACCAAGATAAAAAATTAGGTTATACTCACAAGCTCTGCATGCTAAGCAACCAAAAATACATGGGTTAAAACCATTAAAATGTCGACTAAAAGTCTTACATTGACATGTATATTAAATCCTGGCGATGGATGAAATTAAGAGAGATACCTAAAAGCATCATATGACTATTCCACGAAGCATGTGGGTGGTTGAGTCGATTTCTCTGTCTTCACACAGAGAAAGGTGAAAGCCAACTGATTACAGGTGACAGGTGTGAAATCGTTTCTCACTAATGACAGTACGAGACAGACAGTGTAACTTGAAGTTTTGTGAATTGATATGTAGTTAGGTACACTAGCCACTAGTCTTAAAAATTATTTGTAGTAAAATTTAATAATAACAACAAACATCGTGTGCTAGGATTACAATTATTCCATATTCAGCTAACAATAATAATATAAGGAGTGAAAATAAAGTTATTTAAAACCAATAATTGTTAGCGGGGTTCAAATAAGTGTGTTACTAAAGATAGGCAACCAACCATACATGCAGGGTTTTTTAAAATAAAGATATTACTTTTGTTTTAATAGTTGTAAAAAGAATAATTTGCCCATATGATCAAATGCATCTAGGGCAAAGAAAATAAGTGGATTTTTCAAACGATTAAATATGATGAGGGCAATGTATAGGTTGAAGTTTATATATACATAAGTATGTAGTTATTTGAGATCCAACACAAAGATTATTGATGTAACTGATTGAAATGAGAAAGTCAACAAAGGTATAACTAGTGGTAGAACTATGAGACATGGAGCTCCATATGTCTGATATTTAATATGATTACATAACAGTATGTATTGGTATAGATTTTTAAAAAAGGGGGGCTTAAAAGTATATATTGGTATGGAGGATAAATTAATGTAGCTGATATTCATACAATAGTAAAGTTTATGGGGTATCTAAGGGTTACTCAACACTGATTAAGAATAAAAGTTATTATAAAAGGTTTAGAAAAATTAATCTGTCCTTATATGTACATATATATATCTAGGAAAATGAAAAATTGAGTATGATTTTCTACGCTATTACCTTTATGGAGAAAATGAAGAAAGAGGGTGTTGAGTAAAAGTTGTTGTTGTTTCCAAAATTTTCTAAAATATTAAATAGTTAAAATTGGAATTGAAGAATAGTAAGTTGTGGAATAAGTAACTATCAGAGAGCAGAGTGATTGAGACTGATGATTAGAATGAGCGAATGAGAGCTACAGGAGCCCGACCACCACAATCTACCAAAAGATGAGTATGATAGGCGGAAAGATGAGATAGATAGGTGTAAATGTATAATTGAATCAGTAATGGATATTGTTGATGTTAATGAAATGAATGTTGTGTAGTGCTGGTTGGAAACTAGATGAAGACCCGGATAAATAGATGAAGTTGGAGAATAGTGAGAGGATAGACTTTGCTATAGTTATCTGTCAAAATTCTTACACAACTATATCAAAGTCTATCCTCTCACGATTCTCTAACTTCATCTATTTATCCGGGGCTTCATGTAGTTTCCAACCAACACTACACAACATTCATCTCATTAATATCAACAATACCCACTACTGATTCAATTATACATTTGCACCTATCTTCCTCATCTTCCCGCCTATCATCCTCATCTTTTGTAAGATTGTGGTGGTCGGACTCCTTCAGTTCTCATTCCCTCATTCTAATCATCAGTCTCAATCACTCTGCTGTCTGATATTTACTTATTCCACAACTTACTTTCATTCAATTACTATTCATCAATTCCAATTTTAATGGTATACAGCCAGCCACAGAAAAATTTTTCAGTATGGATTTTTGTTTTTATAATAATTCAGAACGTTTCGGGATCGGGAATAGTTTATATTAGTTTAAATTTCAAATTGAAGAGGCGATCTCGCCAAATATACAATTGATTGACGGCCGGTGTTGTACCTACTTTCCTCATTCACATACTAGAAATTTGCAGGAGTGGACAGGCAACGACACAGAATGTCACGTTAAACTATTGTTTCAGAGAAACGTTGACGTTCTGTTTTCCGTGACGGTGCCGACATGTGGAATATCCTGGCTTAAAATACACTACAGAATATTTTGACGGGACGTTACCGGTCTCTGACGGGATGTTGATGTTTCGTAAAATGCGAATTGACCTTAAACGAATATTGACCGAACAAGCGAAAGTTTCGAGGGCCAAATTTGTTCAAATCAACACAATTTCGGAGACGACTAGCACGCACTTAGTAGTTTGACTGCGTAATAGGGAGTTGTTCAATTTTCACATGTAAAATATAATATTATATAGTTTACTGTGTTAAATCTGTAATAAAACCCTTAATTTTAAATAAATGTCAAGCCAACCCTGTCCAGTATAGTAGTACCACTTCATCCCCTCCTAATTTTTACCCTTACACCTAGAGACAGACAATTAAACTTAGTTTCGCGACAGAAAAAATCTTGCTCTTTTTTCTAATGCCCGCTGTAGGGTCAACTCGTGTTTCTCGTATCAGTCGCCAAGCGAGAGGGTACAACCACTCTTTACCTAGCACCAACCCTAGGGTCAACTTGTATAATCTTCTGCCATCCACCACGCGTTGGAGGTACAAGAGTCTTTTCCTTCTTCTTCAGCCTTCAGTAATCCAACTTTGGACATAGACCTCCCCCAATTCACTCCAGTGTTGTCTATTTTGCGCCACCTGTTTCCAGTTGGGTCCTTCAAACTTCTTTATGTCATCGGCCCATCTCATTTGTGGCCTTCCTCTACTTCTTCTTCCTAACCACGGTCTCCATTGTTGTATTTCGTGATTCCATCTTTTATCCTTCAGTCGGGCATTGTGTCCTGCGAAGCTCCATTTTAATTTGGCAGCATGTTCTCCTGCGTCTTTTACTTTGGTTTTGCTTCTAATCGATGTATTTGTTTTTTGTCTATGAGCCTCACCCCGAGCATTGATCTTTCCATCGCTCTCTGTGCCTTTACTATTTTATCCATATTGGCTTAGGTGAGTGTCCATATCTGTGAACCATTCGTAAGTATAGGGAGGATACACTGATCATAAACTCTGGTTCTGAAATATTGTTCTATTTTAGTGTTTTTCAAGATCCAACTCAGTTTTCCAAATCCTGCCCACGCTAACCTTATTCTTCTAGTAATTTCGGCAGTTTGATTTTCTTTGTTAACTTTCGTTATATGTCCCAGGTAGATGTATTCGCTTACTGTTTCTAAATTTATGCCATTCAACGTTATTTTTGTAATGCTCGGTGTATTCGTCATTACTTTTGTTTTTTCCAAGTTCATCTTAAGACCGACTTTTTTCGAAGCTTGAAATAGTTGCGTTATCATGGTCTGTAATTCTTCGAAACTTTCAAACAGTTTTCTCCCATTAACATTTATTCTTTTATCTACCCATTTAATGTCTTTGATCGCATCTTCCAGTCCCAGTGTGAGCAGCTTTGGTGAAATAACGTCTCCCTCGCGAACTCCTCTGTTGATTGGTGTAGCTTTGGTTTTCTCATCTATTTGTATTTTCATTGTAGCTTTCTGATACATAAATATTATGTATGAGCATTCTGTATCGAGAATATATCCTGCAGTATATGGAGTCGAATGCCTTTTCATAATCACCGAAGCCAATGTATAAGTTCAAGTGATATTCATTGGCTTTCTCTATTAGCGTTCTGACTCTAAGAAGATGATTCGCTTTACTGTAACCCTTTCGGAATCCTGCCTGCTCTACCGGTTGCTAACTATCAAGCTTCGACGATAGCCTATTAGTTATTACTCTCATAAACAGTTTGTACATTTGGAACAACAGGGAAATTGGCCAATAGTTCTTCAGATCTCCCCTGTCTCTTTTTTGAAGAGAATTAATGTCAAGCTTTCGTTCCAATTATCTGGGACTTCTCCTTTGTGAAGGCATTCGTTGAAAAGATTTTTCAATTCTTCGAGAATAATTTCACTCCCCTCCTTTAACATTTCGGCGAGTATTCCATCTGGGCCCGGAGACTTGTTGTTCTTTAGTTGTGCCATAGCTTGTTTTATTTCGACGGATTATATAGTAGGGAGTACTTCTGAGTTGACATTTATTATCTTTTTCTTAAGATTTTCCTTTGCAGTGTTATCTGGGTCTTTGTTTGAGTAATATAAATCACGGTAAAATGTTTGTGTAACTTTTAGGATTTTGTTCTTTTCTCTTGTTTCTTTTCCATCTTTATCTTTTAATAAGATTATTAGAGGCTTTCCTATGTTTGGTATTAAAAATTTTAGGCCTCGATTCTTTTCTATAATTTTTGTACCTTGTTTTCATTGGAGATCCTTAAGTCTTCCTATACCCCCTTCTTTATTTGTTTCTTCAATGCTTTGAAACCGTCGGTGTTTCGCTTTCCTTCGCTTAGAAATAGGCGTCTCTTTTCCATCAACCGTTTTGTTCCAACGCTTATTTTGTCTTCTTTACTTTTCGTTTTCTTTGCCACAGTCAGGCCTGCTTTCAAGAGCTTTCGTTGCATTTCTCTGTTAATTGTGTTCATGTCGGTATTTTCTTGTTAATGATATGCCACAAATTCTTCTCTTAAGACTTCTCTGTACTCATCTCCCTTCTGTCGGATTTTAGATTGATCTATCTGATTATAATTATGTGGCCTGTTTCTACGGGTTTTGGTCTGTTTAAAAACAATCCTTGCTCTTAAAAGACGATGACCGCTGCCAGTTGTGAATTGATTGAGAACAGTTATGTCTTCAAAAATGTCTTTGTTCCCACATAAGAAGTAATCGATCTCGTTTTTCGTCTTTTTATCGGGAGATATCCATGTCCATTTTCGGTTTGCTTGTTTTTTAAAATATGTGTTCATGGCATATAAATTTTGTTGTTCTAAGAAGTTATATAATTTTTCTCCTCTTGCATTTCTTGCGCCATAGCCATGCATCCCTATTATGGTTTCAGTATTTTCTTCTTTTTTACCTAATTTTGCATTGAAGTCTCCCATAAATATAGTACATATATCTTGTATTATTTTAATCTAATGCTGTTATCAGATCTTCGTAGAACATTTCACCTTCCTCTTCCTGATGTGATGTTGTGGGAGCATAGACTTAATTACCTTTATCTTAGTTTTATTATCTAGGTCTACTATAATATAAGCTACTCTATAAGAAACGCTTTTATATGTTGAAATGTATGGTGTGAGATACTTTTTGATAAGAAATCCTACTCCACCATATGTTTCGTCTATTTTCTCTGTATAGTACAGGCGATTTCCAGAGTTTAGCTGCATGCATTTTTCGCCTCTTCTTTCCACTTCTGACAGTCCTACAATATCCCACTTTATCTTGGATACGTCTTTTTCTAATTCGTGTACTTTTTCATCTTTAGCCATTGACTTAATGTTGCATGTGGCTAGTAGTAACTTTTTTGTTTGGTTGTATCTATTCTGGCGCGTTTTGTTGAGCTTGTGCCTCCCCCAGAATCCGAGAGGCTGACCGTTTTTCCGGTCTGGGAGTCTGAGTTGCTTGCTCTACCCACCTGAGGAACCATTCCATTTTGTTTCAAGTTCAACATGTTTTCTTTTGAGGGGTATATTGGCATTAAAACACCATGCTTGCCGGACGGGTTGGTGAGTGTTCGCAGTATCGCAGCCGGTTAAATCAATATCAGATTGTCGCCTGCGACGTTGTGGAACCGCACCTGTCAGCAATTTTATTCCACAGCCATGGGCCACTAGTGACACAGCTGCTGACCTGTATCATGTCTGGATCAGACGCTACATTTGATTTTACACGAACCCTAAAATCGGGGGTTGCCACTTCCGTTATACACACCGTACTAAAGATACCGTTGTGGATACCGTGGTGGTCTTCATCCGTTACCCTGGACAAGGGACCCTAAGCAGGTACTAGTTTCCCGGGTCAGGAAACTCCTGGAATCTGCGGCGGGCAGGTATTGATTCACTTTCCCTGGTAGGACTGTCCAAAGGAGTTCCTACCCGCTACCGACAGAGTCTTCTCTTACGACCGCTAAAGTCGCGAACACATCTCCGCCAAATAAGACAATATAATTAGATAGTCATAACTGTTCACCGATACGAACAATCAAAAGTCGTGCACGAACAGTAATTCGCGAGTGTTACGGCATACACGATTTTACGGTAGTTCAAACACGAGACACGTGGAACGTGGAACAAGTCAATTCGTGTGTGACCGGCATTAGTGGTCGAGACAAGGCTTCACAGTTTGGTAAAACTTTTTATATACATATCAATATTGTCCGTATAAAACCTTATATATTCCCACTTAAACCTAGCAATCCTCATACAGTCCAACCCTGAGATTATATTTATACTCTCACATAATAATATGTAAAAGCTTTATAGCAAATAGCTTTATAGCAAATAGCCAGAAGAACAAGAAACCGAGTAGACAAAACCTGGGCAAACACATTAAACAGAGAGGTCAAAACGGCTCTTCGACTACACCGCAGCGAAAAATGGGACAACTTCGTACAAGAGATGGAAGAACTAGACTCAAATATGAAAAATGTTTGGAAGCTCCAGAAAATGATGAGAAGCGACAGAAAACCCATCCCCCATTACACAAAGAGAACGGCATGGTATATACCATAGAAGAAAAAGCAGAGGTGATGAGGTCTACACTCGAAAGAGAATGCAGGTTAAACTTCCACCCAGACGAGGACGTAGACTTCATGGAAGAAGTCGTGGAACAAGAAGAAAGACCAGAGGACACAGAAGACATCATTCCCCCAATATCACCGGAAGAAATAAAAGAACATATAAGAAATAATTCACCGAGAAAAGCGCCTGGTCTAGACGAAATAACAAATAGAGCCCTAAAGTATTTGCCTATAAGAGCTATATTGAATTTTACAAACATAGCGAACGCGATACTAAGATACAAAATATTCCCGAACAGATGGAAAGAGGCCCATGTCATTATGATCCCAAAACCAGGCAAGAACCACACACTACCGTCGAACAGGCCAATCAGCTTACTCCCAGCGATCAGCAAGATAGTGAAAAGAATTATTCTCAGCAGACTGCAAACGGAAACAAACATATTAGAGATAATCCCAGAAGCTCAATTCGGATTTAGAGCAGAGCACTCCAGCGAGCTACAAGTACTCAGATAAACTGAGTACATAGCAGCTGGATTCAACGACAAGCAGTACACTGGAGCAGCATTTCTGGACGTAAGCAAAGCTTTCGACAGAGTATGGCATAAGGGGCTCATATACAAAATCCGAGGTTATGGGTACAGCGGAGGGATGACGAGGCTGATCTCCTCATACTTAGGTGGCCGGAGCTTCAGGGTTCGGATAGGACAAGTCCTGTCCGAGCTCGGAAACCCGGAGGCTGGAATGCCACAAGAAGCGATCCTGTCACCTCTGCTGTACACGATATACACCACTGACGTACCTAGAACACCAGGTACCCTTATGAGCCTCTACGCCGACGATACAGCAATAGCGGCCAAACACAAAAACGTAGACATAGCAGTGACCAACCTGCAAACAGCGTTAGAAGACATCCAGGAATGGAGTATAAAATGGAAGATAGCCATCAACTCCGAAAAGACGCAAGCGGTACTATATAAGAAAGGAAGACAACAGCCAGAAGAACAGCAGACGGTGCAGAACAAACCCATCGAGTGGAAAAATGAAGCTAAATACCTGGGAGTCATCATGGACAAAGGATTAACCTTCCAAAAACACGTAGAAGCCACAGTCCAGAAGGCCAACATCGCGAGAGCAACATTAAGAGGACTCACAGGCAGAAAAAGTAAATTAAGACTAAAAACGAGGTTAAGATTAATAAACAGCATAATATTACCGGTATTAACATACGCATCTCTCGCATGGGGACAAGTATGCAACACCCACAAAAAGAAGATACAAGCGGTCCACAACAGCAGCTTAAGAGAAGCAGTCAGAGTCCCAAGATACGTCGCAGAAAGATTCCTGTTCAGAGAACTTCAACAGGTGAGAGTCACCGAAATGACAGATAAGTCAAGGGTCAAATTCGCAGAGCTGGAACATCACCCAAGTCACATACTGCGAGAGATGCTAAGGTATGACGCTTTCCACCGATGGAAGCACAAACGTCCTAAACAGCAAATAGTGGATTAAAGTGAATCGAACAAAGCATACAAAGGGTGACAAAGTAAAAGAAAAAGTAAAAGTGAAAGTAGTAGATAGTTCGTAGCTCTAAACACCAAGTGCCGAAGAAACACGCAACCCAAGCGTAGGTCCAACACCACGACCAGGTAAAGTCAGCCAGTAAGAAAATAAAGGAAAAGGCGCAAGCCAACAAAAAAATACAAAAAAAACAAAAAAAGGCGTAACCCGCCAAAAAAAACATAAAAAACACAAAAAAACAAAAAATACTTGAGCACCAAGCCATTGGAACAAGCTTAGTGGGGCTCGGTACAATAACTTGGTGCCCAAGCAAGCAAGCAATTTTAGTACCGCGGATAAGTAACTAGAAGATAAAGGCATAGAGCGCTTCACGCTGGCCTAGTTTTAAACTCGATTAGGGCACCACATTGGAATCTTATTACCCAGGATTCCATTGTGAAGATCATTTGGCTACGATAGTTGTGCCCCCATCGCGCATCAGCGTGCTATGGGGGGAAAGGGATGGCCTGGGGCATTGGAACGAGGTGGGGTGATCCCTGTTTTTACTCGGGTCAAAACACCTCGCCCCAATGAATTGTTACACCCGAGTGTACTTTTTCGATAGGGTGGATATCTCCCGCAAGTCGGGTTGAATCAAATTGCTTGCTTGCTTGCTTGCTTGCTTACAAGCTTTATCGTACAGGAGTTATGATCAAATAAATACCTGGAAGGTTAGAACATATAAGTAAAAAAATAAACAATTTTTTAAAATCTGTATGTTGATCCAAATGTACATTTATTGTACGAGATCAGGCTCTATATTTTCTTTAACGTGACATATTTACCGTTTTTTATTTTTTTAATAATTTCAATACCCCATTTTAATATATTGATATCACAGCAGCCTCCCCATTTTTCTCGACGGCGATTCCAGTTATCGCGAACAACTTTTTTCAAGTCGAATAAAACTGAAGAAGAGAGAGAAAAAGTTCAATTCATCAATCAAAAACATCGAAGTTGTCGCGTTCAGCCTGAAACTCGCACGATAAAACGGCTGGTTTACATAATATGCTAAGAAAACTTATGTAGAACTTTCGAATATGATAAGAACCTGATCAGCGTTCTACGCGATGTAACTTTAGAACCTTCCGAGCATCGCTAATAAATTTTGTGTCTCAATGTACGCCAAAAATATATAAGCGAATTTGTCCCGAATACTGGCAATTTGTAAAAAGAAAGTTTGTGATTCATGAACGGATAGTGCATATTTTAGTTTATATGGTAATATTAATACATGCAAGCAAAGAGTCAAGCAAATAAAAAGAAGAAATTATCAAGAGATTTTTTGTCTTTTATGCAGATAAATTTATGTTTTTTATGCATTTGCCCTCTATATAAAAAAGCTCTACACAAAAGCCAGATTATACACTGCCAAGATATTATATAAGGAAAAAATGAGTGCCCAAACATAAGCATTAATAATTGAACACCATGTTTAACATTAGTTAAAAAAACACCATGAACTGACGGAAATAAGTGACAGGATTCAACAGGTTTATATTACGACGCGCGGTGGACAACTATGCTCATGAAAGTCAACAAATTTAACAAACGGTTGGAAATAAAAAGAGACCTAAAATCCTAGGGAGAAAATTAACCATTTCATTGCACAAAAAGAGCGATACAACAAATCACGACAAAATTACTCACCCATAGGCCCAAGTACTTACTTAGTACAAAACCTTCCTAGTACAAAATGGTAATTCACATATTTTTTCTACATTGCTTTCAATGCAAGCTGTTTGTTGCAAATTTATTAAATCTGAAAACTATTTCAATTAGATGTACAGCCGAAAAGTACTCCCAGTTACCTCTCCTATATCCTTTACCTTTACTATAAGTAGATTTAAATGGAAGTACTTTTCGGCTGTACATCTAATTGAAATAGTTTTCAGATTTAATAAATTTGCAACAAACAGCTTGCATTGAAAGCAATGTAGAAAAAATATGTGAATTACCATTTTGTACTATGATTATTTATTTTAAATTTCTCAGTTTCAATAACTGGATTTAAAGAAAGGGTCATTAAAATGCACAATATAAATTCTTAACTTTTAAAATATTACTGTGTTGCTGTGTCCAAAATAAAATTTTTCTGATTCGTTTTTTTTTTGTGGATTCCTGTTCAAATAATATGTCCCCTTTAAACAAATCAGAAGGGTGCCGGGCAAAACAATTTTTTAAACAAATTCAAAATCACCTTTCTGCCTTTTTTGGGTAATTTTAAACAAAAAAGGTGTCTTCTCATATTTGTCAAAAGTTGATAGTTTTCGTGTTATCAGCGATTAAAATCTGAAAAATGCGAAAATAGGCATTTTCGATACTTGAAAACTCATGTAAATTATTAATTTTCAGGTAACCAAGTACCTAAATTGAAGTTTATTGATTCAATATCAAGATTCTAATGAGTAATCGGGGCTTATTTCTCGCGAATTATCGCGCATAATTAACAATTAAAAACAACGGACTAATTAATTGAAACAAGCCCCGATTACTCATTAGAATATTGAAATTTAATGTTTAAACTTCAATTTAGGCACTTTACATTTGCAAAATAATGACTTAAACATAAGTTCTCAAGCTTCAAAAATGCTTATTTTCGCATTTTTCAAATTTTAAATAACTTAAAACCTTAAATCTGTCAAGTTTTGGGAAAATGCCAGATCTTTTTTTGTTTAAGATGACCCGAAAATGCTAAAACCATATTTGCGGGGGCAAAAAGGTCATGTTTCCGCATGAAGATGAAAAATCCGCAAAGAAACCGACTCAGAACAACCAGACATAGGTAGCATTAAATAGGGACCCCTGGAGTGTCATAAGTTTTCGACACGGACCCTCAGGGAAACTAATTGGTGACCCCTGATATAGATTATAATAGTATAGACAGTATATAGTAGTGTTCATTTCTAGGTGAAAAAACTCAGCCAGTTTCGGTTGTGTCAATTTCGTCTGTCATCGGAAGGATGTTATGTTATTTAAGAACAGTGGCTTTTCATTGTTTAAAAGACCATTGTTTAAAAAAGAATTTCTTAAATAGTCTTTTAGTCATTTTTAAACAATGCTAAGACAGTTGTAAATAAATAAAGGAATAACAGGTGCCTGTTGTGTCAGATAGCCCCAGATAATAAAGGTCGCTCTGCCGCCGCCGCCGTGTGCCATGAGTCATTTTTACTATCGTATAGTTCAAATTACACAAATACCCATTATCTCTCAAATATTATATTATGGTCGAAGCGAAGATCGGTGGGCATTTTATCAATGAAATTCGATATTTTTAAGACATTCCAGAAGCGGCTACAGATAAAATGTTTTAACATAATTCATACAATTTTATTGTTGAAATGTTTGTCTGATTAAAATCGGTCCGGGTTAGGCGGACTTCCGGGTTATCGGGGGTTCGACTTATCGGGGTTCCACTGTACTTGGACTGACTCTCAGAGACGGTTAGAAACGAGGAAATAAGAAGACGCACAGGCGTCATAGAAATCATAGAACGCATAGCATGGCTGAAGTAAACTGGACGGGCAACTTGGTCAGAATGAACCATGGACAGTGGACCAAAAATTACATTGTGGATACCACGAAAAAATAAAAATAAGCACAATAAAACGGCTGGCTTACATAATGTACTAAGAAAACTTGTAACGATCAGCGTTCTAATCGTTACTAAATGGTATGCAACCAATTATACAGCGAGTCGTTTGAGGTATTGCGTTGATTTTGAGTAGGGTTTGATGGAATATTTGGAAACATTGAAATTGGTAAGTCGGCAATCTGTCAAGAAATGTCCGCGGAACTCATTTGACAATGTCAAAGACTTTCACTTGGCACTTCCTTCGAAGCCCCCAGTAAAGTTAGACGTTATTTATTTTCCAATGGCCGGTGATTTTTAGAATTTAATTTATGTTGGAAATTGTTTTTTTTGGGAGAATAACTTAAGTTAGAAGTCGTGTTTTGGTTTTGGTGAAATTTAGGAGAGGAGTTTCGTTGGTCTTGCAGAATCACCGGGTATGTAGAAATATTTTCTTCTAATTTTTTTCCTCTTTTTTTTTAATAAAAAAATACCATCTTTATCTTTTCCTAATACTAGATTTATATCATATTAAAATAAATGTTACACCTCAACAAGTAGATTTTCCATGCTTCAATACGTCTAATCTACGTTCTATAAATTAAAAAAATTCTAAAAAATTACATTCTCACTCCAAATACGTTAAAATCCCTGACATTTTCATTCTCTCATTTAACTAATTCTATAAAGTAATCTTTTATTATAATATCCATATCTATTTGTTTCGAATACTTCCTCAAATATTGCTCAAAAGCCGATTTCAAGCCAAAGGTTATAGAAGCTCAAAATATTGCTCAAAAGCCGATTTCAAGCCAAAGGGTATAGAAGGCCAAACAAATACTTCAAGGTTTGTCACTGAACTTTTTATATCATTTCTTATGATAAGGTTTTATACCTTTTCTTATAGGCCCTTTCCACATATACTAAAAGGTTTTTTTTATATTCTTTTAGTCATTGGAACAGAAGAAGGAAATTGAGTCACAATTTGGTTAATTTTTTTTAATGGAAACAATTTTGGGAATTTGGGTCGAATATGGATTAATTTAATTAATGGTTGTGGAGAAATGGACTAGTATATCTGATTTTGCGGTACTAGACGTGTGCCTCCTTGTTGCTGACAAGTATTTCCCCTCCAGTGTTGGTGAACTGGAAACTGACTGGTCTTATCCACCATCTTGACCGTCAGGTTGCAAGGATCTAGGCCCTCACTCCTGGAGGAGTGACAGGTTTTTTTATATAATTAAATTTGCATGTAAATTCTTTTAATAATATTGGTCCAACTTTAATAATTTTTTTTTGTCAATAACTTTTGAATAAACAACGTAAATATTAGTATAAATTCACTTATCTAAAACATTTTTTAACGTTCACTTTGTAATGCTCATTTTTTTATAAATTAATTGGTTCACCATTCATCACAGGCTGAGGTTATAAAACCCATCTGTAAAGTTATTGTGCACAATATACTCTGGTTTACCCCCTGGTGTCATAACAGTCATTTCACTTATTAAATATTGTACTTAGGTTTATCCTTTTGATCAGATACGATAGTCAACCCATACCGTAATTAATATCAATATCATATTTCGTTCAGGTACATAATTTTTAATTATAAATAACTTTCTTGGTCTAATTAACTAAATTTTTGTTTTATTTTCTTGTTACTGAAACTCTTATTGTCAACAAGAGCGTACTCTTCTAGTACGACAGTTTAGCTAGTTTGTATAAAAATTGTATATAGGGGTATAGGTATGCATATTTGATTAAATTTGGTTGTACATAAATATATGTTTTATTATCCTACTATTTTTTAGTATCTATTAAAAATATTAGTTAGGTGCAGCAATATAGGTCACACGGCGAAGAATTCATTCAATCCTTTCCTGGCGCTCAACACTACTTCTGAATATCTTCTTGGTCAATATGTCTTTTCTTTTCATTACTCCTTATATTAATTTATTTTCTTTTCATTCAAGTATTTCAGTAGGTACCGTCTTACTAGGGCATGCAAATTGGCCCAATCCTCCCCTGAGCCCTACTGTTTAGTCTCTTGAAGAGCCAGCTAATCTAGTTTCAGAAAACTTCCATAACTAAGTAACTCAAAAGCTATATCTATTCTGGGCATCAGATTTTCATACGTTACAATTGGCGCCCAACGTGGGGCCCAGTTTTCAGTAAGACAGTACGTTTTATTTTGTTGCTTATTGTAAATTTGTCTAGTAAGTATCTTTCTGGTCCGTTGTTATATATTTGGTAATTACATAGAGATATTTTTGGTTTCTTTTTGTACGTTACTTGGAAAAATAAACTAGTGCACTTATATTGCTGTATTGGTACTATTTTAACTTAATTTAAATTAAATTGTAAATCTTGAGTAGGATAATAGTTGAACAGGTATATTGGTTTGACATTATTTCGTTCTGATCGGTTTGATGATGCCTGGGTATTTATTTTGAAAAATTTTGATTAATTTGTTTTGATATCTAGATACTTTACTTGATTTTGATCTAGGTGCAGCTGCAATATACTATAGTTTTGCTAAGTTATTGCATTCTGTACCTATATATAACTTATAAAGATTTAATTTTTTTTATATATACATTTTCTCTTAGAACATTTATTTAAATTATTTTAAATATCACCCCAAATATATATCTCGGTTATATTTGGTTTGTCGGTTTCTTAAGGTCGTTGGTTTAGCAGCTCGTTTAGTAGATTGTGCGTTAATTGGTCGTTAGTTTGTTGGGTTGGGTTCGGGTTGTCGTTGTTGGGTTGGGTTTATTGTTACTAATTCTTTCCCTATCACCATGTGTACCTTTCAGCCAGAACATTTGTTAGTTAGGGAGTTAGATTCTGAGCTGAGGATAAGGGAAATAGAGGTTGAGGAAGCCGCTAAATGTGATGGAAAACGCAGTCTATTGCGTGGTGTTCTTAAATAGGAGCAAGGAAATAGGAGTTTCCGTCAAATTTCAGCTGCAGCTATTCCTTTCCTGGAACAACAACAGGGAATAAATGAGACAATCGAGGATCTTACTCAAAAGATATCCACTTTTAGAGGGACTGTCCATGATAGCATGTAGTCTAGGTACATTTCACGTCTTGCTCATATCTCTGGTCCTGTCCACTTAATATGTTGCTCAGATAAGGAGCAACAACTTTACAAACGCTCTATGTCCATTAAGATTCTCAGTCTAGAAGGTGAACTCGATTCTCGAGTAAATCCTATAGCCACGTCCACTCCTGTTTCTTCGGTTCAAGCCGCTAATTCCTTATTACATCCCAAGCCTGTTCAGGTACATAAATGGGGAGTATCGTTTTCTGGTGAAGGTCATTATGACCAAGTCATTTCATTCTTGGATAGGGTAGAATGTCTTCGTGTCTCAAGGGGTGTGAGTGAGGAGGATCTTTTTTCAGCTTCTGCTGAATTATTTACAGGCCATGCTTTTACGTGGTTTATGAACAACCGTGGTAGCTTTACAACTTGGACCGATTTGGCTCAGAAACTAAAATCTGACTTTCTGCCGTACTCTTTCCAAACTGATCTCTTAGACCAGATCAAGAACCACAAGCAGAAACCTGGAGAATCAGTGACCATGTTTATCAACACTATGTTGGGTATGTGTAGTCGATTAGACACTCCTTTGACGGATAGGTCTAAAATAAAAATAATCTTAAAATGTTTGTTACCCTTTTACCATGCCCAATTAGCACTGGTTGATATAGCCAGTATAGAAGACCTTACAGAAAAATGTAAACGATTGGAGGAAACTCTGTCTTGGTCTCTTAGTCCTCCTACAACCTCGCGATTTAATTCTGGTTCACTCCTCAAGAAATCGTTCTTGGCAATCTAGACCTCATACACCGAATGTGTCTGTTGTTACTTCTTCTTTTTCGTGCTGGAATTGTCAGGAAGCTGGTCACGCATTTCGTGATTGTACCAGACCCCAAACACGGATTTTCTGCAACGGTTGTGGTAGAGATAACACATTGAAACGTAACTGTTTTAAGTGTTCGGGAAACGAGCATGTAGAGGCTCGTACCCTGAGCGTTCCTCAAACAGCAGCCCCATCAGGGAATATGACCGCATCTGTAGACGAAGCTTCAGGTCCAATACCCGCCAGCAGCTCGAACACACCCTCTCAGGAAGGAAGAAACACTTCCAACCGGAGGCCAGCACGCAAACCGAAGTCTGGGAAAAAGTAATTGGTAGCAACACTTCAGTTGACTCGTACGATTTGCTTGATCGTGGATTATCCCCTCCAGTCTTAAACTGGAATTTTAGTAACAAGCATAATCAAGACAAGGAAACAGTTCCAAATTCTATACCAGGTTGTACGTTTGTAAATAATAGTAATATGTCTATGTTAGTACCAGATAATTTTGAAAATAAATCAGACATTTTGGATTTTGATATAAATTCTTTATTAGTTAGGAAACATAATGATAACCGACCTTATCTTGAGATTGAAATATTAGGACAATCTTGTTTAGCTCTATTAGATAGTGGCTCGAACATTTCTTTAATAGGTTCGTATTCGCTGAAATTACTAGAAAACACTGATATTAATGTTATGCCTATTTCTTCTCTGCAAGTCTCTACTGCGGATGGTGCTATCCAGTCAATTACAGGTAAATTTGACACAGAAATCGTAGTTGCCAATATTCGGAAAATGATTACATTTTATGATATCCCTTCAGTTAAAAATTCTATAATTCTTGGCATGGATTTCTTAAATACATTTAATAGTACATTAAATTGTTCAGATTTTTCGTTGTTTATATCTTCTTTTAATGTCGCAACTGTAAGTGCCATTCGTGAGTTCTCTAGTTTGTCTAGCTTAGAACAAAAGCAGTTAGAGAATATTATCTCTAAATTTTCTTCTATCTCTTCCAAAGGTAAATTAAGTCGTACACATTTAATATCTCATACTATTGAAGTGAAGACTTCAACTCCGTTTAGACAATATCAATATCCCATACCTCAGGCATGGCAAGCAGATTTAGGTAAAGAAATTGATTCGATGCTCTCTCTAAACATTATCGAACATTCAAATTCTTCATACTGTTCGCCGTTATGGTTGACGAAAAAGAAGGATGGATCATTCCGAGTCTGTTTTGATGGTCGTAAACTTAATAGTATCACTACCAATAGAGATGCTTATCCCATCCCTCGGAGAGATATAATTTTGAGCAAACTTCAGAATGCCAAATATATCTCTTCTATCGATTTATCCAAAGCCTTCTTACAAATTCCGTTAAGTGAAGAGAGTAAGAAGTATACTGCTTTCGCTGTCAGTGGTAAAGGGTTATTTCAATTTGTTACAATGCCTTTCGGTCTAGTTTCAGCTCCGCAAACAATGTGTCGTTTAATGGACTTGGTTATTGGTCCCCAACTCGAACCATTCGTATTCTATTATTTAGATGACATCATAGTTGTTACTCCTGATTTTTTTTCACATATTGAAATATTGGAGAAATTATTTTCACGCCTTAAAGAGGCTAATCTCACTGTTAATTTAGAGAAATGTAATTTTTGTCGTCCTAATTTGAAATTTCTAGGATATGTTGTGGATAATCAAGGTTTGAGGACAGACCCTGATAAAGTAACCGCTATTAAGGACTTCCCCATTCCTAAAACTACTACACAATTACGTAGGATCTTGGGCATGTGTGGGTACTATCGTCGATTTGTGCCTTCTTATTCTACTTTATTATCACCGCTTACTGACCTCCTTAAAAATAGGAAAAAGGGCCAGACTATCACCTGGACTCCTGAAGCTGATGATGCTTTTCATCGCATTAAAGAAGCTCTTACCAGTGCTCCTGTCATGACGTCACCTGATTTCAGTGAACATTTCTACCTCATGACTGATTGTTCGAATACCGCTTCAGGTGGTGTACTCTTTCAGATGAAAGATGGTTCTGAACACCCCATAGCATATACTAGTAAGAAGCTTAATAAGGCTCAGAAAAATTATTCCACTACAGAGCGTGAACTCCTTGCTAATATTCACGGCTTGGAGGCTTTCCGTTACTATTTAGAAGGTCGTAAGTGTACCCTTATCACTGATCATAGTTCTTTACTCTGGATGCATTCTATGCGTAACCCATCCCAACGTTTGTCTCGATGGATTTGTAAGTTGTCAGCCTCTGATTATAATATCGTCCATCGTAAGGCAAATGGTGTTGTAGTAGCCGATGCTTTGTCTCGAACGTTTGATGTCAATCTTCTTGACTTATCCACTTTAGTTCCGGATACATGGTATCAAAAAATGTTGGAAAATGTTACTCAAGCACCTGATCAGTACCCTGATTTTAAAGTAGAGAATAATATCCTTTATAAGCATGTCGTTAGTTTAGTAGAAGCTTTGTCTAATATGTCTGATTGGAAAATTGTCGTCCCAACAGCAAACAGGGATGAAATTCTTCGTACATTTCATGATAATGTGACATCTGGTCATTTTGGTTCTTATAAGACATTTAGTAGGATAGCAGAATTATATTATTGGCCTGGCATGCGCAACTATATTAAGAAATATATATCTAGATGCAAAGTTTGTGCTACTTGCAAGCCAAGTACTATGCCACAAGCTGGATTAATGGGTACTTTTAGGAACATTGACTTCCCATGGCAGATGATATCCATGGATCTGATTGGACCATATCCTCGTAGTTACAATGGCTATACCTATTGTTTGGTGGTTGTGGACTACTTTACTAAATTTCCACTAGTTTTTCCTCTTCGCAATGCTACTGTCCCTGCCATTGTGAAATATTTGGAGGAGCAGGTCTTTTTGTTGTTTGGTGTTCCCCAAATTGTTTCTTGTGACAATGGTCCTCAATTTGTGTCTAAGGCTTTTAAAGACCTTCTAACTAAATACAAAGTTCAGAAGATCTTTTTTAATGCTGCATACCATCCACAAGCTAATCATAGTGAGCGAGTGAATCGCAGTATTGTAACAGCCCTTAGATCGTACACTTATCCAGACCACAGAGCTTGGGACCAGTATATTCACTCAATAGCTCAAGCCATAAGAACTTCGGTCCATGAAGTTACTCAATGTTCTCCAGCTTATTTGAATTTTGGTAGAAATATTGCTTTGTCTGGTGATTATTTTGGTTTAATTTTGGACAATTCCACAAATCTCCCTTCGATCTCTGAGAAGCTTCATCGTTTAGATGATCTTCAGACTTTCCTCCAATATTTGCAGACATCAGAAAGAAGTTAAAATCTTCTTACCTTAAGTCACAGAGTCAACATAATTTGAGGAAAAGAGATTTGCGATTCTTTGTTGGTGATCGGGTATTGAAACGTAATTTTTTAAGTCTAGTAAAGGTGATGCTATTTCTGCCAAATTTTGTCAGAAATACGTCCCATGTGTTATCAGTATAGTAATCTCTCCTCTAATATATGAATTGAAAGATAGTTCGTCCAACAGGAAACTTGGTCGATTTCATATAAAGGACTTACTACCAGATAATACTGTCAACGACTTAGAATCTTCATCATCAGAAGAAGAAGATTAACTTAACATTATTGATTACGTTAATTCCTCTTTCTAAATTTCAGGAATACTCGATTGGTTAATGAATAGGTAAATGATTGGATTTTGATTTTAGTCACCGGATAGGGACACTATGTTTTATCCATTATAATAATATTTTTAGCTTTCCATATTCTATGTATCTTAGATGTCATTAGTTTTAGCATTGAGATTTAGCTTAATTTGGCTTGTTATTGAACTGGTATGGAACTGTAACACCTTGTATGTGATTATGCTTATATATGGCATCACTTGTAGATTAGTGTATCTACATAATAGGTTTAGTTTATGTTTATCTGGTGTTGTGTTTAATTTTGTAGGTTCTACTGGAAAGTTATTCCAATGCTTGGTATGATTCCTTGGTACATTAGCTTGTTTTGGTCTAAAGAAGTCATCCTGATATTTGTTTTGGTAAATGCAATTTGAGTATACAGTGTGATTCCAAAGTTATATTTCATTTGTCAAATATACAATTAAGTTAATTGAGATGAAATTTATGGTAAAGATTATGAAACCATTTCATTATTTATCGTATTGAATATTTCTTAGGAAAATGGTTTGCCTAGCTTGGCTATGCAAATACGTGGGTTCGAAACTTGTATTACTTATCGACTGTGCACATGATAGGAGACGGATTTCCTGGCTCACAGTTGCCTAGTCCTGGGTCATACCTTAATTAGTTAAAATGCTGAATTTTTATGATAGAATATTTAATCATCATTTTAATCATGCACTAGGCATTCTTACTCAATGTTCAGTTTATGATCATTCTATAGAGACTTAGTCTTAAACTTGTCTGTCTATTGTATACTTACTCTCCTTTAGTTTTATAATTTTATTGTTCTGATAATAATGGTAACTTATTGGATATCAGTCCTATGAAAATAGGGTAGCTTTTGCCTACACCAAGGTATTATTGTGTTTGAGCATCAGCTTTGCTGGAAACTCATTATTTTTTGTTTGTATGTAAATTAGAGTCAGGATCAACATTCTGTAGTCTGTGAGTAACTAGGGAACATTTTCTTAATCTGCAGTTTCTTTAGAAATTGATGTACTTGTTCTCTAGTATTTCCTTAATTGGATTTATTTATAAGAGTTATAATATGTGACTTCTTGATTTATTTCACGTGTGATGACTTCGAAATATTGGTTGGCTTCTTCTGGCCATTCTTATCAATCTGTTGTAGTTATAGTTACAGTTAGAGAATCCCAGAATGAGCTAACTTCTGTTATGTCAACTATTCGATTAGGTACTTTCAGGAAGATCTTCCATTGCATCTGATACAATCTGGATGATCAGTTGAATTAGGTTACCCAATATATAATCTTAGCACATTTAGTGTTAGGTTGTAGCGTTGCTCTATTAAATCTGCCTGATTGTTCCACCTTGAATATGCTTCCATATAAATCGGTTGTCCACTGTCGGATCAATTTAGGATGAAAGGCTTGCTACAAGAATTTGTTTTCTTGTCAATAACTCTTATACTTATTTATTTTCGTATATGCTAGGGTCTATGTTGGCTTATTGCGAAATGGATACGAAATCTACTAATTGTTCACTTTGGATATGCTCTATTTAAATCTGTTGTCGATCGATAGAACAATTTTGTATTACTCGTCCCATTCGACATTTTTTTTGAGATTAGGATTTATCTGAATTGTGTAATGTACAAAAGGGTTATAATAAACCTGAAGTATGTATGTTGGTATCATATGAGATATATTGGGCATTAAGACAACCCCATTTACATGACTCATAATTTGCGGTTAGGTATAATCGGTCGAGTCAGCTGTAAGTGTAAGTTCCTCGTCGTATAGGTTATATTGAGTTTTGTATTCGAATATTGTTGTTATGGTGTTCTTGTTGACTCTAACTTGGGGTTTTATAGAAATCTACTAGGTCAACTTGAACACAATTTGGTCTTTAGGATATACGTCACAGAGGACGGGTCCTAAGAGTTTTGGACGGTGTCCGACGATAGGTTAGTTTATAGTAGTGTAGTATTCCTAGGTCCTTATTATATTTTAGATATTTGGTTTATTCACACCTGTGTTGGATCCCACAGCGTGTGATTTTCCTCTATGGAAACTAGTATTGCTTGAGTATTTATAGGTATGTAAGTATATAAAAAAAAAGAAAAATTGTTCATTAGATCAATTTTTTTTCTCCAAGTTAAGGGGGAATGTAACGTTCAGCGTTCTAATCGTTACTGAATGGTATGCAACCAATTATACAGCGAGTCGTTTGAGGTATTGCGTTGATTTTTAGTAGGGTTTGATGGAATATTTGGTAACATTGAAATTGGTAAGTTGGAAATCTGTCAAGAAATGTCCGCGGAACTCATTTGACAATGTCAAAGACTTTTACTTGGCACTCCCTTCGAAGCCTCCAGTAAAGTTGGACGTTATTTATTTTCCAATGGCCGGTGATTTTTAGAATTTAATTTATGTTGGAAATTGTTTTTTTGGGAGAATAACTTAAGTTAGAAGTCGTGTTTTGGTTTTGGTGAAATTTAGGAGAGGAGTTTCGTTGGTCTTGCAGATTCACCGGGTATGTAGAAATATTTTCTTCTAATTTTTTCCTCTTTTTTTCTAATAAAAAAATACCATCTTTATCTTTTCCTAATACTAGATTTATATCATATTAAAATAAATTTTACACCTCAACAAGTAGATTTTCCATGCTTCAATACGTCTAATCTACGTTCTATAGATTAAAAAAATTCTGAAAAATTACATTCTCACTCCAAATACGTTAAAATCCCTGACATTTTCATTCTCTCATTTAACTAATTCTATAAAGTAATCCTTTATTATAATATCCATATCTATTTGTTCCGAATACTTCCTCAAATATTGCTCAAAAGCCGATTTCAAGCCAAAGGTTATAGAAGGTCAAACAACAAGGATTGTCACTAGGCTTTACTTTTTATATCATTTCTTATGATAAGGTTTTATACCTTTTCTTATAGGCCCTTTCCACATATACTAAAAGGTTTTTTTTATATTCTTTTAGTCATTGGAACAGAAGAAGGAAATTGAGTCACAATTTGGTTAATTTTTTTTAATGGAAACAATTTTGGGAATTTGGGTCGAATTTGGATTAATTTAATTAATGGTTGTGGAGAAATGGACTAGTATATCTGATTTTGCGGTACTAGACGTGTGCCTCCTTGTTGCTGACAAGTATTTCCCCTCCAGTGTTGGTGAACTGGAAACTGACTGGTCTTATCCACCATCTTGACCGTCAGGTTGCAAGGATCTAGGCCCTCACTCCTGGAGGAGTGACAGGTTTTTTTATATAATTAAATTTGCATGTAAATTCTTTTAATAATATTGGTCCAACTTTAATAATTTTTTTTTGTCAATAACTTTTGAATAAACAACGTAAATAATAGTATAAATTCACTTATCTAAAACATTTTTTAACGTTCACTTTGTAATCTTCGTTTTTTTTGATAAATTAATTGGTTCACCATTCATATCACAGGCTGAGGTTATAAAACCCATCTGTAAAGTTATTATGCACAATATACTCTGGTTTACCCCCTGGTGTCATAACAGTCATTTCACTTATTAAATATTGTACTTAGGTTTATCCTTTCGATCAGATACGATAGTCAACCCATACCGTAATTAATATCAATATCATATTTCGTTCAGGTACATAATTTGTAATTATAAATAACTTTCTTGGTCTAATTAACTAAATTTTTGTTTTATTTTCTTGTTACTGAAACTCTTATTGTCAACAGGAGCGTACTCTTGTAGTACGACAGTTTAGCTAGTTTGTATAAAAATTGTATATAGGGGTATAGGTATGCATATTTGATTAAATTTGGTTGTACATAAATATATGTTTTATTATCCTACTATTTTTTAGTATCTATTAAAAATATTAGTTAGGTGCAGCAATATAAGTCATACGGCGAAGAATTCATTCAATCCTTCCCTGGCGCTCAACACTACTTCTGAATATATTCTTGGTCAATATTTCTTTTCTTTTCATTACTCCTTATATTAATTTATTTTCTTTTCATTTAAGTATTTCAGTAGGTAGCGTCTTACTAGGGCATGCAAATTGTTTAGTCTCTTAAAGAGCCAGCTAATCTAGTTTCAGAAAACTTCCATAACTAAGTAACTTAAAAGCTATATCTATTCTGGACAACAGATTTTCATACGTTACAAACTTAAGCAGAGCTTTCGAATATAATAAGACAGGGCCGCCGCTACCATGTGTGCAAAGCGTGCATCGCACACAGGCGGCCAAGAATAGGGGCGGCCAAAAGCAGGCCACCGATGATACTACTTTTTTTAAAACGCAAATAAGTTCAAATAATTAAATAGTAATATTTCAGATAATTCTAATTCTAAAGTCTAATATTCCAAACAATAATTATTATTATTATTACCTGATAATACTAAGATGCGCTTCATTTAACATTATAGTGCTTTTTTTCGCGAATCTAAATATTTTTCTATTATAATAGATTGTAGCCCAGATATAACGCACGTAGAACAAATAAATAACAATTAATTATTTTAGTAAAATGTGTTTCAACTTCAACGCCAGTTCGGATAATTTTTCTCCTGAAACTGACGTAAGTGGACAAGGTCTCTTTGAATTTATAGAGAATAAACTTGAAGAAAAATATTATGGATAATATTCGTGGACAGGGTTACGATAATGGAGCCAATATGCGTGGTAGACACATTGGATTGCAGAAAATCCTCGAGAGAAATATCCTCGATCATTTTTTATTCCCTTTTCTGCACATAGTTTAAATCTGGTGGTGAATGATGCAGTAAAATTAAGTTTTGAGTGGGTGGAATTTTTTAATACTGTAGGTACAGGAACTATATGTATTTTTTTCTTCTTCTAATATTTGAAGAAAAATTTTATTAAAGCACTTTCCAAAGTGGACATTAAAAGCATTGTTGCACATGCGATGGGAGAGTCTGATCGATGTAATCGCACCATTAAAAACCCAGATAAGTAAAATATATGATGCTTTAGAAGAATTGCAAAATGATAACAAAAGGGATATGAATTTGGAAATTCAATGGATAAACATATTCAGTTGTGAGAAAGTGTATTAAGCCCTTACACACATAAACAGCTCGGAGACTGACATTAGTGCAACCGATTTATGAAGAAATTAAAGCTATTCAACCATATGTTACCGCAGAAAAACGACCTGGTGATATTCTTTGAATACATTTACGAAATAATATTATATCAAAATTTCCAAACTTAACTATAATCGTACGTATATTCCTAATTCTACCCTTTACTGTAGCTAAGGGTGAGCGATCGTTTCAAAACTTAAAATTATTAAAAATTATTTGCGATTTTCAATGAAGCAAGATAGACTTTCTGCTTTAGCAATGTTATCTATCGAACATGAAGTGTGTGTGACATTGGATATTAAAAACCAAGACATTGTAAAAATTTCTCCGAAACGGAAGCCAGAAAAGTTTGTTTTTAGTTTCTTTATGTGTTATAAAGATTATGTGTGTTAAATATTAACACCCTGAATAGCATTAAAATAGAAGCTATAGAGCAAGTTACTAATTTCTTCTTTTACCGTTACAATTTCTAGGTCGCCTGTAATAATATTATTTGTAACAAACCAATGGGTCGTTTGTCACAATTCGAAAAACCTTTTACTGGAACCTGTTCAAGATTTTCATGTTGGAGTTCGATACAGTACCCCAAAGTTGGATTCCATAACTCCGTATTTCTTTTAAGATTGCTCTGTAGACAAGTACTTACTTACTAGACAAGTATTATTTATTGATAGTGATGATTTGTGACCAATCAGCCAGTACAGATTGTCCAATCTGAAACCAAGTCCTTCCATATTGTGGTCATTTTTGTTGTGGCGACTTTTGCTAGATCACATCTACGTTTTATTTCTTCCTGTAGTGACCCTGTGTTTGTGATTAATGATGTCAGATATAAGTATGAGCTCACAACCTCAAACCGATCAATTGTGTTTATGTGTGGATGATTGTTATGTAGTCTATCCACTATCATGATCTTTGTCTTTGATATGTTTAATTGCAGACCAAATATTTGACTTTCATTTTCAACCAGTTTTATAAGATTATGATGATTAATCATCATACTCTAGACTGCCCACGCAAGGAACGCAGCAATAACGTACAATGTGTACTCTGTATGGGAAACCATCCGGCCAACTATAAGGGCTGCAGCGTATACAAACAAATACAAAAAGAAAAGTTCCCCCAACTCAGACAGAAACAGGAGACCCATAGAACAGACATCAATACAATTAACAGCCAAACAGTAACCCCTGGTGTTTCTTACGCTCAAAAAACGTCAGGAAATAGTCAAACAGATGAAATCACAAACCAACAAAGTAATGTTGACTCAAACCATTTAACGACAATTGCCAACCTGGAAAACATGATGGCAAAATTAATGGAGAGAATGGATACTATGCTTAATCTCCTTACCACTATGATCTCCAAAATGCACTAATGCAAAACGCACTTAAAATAGCCGTCTGGAACTCAAATGGGCTAACGAATCATATCCAAGAAATAAAAATTTTTCTCGACGAGAAGAAAATTGATGTTATGCTCATATCAGAAGCCCATCTAACAGACAAAAATTATATAAAAATTCCAAAACACTCTGTTCACTACACAAAACATCCAAATGACAAAGCACACGGTGGCACAGCTATCATTATCAAATCTAATATAAAACACCATGAGTTAAATAAGTTCAGTGAAAAGTACCTGCAGTCAACTAGAATTGTCATTGATGACTGGTTAGGCAACCTTACCTTATCTGCTGTCTACTGTCCTCCTGGCCAATCCATCAACGAAAATAACTTTAATACCTATTTTAGTTCACTTGGACACAAATTCATAGCAGGAGGAGACTTTAACTGTAAACATCATCACTGGGGCTCTAGAACAATCACAACAAGGGGTAGACAACTGCTGAAGTCGATAATAGGAAACAATCTACAACACATATCTACAGGAGAACCAACTTATTGGCCTACAGATCCCAATAAAACACCAGAACTCTTAGACTTCTGTGTGATTAAAGGTATCTCTCTTAACTACTTAGCAATATTCTAATTGACCTAGACTCCAAAGTCATACTCAAAAATAAGCCTCCAGTCCTAACCAATAACCAAACAAATTGGAACATATTCCGAAGTGCATTAATAGAACAAATATCAACGAATTTGCCACTCAAAACAGAAATACAAATTGAAAATGCAGTACAACAATTTACTACCTCCATACAAAAGGCGGGATAGAGTGCTACACCTGAACAAACATTATGGAAGGAAACCATAAATTGTTCTCCGAGTGCAAAAAACATGATTGAAGAAAAAAGAAAACTTAGGAGAAAATGGCAAAACACACATGCACCTATTGACAAAGAAAATCTAAACAGAATTACCAGAAGACTTAAAAATCTATTAAAAGAAGAAAAAAACAGGGGGATTCAAACTTACTTAGAAAATCTGACTCCATTCAAAGACACTAACTATTCGCTATGGAAGGCGACGAGAAAAGTAAAAGGACCAAAAGACGCCATACCTCCTTTAGAAAAAGCCAAAGGTAAATGGGCAAGAAGAGACACAGAGAAATCCGAGACATTCGCAGAACATCTTTCGACAGTATTTAGTCCCTTTACTAGAGTAGTACCATTAGAACAAGAAGAACCATTTCATTCTTTTCTTGAGGCTCCATATCAAATGGAACTGCCAATCTCCAAGTTTAATATTAAAGAAGTAAAACAGATAATAAATAATGAGATACAACCTAATAAGGCACCAGGATTCGACCTCATAACGGGTAAGGTCCTTCAGGAACTAACCGATGATTGTTACAGAATAATCAGTATGATTTTTAATGCTATGTTAAGTCTGCACTACTTCCCGTTGCAATGGAAAGTGGCACAGATTATACTAATTCAAAAACCTGGAAAAGATCCCAAAGATGTCAACTCATACCGACCGATAAGTCTGCTCCCAGTCATTTCTAAGGTGTTTGAAAAACTTCTATTAAGAAAAATAAAACCAATATTAGAAGAGAAGAGTCTCATACCTGACCATCAATTCGGATTTCGTAATCAACATAGTACAACAGAACAAGTTCACAGACTGTACACAACAATAAGATCTAGTCTCGAAAACAAGCAATACTGCACTGCAGCCTTTTTAGATGCCTCTCAAGCTTTTGACAAGGTGTGGCACACAGGACTTCTGTACAAATTAAAGAAAAACCTACCTTACACTTACTTCAAACTGCTTCAATCATACTTTACAGAAAGGAGATATCTGGTAAAATATAGTGAAGCGTATACAAAACTCTACCCCATCTTATCTGGTGTACCTCAGGGTGGTGTGCTCGGACCGATCCTATACCTAATATATACGGCTGACTTGCCAACAAGCAACGACCTAACACTTGCAACATTCGCAGATGATACTGCTTTCCTGGCCTCTCATGGTAACCCAATAATAGCATCAAAGAGACTGCAACTACATCTGAACAAAACAAATGAATGGCTTAAACTCTGGAGAATTAGAGTAAACCCCTCAAAATCCACACACATTACATTCACTCTAAGAAGAGGTACATGTCCAGAACTTAATCTCGATGGACATCCTTTACCTCAAAAGGATGACGTAAAATATCTAGGTATTCACCTTGACAAACGACTAACTTGGACCAAACATATATGGACGAAAAGACTTCAACTGGGAATTGTATACAGAAAACTTTACTGGATGTTGGGAAAAAACTCTCACCTATCGATCGATAACAAGCTGCTTATATACAAAACAATAATAAAACCCATTTGGACATATGGTTTGCAGCTCTGGGGATCAGCTAGCAAATCTAATATTATGAAAATACAAAGATTTCAATCCAAAACTCTAAGAACAATCGCTAATGCCCCTTGGTACATCCATAATGATGCAATACATAGAGATCTTCAGGTACTATCAGTCTCCGAAGAGTGCAAAAAATCTTCTGAACAATATCAAAATAGGTTGCGGGTACATCCAAACACCCTGGCACACAATCTTCTCAACAACCAACAAGCGAAGAGATTGAAGCGATATGATCCCTTGGACCTACCTAACCGATCCTGACAGAGCCTACAGCAGAGGAAGCTACGCCTTCAACAGCGTCCAGCCATTGTGTTCTGTGCCAGTTTTAGTTTTAGTTTTCGTGCTCGCGTATCAGTGTATGTGCGCATCTCACCGGTAAACAAGGTAATGTGTGTGTGTCGTGATGCTTTGGTCACTGGACCTTACATCTCTCTGTCATTGTAAAGACAAACAAATTTACTTATTGTTTTCATTGTAAAACAGATTGTAAAAAAACTTGGATGTTAATACAAAAAAAAAAAAAAAAGTTTTATAAGATCAATCAGCTCTGCTTGACTATTTGCAAGAAGCGATGTGTCAGCTGCGAAACGTAGGTTGTTTATTTTATGACCATTTATTGAGATGCCTTTTTCCCATCCTTCATGTGCTCTTCTCATAATATAAAGACATAGATATTTTGTGCCAATTTCTACAAATAAGAGAATCGCGTTTGCGAGAAAAAAAATCAAGAAGATCGCAAGAAGATTACAGACCCCGAGAAATACAAGAACACAGAGATAGAAGACAAAGATAGAAGACAAAGATAGAAAACGAAAATAGAGACAACGGAAGAGGAAATTATGAACCAAGAAATCGGCAATGGAATGAGGACAGAAATCGAGAAAACCAGAATAGAAACACCACCCGCACACAATAAGAAAAGACAAATAATAGTAGACAAAATAAACAGGAGTATCGAGAAAATCGATACAGATCCGATAAACCTAAAGAAAATAGAAGAGAGGTAAACAATACCCAGATAGAAGAGTATGAAGAAGAGAGACACTACGACGAAAATAGAAACAACGAGGAGCAACCGGCGTCTTTTCACGAAGGCGCTCACTAAAAACAAAAAACCAAACAGGAATTTTTTGTCACCCGAAGAAATTTATAAAACTGGCAGGAAACAATGATAAAAGAAATGGAATAAATTTAAAATTTGTGGATGGTTTTATCAACGAGACACCAATTAAAATTATGATAGACACTGGCTCGTAAATAACAATAGTCAACAGAAAATTAATAGAAGAAGTTAATTTAACAAATTTAATTTACAAAATACCTAGGGTTAACTTAGTGGGCGCGAATAAACGGACATTGGGAACGATAAATGAAAGCATACGAATAAAGGTACGATTCGGAGGGAAATTTGATGCACTACAATGTGTGATAATGCCAAACATGGCGCATGACATGATCGTAGGAGTTGACGAATTGACAGAAAAATACGTAGTAATTGATTTCAAAAATAACAAGACGAAACTCACAGAGGAAAAAGAATAAAAACCGGAAAAGGACAAGAAACATGAAAAACGGAAAATGGACAATTCAGAAAAAGAACAAACAATGGAGATGAATTTGGCAACGAAACAAGGAAAAAGAAGAAAGGGGAGAAGGTGACAGAAGAAGATAAAAGTTGTTTAAAATTTATAAAATTGTTTTCCAGCTTAATTTTTGATAAATCTGCATTCCAAGGTATTTGAGTGCTATTTCAGTGCTTTCTTTTAGTTTTATATTGCTTCTTGATATTTTAGTTGGTGGTTTTTAATATATACAGGCTGGTAGTGACCTTAGCGGTTTGTAAAGATAATATGAACCGACTTTGTTTCACTTGTTTAAAAACGCCGCCGTTTTAGCCAAGTTTACATTTTGTTGAGGCTAGTTTGCAGAAGTTGAGAAGCTCTCCGTGGGTCCTGATGTACTGACATCACTACTTGTCATCTTGATATGTAGCTGTTGTGGTTTGACAATTTGTTGGTAAGTCCGCTGTGTACAGTAGGTATAACACCTGCCCCAAGACACTGTGGGACGTCCAGCGTCTATTTTATTTCAAATCAGGCCCGAGGCACTACACAGTTTTCGGACCCCTAAATATAATTTAATAATATCAATAACATTGTTAAACGTATTAATTATTTAATAGAAATAGGTACAGTTGCATCAGAAATTCAAATTTTTATTAACAATAAATAAAGTTTATATTTAAGCAATTAAAACATTGTTTAATTATAATTCTTATTTTATCATTTATCATTTCCTGTTCGTAAAATGAAAGAATTTTAAAAATTTATTTTGTTATTCTAATAAAAATAAATTTTTTGCGATCTTTTCGGGCCCTATTAAAATACGGGTGCGAGGCAGGTGCCTCATAGGCCTAGTGATAAAATAGGCCCTGGGACACCAACTGGAGATGGTGGCATGCACTCATCTCTACATATCTTGTACAAAAAAGTAACAGTCATGCAGGTAGGCTTTTAGAATTAGGATACGAGTGAGGGGAAGCATTTTTTTAAGTGTGTGTAGAAGGCCTTTGTGCTAGACTTTATCGAATGCTTTCGAGATGTCTAGGAAGGAGAGAGTACATTTTGTCTTCCAATGCTCGATTCAAAGTTGTGCATATCCGATTAACGTCTTCTATGGTTGTATGTTGGGATCTGAATCCAAACTGGTGGACTGGACAGGGATTAGTTCTCTATGTCATAGGAGTGGTTTAATTCTTGAGAGTATCAGTTTCTCTAAGATCTTTGGCATTATCGGCAACAAACTTATGGCTCGATTATGATTTGACGTCTTCCAGAAGAGTACCTGGTTTGGGAATTAGTATAATTTTTACGACTTTCCAGATAAGAGGGAAATATGCGGTTCTTAATACTGCATTAAATAATTCAGTCAGATACACAATTCCTTTCCTAGGAAGTTGTTTAATAATTTTATTATTATAAAGCCGAAACCTCTTTGTGAGTTCAAATGCTTCCAACTTTTTAGTAGTCGACGCGTTAGGTGTCCATGCTTCTATCCCGTAAAGCAGAGTCAAGAAAATATAACACCTTGCCAGCCTAACTCTCAAATCTAATTTCAGTTCTCTTGCACAAAGTACCTTTCTCATTTTATTGAAGTTTTTTCGTGCTTTCTCTATTCAAACTTTGATTTCTTTGGAGTAATCGTTTGTGTGATTAATTATTGTGCAAAGATAGTTGTAGTTTTCAACTTGTTCTAAAGATTTAACTTTAATTGTCAAGCTTTCATCATTATTTAGGGTTTTTGTTATCTTCATAAATTTAGTTTTCTTGGACCTTGAGGTTTATTGATAAACCATATCCTTCTCCTACTCAACTATCTTGTCCATTAGCTTTTGGGGGTCTTGAAGGTTGTCTGCTATTTTGATAGTATCGTCCGCATATCTAATGTTGTTGGTTGACGTTACATTTACCTTTATTCCTACTGTTTCTCCCTCAAGAGCTCTTTTCATAATTTCTTCAGAGTATGCATTGAATAGTAGTGGCGACAATATACACCCCGCCGCACTCCTCTTTTAATTTGTCTTTTATGCATTTGAAGAACATATTATCGCCAGCACTTTCAAAAGCAATAAGAATGCTGGGTTTAGACTTTCACAATACAAGATATATCACGTCACGGGAAATGCTTCAGCCAAGAAGATATTCAATGGAATTTGTAGCTGAAGTTGTGTTATCTCGAAAAACATACTTACGCAATCGCAAAGTAGCTGTTTTAAACGTTTTATATCTTTCGATAATGAAAGTAATAAATTATATCGATCTCAAGAAAATCGTAAGAAATGACAAAAATCAAGCCACGTTTATTTATTTAACAACTTTTAGATACTGACTAGATGTCCGACCCAATGCAAAAACTGCATACAAAACTGCACTCTGCGCTTTTAAAGTGCATTGTAAGTTTTTTCGATGGAATACTCTGATCAAAAGTTATCCAATTTCATCCCAACTCCTTCCTCTGGATCCTAACAGATGTTCCCTGGTGGCCAGTATGCTCACCAGCCACTGTAGACTCCGACGGCCCACCTTCATCTGTTTGGAATGGCGGATGGCCCATAGCGGATAGGGAGGTGGAAATCTCCTCGTATGTCCTCTGAAAGTGCCCGAAATTGGCCTGTCAGAGGTTGTATAGAATTATATTAGCATCCAAAATCAAAGCAACTCATATTCATTTAATTTTGAAATATCTTAAAAACAAACATCGCCGGTTGTTGTAAAATAATTAGGTGACACCGATTGCCCAACATAGTGCACTAGTTTTCAAGAACGCCTTGTCAGCTATTCAATATTATTAATATTTTACGGTCCAGTCGTGTCAACAATCTAAGTAACAACATTTACAAGTTTATTTATAGATTCAGGAGAAACATCGCTGATTCATCATTCGATATTTAGACCTCAAGCTCACCAGCTAGTTACTGTTGCATTTATAGTTGGTTAATAAATACATGTTTAACAAATAGTGTCTGCTTCTTCAATCCCCATGTTAGGGGGTAACTTCCCCAACTAACATAGGACGTTCCTGAGGGTGGAGTACCACCATAAAGTGGAAGATCCTGAGATCGGCTTCTATGCAGCCGATCCGGGTGAGGAAGTTGCCTTTGAAGAGACTTGTCGCTTTCTATGAGGCCATACGATTGCTAAAAGGTTAGACATTCGGACTGGCGTCGGCAGGAGGAGTCTAGATTTGTAGAACCTACTAATTATGACAGGCATGGGAGCCTGGTGAAGCCTGGGCCCCAGAATCGCGAAAGACCAGGTCTTTATGGACCTAATCCGTAAGATACGGGTGGTACAAAGGACCCGCCGTATGAGGTGTAAGTGTCTGAAAGGCTCACAAGTTGGCCCTGGCCCGCTGTACCATACCATACCATGGGAGTTATTTAATTGAAAAAGAATAAAATATTTTATTTGTCTCTTTTGCACTGTAGATATAATTTTAATATTTTGTGCCATTATGCTTGACACTAAACATAAACTCAAAGCATGTAAAGACAGTAAAAACCATCGAAATAGGGTGACTTAGAGATGGTACAGGATAGCATTTATTCGTAATAGGTTGGAATTGAACCTATTCCAAATAAATACCTATTCTGGAAACCTAATGCAAATTTCTGATTCCGACGTAAAAAGACGATATATCGATGGCCCAAACTTGTTCCTAGTTGTGCCACTATTGTCTTGCGCTGCACCAAATTCAAACGATCAAACTAGTGGGTACCTATAATTTTGTATTTTTGATCTAGACGATGTAATTAATTTGATTTTTAAATATATTTATATTTCTTATCATGTTTTTCCTACAACTCGAAAATCTGTATAACAACTATTAAAACAAATTTTTCTTACATGTAATTATGGTTTTTAAATTACCTTAGTTGAGGTTTATTCAAAATTCGTTTATGCAAATAAAAAATGAAGATACTAAGTTATTACAGAAGATAGTATCGATTAGATTATAGCCACATAAATAAAAACATAATGCGAAAGAGTCAAAATTTTAATAGTTTTAAGTGACAACTATACCCGCCATGACCTGAAATTCTTTTGAACCCATCACCTTAAACAGATATGAGATGTTGGAATCGAAACACGCCACCGATGCGTTTCTTTATGGTACCTATTCCGAGAGATCAGTTCAAGTTTCATTTTAAATCCCTTTCCCGGTCCTTCCGGAAAGTGTACTCAACTACGACCGGCGCTAGAATCGAAACCGATTCCGTCAAAATTTTGTCACTTGTAATACGTCGAATAGTCGATTAAAACAATTCCGACGTACCCGCTCCAGTTCCATTATGCCATCCCTAACGAAACGAACGTCGCCGATGCATTCCCTACTAACCTAACGGTGGTGGCTCTTTCGATGTCTAAATGGCTGTGCTAAAACCTATTTCGAGCGTGAATCTAGTTCGAGTTTATTGTAAAAATTATCATGCGGCGCCGTTGGAATCGAAACCGATGCTGTCGATTTCTTGTCACTGGTGCGTGGAATATTCGATTGGAACCTATTCCGAGGTATCTGCTCCAGTTGCATGGTTACAAATCCGACCCTCCGATGATTGTTTATGACTTGGCGCGATACGCTTTTCTTGAATTCAAATGGGACCATCGGCGATGCAAATAGAAATAATTGTTTATCCGTATTTGGTTCCGTCCATTTGTTCTAGAGGCGTATGGATGGAGATGTTTACCTGCATGAACCGGCATAGAGAATTTCAGAACAGGAGTGTATTACTATAAATATAGACAATTTTGTATGAGGTCTTCAGTTTTATTTTGCATTGTAGCTACCACTTTAATATTTTATACCAGCGATTCTCAATCTGTGGTACATGTACCACTGGTGGTACATTTCATTACTTGCGGTGGTACACAAAACACAAAAAAAAATTAAAATAGTAGTACTTAGTAAGTCTTCATAATACACATAAATACTACATATAAAAATACAGGGTGTAACAAAAATACAGGTCATAAATTAAATCACATATTCTGGGACCAAAAATAGTTCGATTTTACCTTAGTACAAATGGGCACATAAAAAAAGTTACAGCCCTTTGACGTTACAAAATAAAAATCGATTTTTTTCCAATATATCGAAACTATTTGAGTTTTCTTATTGAAAACGGATATATTAATATCTTAAAAAAAATTATAGTGAAATTTGTGCACCCCATAAAAATTTTATGAGGGTTTTGTTCCTTTAAACCTTCCCCCCCCCCAAACTTTTGTGTGCGTTCCAGGTAAATTATCATTGTGGCACCATTAGTTAAACTCAATGTTTTTAAAACTTTTTTGCCTCTTAGTAATGTTTCGAAAAGCTAGTTTTTATCGAGATATTTTGAATATTTGTCAAATCCACCGCATATTTGTATACTGTTAAGTACGATTATTATATAGAGACCCGATAATAATATGAAAATTTATTTATAAATTACAGATTGAGGTATATTTTTAACCATATTAAAAAAGAAGCAGATAAGGCAAAAAAGTTTTAAAAACGCTGTATTCAACTAGTGGTACCGCAATAATAGTTTAATTGGAACATACCCAAACATTTGGGGGGTTTAAAGGCACAAAACCTCCATAAAATTGTTATGTAAACATATTAAAAAAGAAACTGGTTTATCGAAAAAATACTAAGAGGCAAAAAAGTTTCAAAAACATTGTGTTTAACTAACGGTACCACAATAATAATTTAATTGGAACGTACATAAAAGTTTGGGGGGGGGGTTTAAGGGAACAAAACCCCCATAAAATTTTTATGGGTGCACAAATTTCACTATAATTTCCTGCCATAGTAATGCCACATGTCCATTTTCATTAAAAAATCTACAATAGTTTTCGATATATCGGAAAAAATAGAGTTTCATTTTGTAACTTCAGAGGGCTGTAACTTTTTTTGTGTGCATATTTATACGAGGGTAAGTTAGGTTCAATCGAACTATTTTTGGTTCCAGAATATGTGATTTAATTTATGACCTGTATTTTTGTTACACCCTGTATACATATGTGGTACCAAAAATAATAAAAAGAACTGTAGGTGGTACATGACTCAAAAACTTTGAGAACCGCTGTTTTATACCATTGTGCCTGACCCGAAATCTCATGAAAAAGCACGTAAATATTAGACGAGGCAACGAAGCATTAAACCTAGGAATTTTGTGCAGTAAGATGAATCGTCATGCTACTTTTTGCGTTGGATTCGTGAGAGTGTCCGGCAATTTTTGAACTAAATTGATCTCCGGCAAAAAATTTTGTGCATGAGGAAAAGCATCTTTAACCTTTCCGGAACCGTGCTATAAAAACTTACGCTGCAGGCCGTGCGGGGCAACTACGTTACCCCACTAAAATACTCTAATAATTCATTTAAATTTTACATTATTGTTTGGAAAGTTATATAATAAGGCACTAGTAACTGAAATAATTTGTTTTTATTATTAAAAAGATTTACATTTTTTTTATTTTTACCTGTAATTACAATTTGATTTTATTCCTGATTTTTAGTCAGGGCATAAAAATGTTTTACTTTCTTCTCGATGTATGGTACAAATTGGTTTTATGCATGTACTACATGATATTTGAGTCTTTCTATCACGTGCCCTGGCACAAAAGCTGCATCTTCGACTTGTATATTGTTGAATGTCTCTGGCAGGGGTTTCTAGCACTGTGTGCCCCGAGGAGTTAATTTCAATTTTAGTATAAAATTTAAATTATATTTGATAATTTTTATAAAAAAACGATTTAGTAATATATTTTCCAAGATTACCTGGAGGGATAAAAAAAAATAAAAATATTTTGAAAAGTTATAAAGACAAAACCGCATCTGGGGTAACCAAGTTGCCCCGCACGGCCACGGAAAGGTTAAAGTGCATCTCGAAGAGATGGAAAATAAAAAATTTATGGCTCAGGAAATATTGATGGAAATGAGTTATATTTTTATACTTGGGGTCTTGGAGGTCACTGAATATGAATTTCATGACGGCTATCGTCTCCGAGGTACCTGGTGCCCAGGGTGGAATTTGTGGCCTGCAACGAGCGAATAATTCGCGGGACTATCGAATAATTCGCGAAATGAAGATTGGATCGAAAAATTGAAAAATACGTTTTCAATATTTTTCAAAAATCTATCGCATGACACTAAACACGACCACCCCGCTCCACCCCCTGGTGGGGGTAACTTTAAAATCTTAAATATAAATCCTATTTGATATTGCAGATTTGGATTGCTTACGTAAAAGTAAGCAACTCTTATTGAAGACATTTTTTAGAATTGTGGATAGATGGTGCTATAATCGGAAAAACAATTTTTTCGTGATACCATAGGTAAATTATACAAACGGTCTAATATCTCGAGAAATACTCTTCCAAATAAAAAACTAAAAAAATACGTCTTTTATAAGAACCTATCGAATAACATAAAACACGACCCTCCACTCCAACCCCTGGAGGTGAGATGGCGTGTAACTTTAAAATCTTAAATATGAGCCCCCCTTTTTTTGTAGATTTGGATTCCTTACGTAAAAATAAGTAACTTTTATTCGAGCAATTTTTTCGAATTATGGATAGATGGCGCTATAATCGGAAAAACACTATTTATTAGCGCCATCTATTAACAATTCTAAAAGTTTCGAATAAATATTACTTATTTTTTTATGAGAAATCCAAATCTGCAATAAAACATGGGGATTCTCATTTAAGATTTTTAAGTTAACCACCTCCAGGAGGTGGAGTGCAAAGTCGTGTTTGATGTTATTCGATAGGTTCTTGAAAAATACTAAATACGTATTTTTGGTCTTTTATTTGGATGTGTATTTCTAGAAATATTAGACCTTTTCTATAATTTACAAAAAGGAGTGCAAAGTCGTGTTTGATGTTATTCGATAGGTTCTTGAAAAATATTAAATACGTATTTTTAGTCTTTTATTTGGATGTGTATTTCTAGAAATATTAGACCTTTTCTATAATTTACCAATGGTATCACGATAAATGGTTTTTTCACAATATTCGATAATAATTCTCGAGTAAAAGTTGCTTATTTTTACGTAAGCAATCCAAATGTGTAATACAAAATGGGCGTTTCTGTTTAAGATTTTAAATTTACCCCTACCCCACCTCTAGGGGATGGAGTGGGGGGTCGTCTTTAGTGTCATTCGATAGATTTTTGAAAAATATTAAATGCATATTTTTCAGTTTTTCGATCCAATCTTCATTTCGTGAATTATTCGATCGTCCCAGGCGACGAGCTACACCCTGGGCACCAGGTACCTCGGAGACCATTGCCGTCATGAAATTTGTATTCACTGACCTCCAAAACCCCCAGATATAAAAATAAATTGAAATAATTTTTCATTTTTTCAAATTTTTCATTTTCCATCTCTTCGAGATGCACTTTGAAAATGCATTTTCTCATTCACAAAATTTTTTGCCGGAGATCAATTTAGTTCACAAAATTGCCTGACACTTTCTCCAATTGAATGCAAAAAGTTGCATGGCGATTCATTTTACTGCACAAAATTCCTAGGTTTTGGGCTTTTTAGGGCTTCGTTGCTTCGTCTATATACTTAAACCCATAAGAATATATTATCTTAAAAATGTTTCTCATTCTGAGATCCGCTCTCTAGTAAAGCAATATCACGAGGAACGAATTTTAACGATGATTTTCTGCAGGCAATATTCTGAAAATAGCAGAAAATTCCCTAAAGTATATTTTAAATTCTTGATCAGCTTTTCCCAGTGCAGGAAAATAGCCCCAATTAAAAGCATTTTCTCTCTTTGCTATGTTACGAGCACTTTGATTTCTTTGTGCATTCAAATCTCAGTTTGTGCATTTTCCATAAAGCAAGGTTGCAGCTTTTAGAGTTAATGGAAGAAAAGAACACGATTCTCGGAAAGAAATATTATTTGTGTGCAAAAGGAGCAATAGCTTGGTTGCAAATACCATGCAAATTTAACGATTTTCTTTAAGTTTCTATGATGCATTGTGTAAGAGGATGTTTGTTATATGAATACGATGATTGTACTTGATATTTATATTATTTTTTGTTTTTCACGTTTTAATAAAAAATATTGTTGAAATATTATTAAAAGTATGATTTCTTTGTTGCATATTTTATATCAGACCATCATTAATAGACCAGTCGGGATAGCATTTGACCTTGCATTACGAGCTGCCCCAAATTTTATTTTTCTAATCTTTAGGGAGGTCAATATTAGTACGAATTTAAAATCTCGACTGAATTCCACCGTTGCGTTAGCCGCCATCTTGATTTTAAACGAGAACCATTTTTGCTTAATATCTCCGCCATTTTCAACTTTTCAACAAAAAGTGTACAGACTGAAATTGTTGAAAATGCGATTTTCTATAATTTCGTTTATTATTGTTTTTTGCGTGCGGTCGATATTATCCGAGTTATGGGGGGGAAATAGTGACAGTTAGAGCATAATTATTTAATTATTGAATTATCTCGTTTATCATTAGTTTTACAACAAATATGTATCTATACAAAAATGAAGAGAATTACGTTTTGTACAATTTTGATGTTGTTAATTTTTTTGATTAAATCAATATTTAAGGTAATACGTATGCGGTAAAAGTGCGAGCGTAAGACCTGATTGATTTTATAGCAATTGTTTCTATTCAATATCTACGCCATTTTCAACATTTCGACAAAAAGTGTGAGGACTGAAATTGTTGCAATTACGATTTACTACAATTTTTCGAGAGAACCAGTGGCGGGTCTACGAGGGGGATGGGAAAATTCCCCCCAACATGGTCCAAAATTTAAAAAAAAATGGTAAAGTTATTATTTATGTCTTTTATGTACTTAGTTTGGTTGATGTTTCATTGGAAGTTTCAAAAATTGTATAAAATATAATTTCCTTTATTTTTGTTTTTGTACAATTTTGTCGTAAATTTAATAATAATTGAGACAATTCAATAATTAATTATGCCTCCCTCCGCTTCCACTATTTTTCCCATTAACTCGGAGAATATTGATGGCATAAAATAATTGTGCAAAAGAAATTGAAGGAAATTGCATTTTAGTTTACACCATTTTTATCGAAAAGTTGAAAATGGGGGAGATATTATCCGACAACAACAGTTCTCGTTTAAAATTAATATGGCGGCTAATGCAACCGCGGAATTCAGTCGAGATTTTAAATTTACACTACTATTGATCTGCCCTAAAGAAAAGAATTGTAAAATTTGGGGCAGCTCGGAAACAAGATTCAATTCAATAATTATGCTCCCCCACCACCTTTTATTATTTTCCCATGTAACTCGGAAAATATCAACCGCATGAAAAAAAATGTTAAAAAGAAATTGTAGGAAATCATATTTTGAACAATTCTAGTTGAAAATGGCGTAGATATTAAACAAAAACAATTGCTATAAAATCAAGCAGGTCTTGCGCTCGTGCCATTTCCGCATACGTACTACCTTAAATATTAATTTTAGCAAAAAAATGAACGAAATCAAAATTGTATAGAATTTAATTCTCTCTATTTTTGTATAGGAACATTTTTGTCGTAAAACTAATCATAAACTAAATAATTCAATAACTATGCTCTAACTGTCAATATTTTCCGCCAAACTCGGAAAATATCGACCGCACGAAAAAATTGTAATAATAGAAATTTAAAAAAATCACATTTTCATCAATTTTGGTATGAATACTATTTGTCGAAAAGTTGAAAATGGCGGAGATATTGAGCAAAAACGGTTCTAGTTTAAAATCAAGATGGCGGCTAACGCAACGGAGGAATTTGGTCTAGATTTTAAATTTACACTACTATTGACCCTCCCTAAAGATTAGAAAAATAAAATTTGGGGCAACTCGGCATGCAAGGTTGGGTCTTTTATTCGTCTAACCCAACTGGACTATAAGTTAAATAAATACCATATACGAATTTAAAAATAATTATTTACAAAAGTAGGAAATAAAATGTATGGACGTCAGAGATAAAAACAGATATACTAGGGCGGTCAGATCGTTATTTAGCCTACAAAATAAAAACAAAAAGTTTCTCTCTTTAGATCGTCTGAAAAATAGATTTTTTTGAGGTCTGCAAAGCACGTAAGCCACGTGGCGGCGATGATTTCCTCATATGTATTAAATTTCTGCTAAAAGAGTGCCTTTTCAAGTTTGGAAACCAAAAGAAGTTGCACGTAGGCAAATTTGGAGAGTATACTGGATGGGGCAAGAGTTCGAAGCCTAATTCGACGAATTTTGCTATGGTGATGGCGAAGGTGTGAGCCAGTGCGTTGTCGAGATAGAAGAGCACATTTTTATTAACTAAATGGGGTCGTTTTTTCTGCAATTCTATGTCGAATTTGTCCAATAATTCGGCATAGTTGAGCCCTCTGACCGTTTTGCCCTTCTCCAGGTAGTCGATGTAGACTATCCTTGTGAATTCCAGAAAATCGTTGTCATCAAACGACAGAAACAGCGAATGAACCCAATATACCGATGCGCGATGCTACTCTGTTCCTAGATTATACTTCTTTAACCCTTAACTACAGACATCCCAATATTAGCACGTAATTACAGATCCCCGGTATTTTTTACCGGTCATTATAAAATAGAGTCAAAATATAAAGTTAATAATAAAAAACAAAAAAATTTCGCAATATGAGTTTTTATGGAGTCTCTAGATATGGGAAAAATGGTAAAATGAGTGATTTTAATAATATAATACAAGATTTTTGAAGAATAATCTATTAAACCAGAATTTTGGTAACATTTTTGGTCTATTGAAACAAACGGCCATAAATGCTATGAACAAAAATTTAGACATTTTTTTAACAAATAAATGTAACATAGAATCAAAAAGGAAACATAAAATAGCATTTACAAAAAATTTTACATCCATGAGAAAAAATCTACAAGGGGTAAAATTATGACAGAATTAAATGGCAATTCCATTATTGCAAAGTGGCCTCAAAATTTTTATCGTCAAATTTAACCTTCATTGAAGGTCCAAGATGACTTCCACAGTCCTTTTCTTTACTTTTTCCTAAAAACACAAAAAAATAATATAAACATTTCAGATTTACAAATATAGTACTCATATAAAAATACTTACTTAAAACAGACATCCGGTCATTTTTACCGGTTATGATTTTTGGTGTGTGCTAGAAAAGAAAATATTGACAATACACACTACACGGTTTGACTAGCATTGTTATACGAACTACCCGAGAGGTAAAGAGACACATGAACTTGTAAGTCGTGAGGTTACCATGAAATCCACATTTTGGGAATGCCCGCCGGTAAAAAATACCGGATCTCTGTAGTTAAGGGTTAAGTGCCATCTCCACGACGCACAGTGGTGAATTTCGCCGAAAACCTGGCCAAAATGTAAAAATCTAATGGTTTCTAAAGATCTAAGCCATGGTTTGTTAGAACAGTGAGCGACGCACGGCATACGCGTACAGCAGAATCTGTTGTACTCGACGCACGGCAGATTTGACTGGGTCGGTTTGTTAGCATATTCTGTGGCTCTCAAAATAGTTTCAGTTTGACGTTTGTTCTCACGAAGGGTATATGTACGTAGAAAAAGAATTCTGACAAAATCAAAGCAATCATTTTATTACTCCTAGAAGAGGAGGCGGAAGAAGAGTTAATAATACTACATTTAAATAAAAGAAATAAAAATGTAAACGAAATGTTTTCATGTGCATTTAAATGAATAGTCGAAATAAGATTGTTTCAGAACGAGGAAAAATTTCGAGAATATTTTAAATTTAGACTGTCCAGGGATTTATTTGAAACTGTATTACAATTTATAAGGGATGAAATTACTAACAAAACTTACAACAGAAGACAACATTCGATTTCTGCAGAAGAAATATTAAGCGTAACTTTGAAGTACCTAAGTTTTTTTTTATTTAGAGAAAAAATAAAAATACAGTGTTTAAGTACAAAAAAGAAAACTTCTTAAAAATGTATATCATAAATGTATCTTGCATTTCTGCATTGCTATAAATTGATTCTGGCGAAAATACAAACGAATTCACGCTCTGAGATCCTATATTGGGTTCCAAAGAATTTTTGGTCACAAGAAATATTTGTTATGTATAGGAACCAATTCATATACCTAATTAATTTGCAGCCAGCTCAGTTTCATATCGCGAAACAATATTCATGAGTTCAGCTTTTATTCTTGCCTTTTCAGTTGTAAGAAATTTCGATAATGTGGAAGCCACACTTTCAAAAAACATGTGTATAGAAGGATCACCTGATTTTTGAGTCAATGTCGATGATGTTTCCGAATTTTTAAAAAGTTTTTCAATCAAAGCGGTTCGTTCCTCTCGTCCCATTTTTAATTCACTCATTAATGAGAAATTTCTGTTTTTAGACATTGACTGTTTTCGATTAGGAGACTCCTTGTCAGACTGAAATGTAAATGTCAGAAATTTCTCTTATGTGGAAGTTATTGACCATTTGTATTTTATATTACCATTACATTGACCAAAATGTTTTCGAAGTAAAGAGACTTAGCAAGTGTATATTTATGGCTCCTGGCGACAGGAACCAGGAGTAATAAATCGTATAATACAATAGTAATAGAAATTAGATGTTCGCTTCCCGTGAAGCATATGGTGTCTTTGAAGGGCACTACTGAAAGGTTTATCGTATCTTTTGTTAAAGGCAACCTGCTTTTCTCTTTGAGTATTTACCCAAAGTATTGACCTGAAAACAGGTCAATTAACAGAGAACTATGTACATATTTAAAAATATGAAAATAGAATATTAATAAATAATATATTTAATCAAAGCATACTTTAATAGTGATCAGGGATCTGTATAATATGGCAAGAAAAAAATTGTGTTACGTGTTGAATAATAACGATACACTTTATTTTGTACCAACGTTGTTTTATTATAATGCATGCCTCAGTTTAATAAATAATAGTAATAATACCAATTAATTTAAATACCAATTAAATACTAATGATATCAATTTAATACAAGTGACTTTTTCATTTACTTTGTGCAATTTAAAATATATCAAATCATCTAAACTTATTTTTGTTTGAACGAAATTAGTTTATCACCATATTGTAAACCGTGAGTTCAGCTGAACGTTTGCGTCCAAATCAAACCCCAGCTGATTCCAGCGCACACCGTCGACGTACACTGCTGTCGGTCTTCAGAGCGCGCAGCTAAGCAGAACCTAACAATCCGTTAACATACAGAAGCCATTCCTTTGATTTGGACTGACGTGCGCGGCGTTCGACTGACTGTGAGTTGTGCGTCGCTCACTGTTCTAACAAACCGTGGCTTAAGTTTAAAGGTATACCCTGAGAAATTTTATATGAACCTTGCTCTGTAGATTTTTGAGAATCATAAATGGCCGTTAAGGGTCGAACAATACAAGCAGATCATGCATGGGCGTCCATCTAAAAATTTTTTAGAGGAGGGGCCAGACGTGAAGTTGTTGCACATTACATTTTGTATACTTTGGATGACAATATATTACAGTTTAAAGCAACGTAAAAGCTAGGGGGGCCGTGGCCGTGGGCATGGGCACCTATGAGATCATATATTGATATTGGTGTTAAGTTGTAATTGAACGACAGCGGACCAAATAAAAATTAAGTGTTATACAATAATATTGGGGCATTGTTTGGTTTTAATTTAGAACGTGTATTATTTTGTTAGTTTATAGTGGATGCTATGTCTGGAGGTAAGTGGAGTATTTTAATAAACTTTTTAGTCTTTATTTTTTTCGTAAAATAGACTTTATTTATAACATGATTGCAAATTGGCAAGAATTTTCAATCGTTTTAAGTTTTCCAAGTTTTAAAAAGGAAAAAGTAAAAAAGTCTACTTTGCTCAGCAAAGATATTTTGCTTAATAAATAGTTTAAAATGTATATAAATATTCTTCAAAAAATCATCTGCAGCCAAATGCATCCTTAGCGGAATTTTTCATTTAAAAAAAATATAACATGCTGGAGAATTTGTACATAAAAAGACTTTAATGTTATATGGCCAGAACAAAATATGAAGCATGTGATCCAGTAAATTTACAGTTTTTTTACACAAGGGCCGCCGTTTTTTGTTATTTTTTGCTTTCTTCTTCTTTTTCTTAATCTTTAAGTCCTTTTACTCTTATGTATAATCCTATGTTTTTGCTTCCTTACTTTTATATTTTTTAATAATTGAATCGTTTATTTCAGAAAGGGGTCAAGTGACAAATCTTGACAAAATGAGTGCAAAAAATTAATTTTTTTTTCTTAAACAAATTAACAAGATACACTTTTCAAAAATACAACACTTTTTGACAAATACTCTAGGTTGTTGTTGACAAAAATAGATACTTGTCACTTGACCCCTTTTTGAAATAAACGATTAAATTTTGGTCGTGTGAGCCAAAAATTTTAATTTTTAAAAAATGAAATGCATAAGCGAAACTTTGTGTTAAGAAGCCACACATTGGTAGGTAATAATTATAATTAATCGGATCCATTAAAAGTTGACCTACCTATTTTTGGCTTCTTAACCTTTAACTACACGCGCTGGCGTACTTTGTACGCCAGATAATATAAGAATTCTACTGCAAATATATTTAAAAATTTAATTTTTGTCCTTGTTTATCTCTCTAACCTATCACTGGAATGTGCTTTACAATTTGGTTTTAGTTTCGTTATAATCGGCTTTTTGGGAACATCGTAATTTTACAGTTTATAATTTGTTGTTTCCGATGGCGGACAATATACGCCACAATTATATTAATATAAGTAGTAATATAAGTACATATTTCAATTGTTTTTTAGTCATTATGACACAAAATATGTTTTTCTTTATAAACAATACTTTTTCTCCTGTAAAAAATCACATTTCAAAAATTTTTTTATTAGAAATTTTATTTATCATGGAATCCAGTAATTCCATGATTCCACTTATAAATCCCAATTGGCTTACTGAGAAGGAACTCCAAGTATTCACTGATGTCGAATAAGGTTTATAACAAGCAACTAAGTGTATTCTTTTCAAAAAAAAAAAAAAAAAATAAACAAATCTGCTGTTTTTAAGTGTATTTTTTTGTGGCGTATAAAGTACGCCACGCGTGTAGTTATGTTATAACTTGATGCGCGGGTTGTTAAAGGTTAACATAAAATATTGTTTATGCATTCTATTTTTAAAAAAAGGCAAAATTTTTGGACTCACACGAACAAAATTATTAAAAAAGATAAAAATAAGAAAGCAAAAAGATAGACCTATTATACATAAAGGTAAAATGACTTAAAGATTAAAAAAAGAAGAAGAAAGCAAAAAAAAATAACAAAAAACTGCGGTTCTTGCGTAAAAAAACTGTAAATTTACTGGATCAGCTGCTTCATATTTTGTTCTTACTTTATTAACTGACCATAACATTAAATCTCTTAATGTAGAAATTCTCCAGCATGTTATAGTTTTTTAAAACGAAGAATTCCGCTAAGTCTGCAACTTGTTGCAGATGATTTCTTGAGGAATATTTATATACGTATTGAGTTATTTATTAAGTAAAAAAACTTTGCTGACCAAAGCTGACTTTTTTACTTTTCCCATTTTAAATCTTGGTAAACACAAAACGATTAAAGATTCTTGACATCATTTTGTAAATATGTTGTAAATAAAGTTTATGTTAGGAAAAAGAATCTAAAAAGTATATTGAAATACTCCACTTACCTCAAGAAATAGCATCCACTATAAAATAACAAAATAGTACACGTCTATAGTTTTAAACGAAAACCTAACAATGCCTCAATTGTATAACACACTTTAATTTTATTCGGTCCGCTTTCGTTCAATTCCAACTTTACGCTAATATAAATGTGTGATATGCTTGTATTGTTCTACCCTCAACGGCCGTTTATGATCCTCCGAAACCCACAGAGCAAGATTCATATAAAATTTCTCGGAATATATTAACTTAAATTTTTGCATTTTGGCCAGGTTTTCGGCAAAATTCACCACTGTGCGACGGAGGTATGCAATCATCATAGCTATTCGGACTTTATGGCGCGTCTGCATTGGTAAATTTTTCGCGCGTGTTGAACTAATGTTTCGTCGCAAGAATTTGCGCCGCAAATTTTTGCCAGTGAGGACTCGGAGCTCAAATCATTTGATCTTCACTTGAAAACGATAACCGATGGAGCGTGTGCGTTGTGTGCGTCGAAAATTCTTGCGTCCGATTTATGCGACGAACACGTCCACACTGGCACAATTTATTTCAAGCACGCAAATATTTGCGACCAACAGCTGGTACGCACGAAAAATTTACCAATGCGTACGCGGCACTAGAGGCAGATTTTCTGAAAAGTTCATTTGATGTACATCTGTACCATTTTATCAGGTTGCGCACTGCGCAGTCATGACATCCATACCATTCTATCAGATTGCACAGCCATACGCAATCTTTCCTTGCATAATCAGTTGGATCAAGTTGTATGTCTCTCCACAGAATGAAAGGTATAAATCCGAAGACCTAGAGGAAAATCTCCAACACGATAGGCCGACCATATGAAACTCTAATAATAGAACATCGGGATGAAAGATTTACAAAAGAGATTTAATTTATTACTAAACTCAAAATTCGTCGTCAATAAAAGGAGTATCATATTGTTGCGATGAAAGCACATTGGGCGCCAATGTGTTGCTGAGAAAGCACGATGGGTGACAATGTGTTACTGATAGCGTAAACTACCACAGAGAATTGAAACACTATTGTGAAATAATATTTCAATCAACCTTGATAGTTTTCGTTTAGGACAGCTTTTGCTCAATCTCTCAGGTTGTGAGTACGCCTTGACCTAATCAAAAATATAAACTATGAAAATCTAGATAGAGACAAACAAAACAATAAGTTAACTTATAGGTTTATTTTTCATTAAAAATATAAAGAAAATAATAATATGATGTATTAGATTCAATAATACATATATATTCAAGTTATTACTGAAGAGCTAACAATTTGGATTTTACTTATGGCTTTTCTGTTTGATAGCTTCTTGATGTCGTATGGTACAGCTGTTGACTTGTTGACCTGGGCACAGATGGTCGGCCTCAGGTTCCTGCAGCTGTAGTTTTTAGTGGTGTTTAGCTGGTACAATTACATATGTTGGATAGCTGCTTCAACTACAGGTGTTGGATAGCTTCTTGTAGTCGCATCGCCGGCGATGATTCTTCCCAAAAGGAGAGATGGTTTATTTTATTCCCAAAAACTCGAATACAAGCCGTATATTAGTGACATCAAGAATCAATGAAGAAACATTTTCTTGACAAATAATCGAAAAGTATAGCAAGTGGCTATAGATTTGGCAATTTTGCAATTATTATTAGTTATATAGAATTTACAGTTTATAGAATTCCCTTTAACTAGTTAAATTATTTAATTTCTACATGCATATTAATAAAGAATTAATTTATAAATTCGACACGTGCCTTTGAAGATTTGGGGATTATATACGAAAAAATGGTTATAAGAAATATGAATGTAAGTGTATAAAAAAATCGTACAGTAGTGTAACACTTAGCCAAAGAGCACAGTTCCTTATGAACAGCGTGAAGTGTAGAACGTAAAAGATAAAGAATGTCTTAGGATAGAAGTAGAATGAAAAGAAAGTTGCCTATAATAACGGGGCGCCAACTTAGCTTTTTAAACCTGTAAGCGCGCTTGTTGCTCTTAAGCAACGTTGACTTCAAACTGTTAAATTTCCATATACGTCGAATTTTACCACAGTAGCAACTCATCCTTCAAGGCAAGGTATTTGGAAAGAGAGGACCAGGGAGGAGAAGAATATCTTGGCTTCAAAACCTGAGAAAGTGGTTTAATACATCAAAAACCAAACTATTCAGAATAGCAGCAAGCAAAGTTAGGATAGCCATGCTGATCGCCAACATTCGGAACGGATAGGCACCTTAAGAAGAAGAAGAAGGACGGTGTGGTATGCAAGCGACAACCATTCGTCTATGATTTCGGCATGTGCGCCACCTATACTAAAATATTTTAACTTAGTAAACATACATCATTTCAATTGATGGATTCGACCGTTACTTGATGGAAGTTCATTTTATCTCAAAATAAAACACTGAAAACTTTTGTTTTCTATACTTCCACAAAATTTATTATTTACAACTATGTGACTACAGCTGTTTCGGCAGAGTGCCTTTCTCAAGTGATATAATTTACAATGTATTTGCCTTTTTAAGTCTCCAACTGAAGAGGTTGAGGAGTGGGGAGCTGTTTGTCTCGAGTTGGTTCTTCAGAATTATATCTGTATTTTTCAGTTTATTAATTTCCATAGATTCTAAAAAAGATAGTTTAAGGCCTTTATTCTGGATATGCAGAATTTGAAACTCTTCATTGAAAGAATGATTATGATCTAGAAGGTGAAGTGCGTATGTAGAAGTGTCTGTTTTTCTATTGTTGAAAGCCCTTTTGTGTTCTGCTATCCCTTTGTCAAAAGTTCTGCCAGTTTGACCGATGTACGTTTTCGGACAGTCACCACAAGTTAGTTTGTACACACCACTCTGTAGTTGCTTTCTCTTTCGGCTTTTATTGTTCTTAATATATTTGCTAAAGTTGTTGTTAGTTCTGAAAGCTGGTATTATTCCTTTCTTTTTTATGTATCTGGCTATTTTTGTTGTTATTTTCCCAGTATATGTGAGAGAGCAGAAGGTAGGGGAACAAGGGGCTTGTTGTAACAGGGGTAAGTAGTCACACGGCTTTTTCATAGGTAATTTGACCGTTTTTATCTAATTTAGCTGACTGTATCTTATTCTCTTATCGCCCTGCAAATGACACCGTCTAGCCAGCCATCCTCCGATAGTTGCAAATAGTAGTTTTGTGCACGTCCTTCATTTGGATGGGGCAATTTAAAATTTGACTCATAAAATTTTGGTTATCGCTATTTTTTTAAACGGAAATGAATCTTTCGGTGTTCATTTCTTTTCTAAATTTAGTTATACTTTAAAGTTGCTGCTTAACGATTTTACGATTAGCAAGATATTTTTACAGTTATTTTAATAAATATACAAAAGTGTGCTACGGGGTATGTTGTAACAAAACGTTGGGGCTTGTTGTAACATATTACAAATTGCGCTGAATCTTACTAAATTTATGATCTACCAGGGATAGTTTTTACAGCCGAAGAAGAAAGTAAAATGGCTTCGTATATTCTAAAGTCCACCGAAGTATATTTTGGATTAATTCCCATGAAGATGCGAAAACTGCCTTACCAATATGCTGTGAAACTCAGTGCTAAGCAACTTCCAAAATTCGGTCCAAAATTTTATGCGTATAAATCTACATTTATATTTAAGATCATCAGAAGCCACCTTATTAAGTCGAGCAACACCTTTCAACAGGAACAACGTTGGTATTTTCTTCGAAATATTCCAAAAAATTCGAATTTTCGTAATGTTACAACCTGCCCCAATAGATGTTACAACTAGCCCCAAGCGCGGGGTAAGTTGTAACAATGCACTTTTTTTGGTAAAATGCTAGTTGATTAAAAAATAACAGTTTTCTTAACTTTTCTTTAGTTCAGTTTTATTCAGAAAGAGTTAAACTAGAGTTTAATGTTTAATTAGTGATAATTGGGAAAATAGCTGTCAAGATACATTTGATTTTATGAAAATTGTTACAACTAGCCCCTTGCTCCCCTACTGGGTTCTTTCTGTGGTGGTGGATACACTAATTTCAGGGCTTTCTTATGGAGTTTTTGATTTAAAACTGTTTGTTCGTTATAGCCGTTGTTTACTGCTATTTGTTTAATGATGTTTAGTTCTATCTCGAAGTTATTTTTTGTCATGGGAATTTCTGTCAGAAAACGTACATCGGTCAAACTGGCAGAACTTTTGACAAACGGATAGCAGAACACAAAAGGGCTTTCAACAATAGAAAAACAGACACTTCTACATACGCACTTCACCTTCTAGATCATAATCATTCTTTCAATGAAGAGTTTCAAATTCTGCATATCCAGAATAAAGGCCTTAAGCTATCTTTGTTAGGATCTATGGAAATTAATAAACTGAAAAATACAGATATAATTCTGAATGACCAAATCGAGACAAACAGCTCCCCACTCCTCAACCTCTTCAGTTAGAGGCTTAAAAAGGCAAACACATTGTAAATTATATCACTTGAGAAAGGCACTCTGCCGAAACAGCTGTAGTCACATAGTTATAAATAATAAATTTTGTGAAAGTATAGAAAACAAAAGTTTTCAGTGTTTTATTGTGAGATACATCATTTCGAGTATGAGATTTCAACAGCAGTGTTGTACTGCCGACATTGATAATTAAATATAAACAAATCGGTAAGTAAAAATATGTATTTTGTTGTAATATTTTCAGAATACATTTAGCAAAGGTGTATTTACATATAATCTAAAAGATACAGTTACTTTCTGTTTTGAGAAGTTTTAGCAAAATCTTCACCTAAAAAGTGTGTTGCTTAGAATCAACGTTGACGCTAAGCGGTAATGGTCAAAACATCAATGTTCTTTTCAGAAATATGGATATTCCTCCTCTTACGTGTTATGAAAAAAAGAGCTACGTAGTTCCTGTTAGGGCAGATGATCAGATACAGAAGGTATATCCGATGATGAGGACATAGAAAGTACGCATTTTGATAAATATTTTGTTGCAGATTCGTCGGGAGATGAATATTATGAAATGCAAATAGGTAGAACTATACGTAGTTGGTAATAGAAGAATTTGATATTGAGCAGGAAGAAATAGATTTGGAAGAGCCACAACCCAAGAAAACGAAAATACCTTATATATATTATACCAATACCTTAAAAAATTTACAATGGACATAGCTGAATCTTTTTTTAACAAACAGGTAAAATAGAAAAGAAGGGCGGACTTCACTGAACGAGACGACCGAAAAAATTGTAACTGCTACGAAAAGTCGACCACATGACATCACTAGGAAAGACAACCTAGGACATTGGCTTATCTATGAACCAAACCGAAGATAAGACTTTTGCAAGAATGGCTACACGACAATTCTGTGTCAAAAATGTGACATGAGACTATGGTTTACACCATCTAAGAATTGTTTTTTTATTTTTAATAACTCTTCATAAATTTTTATCTGCGTTTTTTCTTGTAACTTTGTAAGTATTAAAGTTCAAGTTTGCTTATTTCTGTAATTTTTCTTACATATTGTAAGCCCTAAAAAATTACTTTTGTTAGTGGTGATCTCTCGTTTGCACAATACAAAAATTTTAACCTCAAACTCTTGGTGTTGCTTTGGACCAACGTTCTCATTATACCACTAATTGACAATGTTACTTGAGGGCAACATTTTCAAACTCCACTTATTAAACAAAAATTGCATATACCAACCCCACTGATGCGTTCATAGTCGCTTAAAACACTCACACGAATTTTTAGATTTTTATTTCAATGAATTTAAGGTGTGAAGGTTACAAGGTTAACGAAATCGATTAAAAACAAATAGAAAAATATTATTATTATTGAATTATTAAAGAAAATAGAATAAAATAGTTATATAAAAATAAAATTACAAAGATGTGACGTTTATAACAATAAAATAGAGAATTTCAAAATGTTGGTTCTTGGTTCATTTTCAAAATCCTGAATTTTTAAATGTGTCGTCCCACCCCACACATTTAATATACGGCATCTGAATCTCAATAAACACGAACATGGTATCTATGTAAATAACATTCCATGTTCCCCTGTTAAAAAAACTGATTCTATGTTTATTGAGATTCAGATGCCGTATATTGAATGTATGTTACGGTAGGTTTCCAAATTCATGATTTTTAAAAAGAGACTGAAAACTAAAAATTTATTCTCTATAAATTCGAAACAATAATTAATTTCTGAGTCTTGGGACATACGCACTTGTCGTCAGCATGGTCAAAGCTACAGTAAAACCGATTTATCTGCAACCGCCAAGAGAATACACGACAGACGTTTGTTATTGCGGTGTAAGTGACCTTGAGGGTTGCAGTTGAATCTATTTATCTGTACCTCCATGCAAAGTTTTAAAACAATTTAACTGACATGACTTTTATATACAATATAAGTAAATAAGAAATAGGTACAGCAAGAATACAACAACCACTGAGGCTGAGAGTTGAATTTTGTGTAACGTTTCAGGGAGATTATTTTGAACGCTTTTTGTAGATTTGTGACTATTTAAAATTTAATTAGTCTTACTTTCTCTTTTTGTTCTGGTTCAATGTTATTGTATTAGGCAGTTTTTGAGAATGTATTAAAGAAATAAAAAAATACCCGTTCAGATGTTTAATTTCTTCTCCCATAAAAACAGCGACCGATATGATTAAAAGTTACACAAATTAACCAAAAATTTCGAAAATATGTCGTTTCAGTCGCGTACCATTTTTTCTTAAAAAAATTTGACACCACTACCGGTATGCGCGCCAATCATAAACATAAAACTCATGGTTGTCTGGATAAAAATGAGCAATAACTTCTTCCTAAAACTCACACCAAATTTTAATTACATATCTTAACCTATTTCAGAGCAATAAACTAATCCTCAGTTTTTAAGAAAAGCATTTTCAGATATACGATTATGTAAGAAACTGTCATTATTTTTGCATACAGAATCACTCCGCAAAATTTGTTGTATGTAGTTATTTATCAACACCATATCGCACCTCCGTTCAAATAGTGTCACAACTAAAAAAAAAACAAATAGAAACTGTTTTATTGCACCAACAGTTTTACAAAACTACAAAATCTTATCTCAAAAGTGTTACGTTTATAGTTTAAGTATTTTTTGTTAGATGACAGTAGAGTCATTATATTTATGACTAACTAAAATCAACGGTGCATCGAACATAAACAGTGTCACAGAATCGACTTGTGCAAGGCATTTATCCATCTAAGATGTGTATCAACACCATATCGCACCTCCGTTCAAATGGTGTCAGAACTTAAAAAAAAAAAAATAAAAACTGTTTTATTGCACCAACAGTTTAATAAAACTACAAAATCTTGGCCCGGATTACGTACACTCGATACGCATCGTATCCGCCATGTTTTACCATAGCGCCTTATGGGAAAACATGGCGGATACGATTCGTATCGAGTGTTCGTAATCCCTATGCTTATCTCGAAAGTGTTACGCTTATAGTTCAAGTATTTTTCGTTAGATGACACTAGAGTCATTATATGATTAATCAAAATCAATGATGCAACGAACATAAACAGTGTCACATACAGTTGAGTCCCCGAGTCTTTACCCGTGCGTCATCATTTAAAGCATACGAAATAAGTCGGAAATTTACTAAACGCAACAGCAAGAAGTGACAGAAAGTGGGTATTATTCCGATCACGGGTTATAGTATAAAATTTGATGTTATCAAATAAATAGAATGTCAAATTTAAGTTTTGCTTTAAAATTTTGGTGCATATTTACAGCTACATTTGAAGTAGCTTAATAAATCCTTTTATTATCATTGATTAATAAATAAATAAACAATTTATAAAAAAAATCAAAAATATATTTTCTTTTTGTTATTTTATTCACTTTGGCGGACAATTAAATACAAGCATTCCTTAACTGTGTCAACAATGAGGTTAGCTTTGTACGTTATCAAAATTTATCGTAAAATAACATAAACTTATCATAAAATTTCTATCTCCAATATAAAATTAGTTGTGAAAAGAACTGTTTGTGTACTATAAAAAACTTCAAAATGCAAAAATTCGACAAAATAAGAGCAAAAAATTCAACAAACTGGCAGCCACAAAAGTAAACAAACCAAAACGTCAGAAATTGTTCTTAAAATATGTGAAAAGATCCCCATTGTCTTTCTTTGTACCTATCTCTTTTCAATGCATTGAATCTAGATCGTTCATAAAAATAACATGTGTTTTTACTTAATAACAGGCAGCAGCTAGTTTGCCATTAGTTTCATGGGTGTAAGAGAATGATGCTAGATAAAAAGTATGTGTTTTATCTTGCCAGGTATTAATGACGCACGGGTAAAGACTCGCTGACTCAACTGTAATCGACTTGTGCATAAGGCATTTGTCCATGTAAGATGTGTATACGCGATGAGCTCGTACGTAGAGCGGATGTTTATAAGTCCGTGAGCGCCAGTAAAGGTAAGTCAGTGCACTTTTTCTGGAAATTTGACATAAATGTCAAAGTGATTAATTTAAAACATTGAAATTAAAAACAATAATAGGAAAAAATATTAGTTGGTCATAGCTGTGGTGTATATTTTTACCTTAAATATAATTACGTTTTAAATAGGTACTGAATTTAAGTTTTTTTAATATTTCGTAATATGTAATTATAAATTAATCTAAGCGCCATCTACACGATAATTGTGAAAGTATCCGAAGTAAGAAATTAATATTTCATCAATAGAACGTCAAAATGATTAGCAAAATCTTAAAAACAGATTACAATTTAATTACTTTTTTGCGTTGTAAATATTACGCGATAAAAATTAAATAATAAATTTATAAATTCCGGCGGAAGTTGCATTAGTAATCCGCAAGTTAGCGACATCAGCGAAGCTCAGAGCGTACAAAGCGTCGTTTGTCGAGTTAAGACAGTATATGTGATTATTTTATTCAAAACAATCTGCGTATGTGCTCAAGAAAAAGTGACATATTTATCACTTATTTATCTTTCCTTTTGCAGTATTTTTTGTTAAATGTTGTTACTTGTATTTAAAATGTACATCATTAAAAAGTATACCTCTGTTAACCAGATAATAATAATGATATATAGGTCTGGATACCGCCTATGAAAAAAAGTTGATTAATAGCAAGCTGAAAATTTGTAGCTTAAGGGTGTCTAGTAGGACAAACTTTGATATATAGGAACACTGGAACAGGGAAAGTTTTAATTGTGGAACAGGTTAAAAATTTGGAACGGTCAGACCACGAAAACGTCATATGTATTTTGTCCGACAGAAATTCCAATTGATTGGCTACCATTTCATTAAACTCTCATGCAAAAATCAGGCTGCTATTTATCACCAAATGGGAATTATAATGAGTGGAACACGTAAAATATATCAAATGACAGGAATTATGACAGGTGATAAACAGTAGTCTGATTTATGCATGAGAGTTTAATGAAAGGGTAACAAATCAATTGAAAGTTCTGTCGGACAAAATACATGTGACGTTTTCGTGGTCTGACGGTTCCAAATTTTTAACCTGTTCCAAAATTAAAACTTCCCCTGTTCCAGTGTTCCCATTTATCAAAGTTTGTCCGACTAGACATCTTTAAGCTATTACCAAATTTTCAGCTTGCTATTAATCAACTTTTTTTGGTACGCTGGATCCAGACCTAATATTAAATTTTGCACTGCAAGAGCCACTTTTGATAAATAATATCTCGTATTTTTTTCTTTATTTTATCTGTATAGTTTCACAACTCAAAAAAAATTTAATGATTTTAACAGAAATAATACACCATTTTGTAGAGCTTCAACAATATTTGTAACTGGCTAAAATAGTTATTATACTAATTTTGACAGTTTTTGAATTAAACCCTGCTTCTTTGCTTTTTGGCTTTTTTGACTAATGACACTGTTTGAACGGAGGTGCGATATATTATTATAAAAATATGTGTTATTAAAATATATGTATACTAAAAACCGATACTTTGAACCTCTATAATTTAGAAACAATTGATTTCTGAGTCTAGGGGCATGGAAATCTTTTGATCAGTATGACCAACATTACCTCTCTGTAAAGCTTCAGCCAATTTAACCGAAATTGCTTTCACAGAAGAAAAGTGCCGGCATCCTTTGTCGTTCAATTAACATTTTTGTCGCAACATCTTTTGTAGACCAAGTAGGTTAACTGTGTTTTGAAATTTACTATTTACTATAATGGCGCTCAGCCTTGTATAGGCTTCGCACACACTATATTCCACTCTCGATATTCTTATTAGTCGGGATGAAAGGTTTAAAATTGTATCGCATTTTAATACTTTTTTATATACAGGGGGTAACAAAAACTCAAGTCATAAATTAAATCACATATTCTGTAACCAAATATAGTTCGATTAAACCTAACTTGTCTTAGTACAAATATGCACATAAAAAAGTATAGCCCTTTTAAGTTACAAAATTAAAATCAATTTTTTCCAATATCTCGAAAACTATTCTAGGTTTTTTATTGGAAATGGACATGTCGCGTTCTTATGGCAGGAACATCTTAAAAAAATACCAGTAAAATTCGTGCACCCCATAACAATTTTTTGGGGATTTATTCCCTAAAAACCCCGCACAACTATTTGTGTACGTTCCAATTAAACTATTATTGTGGCACCGTTTTTTAAATACCATGATTTTAAAACTTGTTTTGCCTTCTAGTACTTTTTCGATAAGCCAGTTTTTATCGAGATATTTTGAACTTTGTAAAATCTTCCACATATTTGTAAATAGTTAAATAAGAATATAGAAACCTGGTAATAATATTGTGAACATAATAAATTTTCGATATATGTATTGGAAAACTCGATTTTCATTTTGTAATTTCATAGGACTGTAACTATTTTATATGCACAATGTACATTGTACATTATACTACGGCAAGTTAGGTTCACTCGAACAATTACTTGTCCTAGAATATATGATTTAATGTATCGCCTTCCTCTTTGTTGCACCCTGTAAGACATACTATAATCAAAAGTTTTAGAAGAAAATTTCATTTCACGATTTCCGTATATATTAAAATGAAAAATTTCACCATTCAGCCGGCTTTATTTAGGTATATTGTTTGTGACATCTAGACTATTCTATTATACCGGGTGTCCACTTATATTTTCCCCCATTTTAACTGCCTTTAACTTCTAAACGGCTCAAGATAGAAATATGCGGTTTTCGCTGAAATGTTTTTTTTTTCGTAAAAGTTTTGTCTGAATGGATTGCGTTTTTTATATCCCTTTCAATTACGAAAAAAAATTTGCGAAGTTTTTGAAAAAAACTTTGTTGACTTTTTTTTTAATAAAATACCCAGTATTTTTTTTGTAAATTGAAAGAATGGCCATTTACCTACCCAGCGATATAAAGTTTTTTAAAATCGGTTGTCAAATGACTGAGTGATTAATTTTTAAAATAAGAGGTGCAACATGTACAGGGTGTAACGAAAATACAGGTCATAAATTTAATCGCATATTCTGGGACCAAAAATAGTTTGATTGAACCTAACTTACCTTAGTACAAATGTGCATATAAAAAAAGTTACAACCCTTTGAAGTTACAAAATGAAAATAGATTTTTTCCAATATATTGAAAACTAGTAAAGATTTTTTATTGAAAATGGACGTATGGCATTCTTATGACAGTAGCATCTTAACAAAAAATTATAGTGAAATTTGGACACCCTATAAAAATTTAATGGGGGTTTAGTTCCTTTAAACCACCCAAACTTTTGTGTACGTTCCAATTAAATTATTATTGTAGTACCATTACTTAAACACAATATTTTTAAAACTTTTTTGGCTCTTAGTACTTTTTCGACAATTCAATTTTTATCGAGATATTTTGAATATTTGTCAAATCCGCCACATATTTGTATATGGTTAAGTACGATTATGGAGACTTAGTAATAATATGCAAATTTATGTATGATTTACATTTTTAGGTATATTTTGAACCGTATTATAAAAGAAGCCATATCTCGATAAAAGTTGCCTTCTCGAAAAAATACAAAGAGGCAAAAAAGTTTTAAAAACATGTTGTTTAACTAATGGTATCCCAGTAATAGTTTAATTGAAGCGTACACAAACATTTGGGGGGTTTAAAGAACAAAACCCCCATAAAATTTTTATGTAAACATATTAAAAAAGAAGCTACAACTCGATAAAAAATGCCTTATCGAAAAAATACTAAGAGCCAAAAAAGTTTTAAAAATATTGAGTTTAACTAATGGTACCACAATAATAATTTAATTGGAACGTAAAGAAAAGTTTGGGGGGGGGTTTAAGGGAACAAAACCCCATAAAATTTTTATGGGAAGCACAAATTTCACTATAATTTTTCTTTAAGATGCTCCTGCCATAAGAATGCCACATATCCATTTTCAATAAAAAATCTCTAATAGTTTTCGATATATTCGAAAAACCGATTTACATTTTGTAACTTCAAAGGGCTATAACTTTTTTTATGTGCATATTTGTACTAAGGTAAGTTAGGTTCATTCGAACTATTTTTGGTCCCAGAATATGTGATTTAATTTATGACCTGTATTTTTGTTACACCCTGTATATGCCATAACTAAATAACAACTAAGCAAATTGATATTATGTTATTAGTCTAAGTAATGAAGCTTAAAATAGGACAAAACCTCGCAATTTTTACAGAATGGATCGATTTGCTTGAAAATTTGAGAATAAGTAGTGGATAGTCCAAGGATCAAAATCTATATGATGCCAAAAGGCGCTTTTACCATGAGGGTGGTTGCCATCCCATCTCGGAGGTGGAAATTTTTTATTATATTTTGACCACAAAAATTGATAAAAACATTCATTAGAAGCAAAAAACATTCTATAACATTTTTTGATAAAATTAATAGTTTTCGATTTATTCGCTATCGAAAGTGTTAGTTTTATATCGAAAAAAAAATGTTTTTAATCAGTTTTCTGCTAATAACTCAAGAAGTTTTCGTTTTATCAAAACAACTTTACTAAACAAAAATATATCTTTTAAAAAAATAAACAAAACCGTCTTTTTTAGTTTTCTTTAGGACCAATAGTAATCGAGCTATACTTTATTATATGTTAGCTCTTCTTCGTCAAATACTATATATTGAAGTTTCAAAGTCAAAAGACGGAAAAACTATGCATTTTTCGAGGACAACTGGTTTAAACTAATTTAAAGTATTTAAAAACATCTATCTCCAGAAATAAAAACAAGTCTCTAGCTCAAAAATTAAGTGAATTATAATGAAAATTCCACACCTGTAATTTTGAACCAATCAAAATACGTTATTTTGACAGATCACCATGGCAACGGAGGTATTTTATCGGAAATTTTTTGCTCGTGGGGTACCCAACAGCGAATTATAGTGGAAATTTTTTGACGTTTACAATAACAGAACATTTTTGACAGACTGGTTTTTATTTGTTTACATAATTTAAAATAAAACGCCAAAAAATAATTTTCTATCACTTGTAGTTATTCAAACCTTATGTAAAATTGAAGAATATACTATTTTCTATCTTGAAATGGTATTCCCATGCAACTACAATGAGTAGAAATTACGAATTTGAAAGCCTAAATAATTGCTGACAAAGCTATGGCGCGCTATTAATCTGTTCATGCAGCTTTGGATTTTCAAATGCAAATTTGGTGTGGAATTTTTTTACCGAATACCACGCGAAGTCAAATTAATATCCGGAAATTTTTTTTTGATCATGAATATTTTTAGAAAATTTCCGGAAATAATTTGACCTCTAGTGGTATTACTAGTGAAAAGAATGTCAGTCCGTATTTTTTTTAGCAAAATGTGATCTGAAAAAACGCCATAATCACCACCCTAATTAAAATTAGTCAATGACCTAATCTAGTCTTCTTTATTTAGTATTATTAATAGGTTCTAGAAGCTTGATTGGCTTAGAATGATTAGTTTAAAAAAAAATGGAGTTAAAAGCGAATAACGAGTTTTTGTGGTTTGGTAAACAATGGATTTTTGTACAGAATGGAAAGATTAGCATCAGATATACGAGACAGATTAGCATCAGAGATACGAAAAAATATTTAAAAATGAAATTGTAGCTTATTTAATTCCCAAGAACTTGATTTTCAAAAATTTTTTCTACGATAAAAATTGAGTGGGCTATTAACAATTAAAACTTGAAATAACATGCAAAAACCACCTTTAGCAACCTTTTCAAAGTCACCTCTTTTGTGATTGAGAATTTTAAAAGGATGTAATTTTAATAGCCTTATAGATCTTGTAAAATTCTACCAAATTCTTTTTTACCAAACTTTTTAAGACAAAAAATGAAAAAGTTATGGCTAAAAAATTAATATTATTATATTTATTTGAAAATAAAAGGAGAAATTCAATTGGAAGCATAAGAATGTAAGTTAGCGGTGTTTTTAGTCATTGACCTTATTCATTTTTATTTATTTATGTATTAATAATAGATTCTAGAAGTTTGACTAGCTTAGAATTATTAGTTTTTAAAAAACTGTATAATGATATTTTATAGTACTTTTCTATTTCTTAAGCATTCCCTATACCTAGCTGCTTTAATTTGTAAGTTATTCGTAGTTCTTTAAGCCAAACATTAATTGCAACAAAAATTACGTGAAATTTTATTAAGTTTGCCGTGAAAATATTTAATCATAAATAATTTTTCGAAAATAAACACATGTTAATCTCGACTGACCCTTAATTTATTAATACTGGTTGATACTTGAAATATCAAGATACCTACGTAGTTAAGATTGTTGGTGTGTTTAATATTAATAAAAACATACAATATTCTATCTAGTTGGCTATGACTTTGACACTAAATATGCTTAAACTAAAATAAGCTTTGCGTAAACAATCTACTAGCTTTGAAGTTCCAGTTGCTTTGCTACCATTACTAATATTATTTTTTCTAATGAGGAAATGATTCAGATGTTTTTTTGTTCTAGGATAGTAGAAAAAATTAAAATATGCTAAGTACTAGCAATAAGAACTTATCATCAGCAATTCCATGATAAATGACAACCAAAAAGAGAAACTTTTCAAAATTTACTAGAGCGGTTTCAACGAACTGGACATTTAGATTACGAGAAATCTGATCAAACAAAAACTATTGTAAATGATTAAAATGAATTAAATGTTAGTGTCACTGAGAATCTGCATATTAGTATGAACGTTCTTTTATTCTAAGGGCCGGTTGTTCGAACGCTAATCAACAATGATCACTATCAAATATTTAATTACTGTCACAACTGTCAATGTCAACTTTGGTTGGGTTGCTGAAAACATAATTGATTATAATTATGATATTAGTTAATCAATTAACATAACAATTATTAACATAATTGATTAACTAATTTCATAATTGTAATCAATAATTATGTTTTCAGCAACCCAATCAAAGTTGACATTGACAGTTGTGACAGTAATTAAATATTTGATAATGATCATTTTTGATCAGCGTTCGAACAACCGGCCCTAAGTGTCTTATGTTTGTTTTTAATGATTTAAGGATCATTCTAGATTAACATGTATTTATTTTCCAAAAAAGGATTAATGATTGAATATTTTCACGGCAATCCTAATAAAATTTCACGTAATTTTTGTTGCAATTAATGTTTGGCTTAAAGAACTACGAATAACTTACAAATTAAAGCAGTTAGGTATAGGGAATGCTTAAGAAATAAAAAAGTACTACAAAATATCATTTCATTACAATACTAAAATACAGGGTGTTCTATTTAAGAAAACTCAGAAAATGATCATGTCGATTTTCGACCCACCCTGTATAATAAAATTAAACATTTCTCTATATGAATAATTTTTAATAATAAAAGACTATATTAAAAATCATTTGAATATAAATGTAGTTTTTTATAGCAAATCAGTACAATTCTACAGGGTGTGAAATTTGCTACAAAATTTATAAAAAACCTTAATTATCTTTTAAACTACCCTGTATAATATTACAAAACCTCATATTTTAAGAAAGAATACATCGAGCAGAATCCAAAAATGTAAAAATATACAGGGTGTCTCATTCAAAAAAACGAAGTTACAATCAACTTCCGGGATAACCGGAAGTAGCAAAGAGACCAAAATATTTTCATTAAATAGTTCATACCTCAAAACCCCTGTATTCCAATTTTTATAATTCTCTTACCTTTAGTTCTCGAGATATTTCTAATAGGCCCTTTATCTGCCTCACCCTATATATATCTATAAATTTGGTTAATGATTAATTTTTATTCGTCATATAAGAAGCATAAACTTGTATCCATAAATTAAATATACAGCTCCTGGAATTTGAGAGGAATATAAAAATTTTCAAATGTGCAGTAGTATTAAATTTTTGATTTTATTATAGGGCTATTACTTTTATGAAATGCATATTTTATTATTCATAACTAAATTCACTTCTTTATCTTAAAATGATTTCTTTTATGTGATCATAATAATTTTTGTTTTCGTAATTACTACTGAAAAAAAGGTTATTTTATTCTACATCTACATACAGTAAAGTCCTTTTCATGAGCATTTTTCAGTGCGTCACAGATTTTCGATTTCGTTCTAACGCATTAAATTGTATGTGACAGAAAAAAGGCACGTCTGTTATTACATACATTTATAACATTTATACCAGTTATTCTAGTTGTCGATAGATGGCGCATTAATCGAAGAAAAAATTATTTACAAATTATATAATATATCTACGAATATAATCTGTACAATTTATAAGACTATACAAATCAAAGAAAATACTATTTTATAAATGCAATAAACACAATTGATTAGTTTTTATGCCAAATTACAAATAAAAAATGTGACAACTGTCAGATTTAACTAAAATGTCATGTTAGAATAAATGTCATAAATGTGTATTATCACGGACTTATGGTGTATTCCACGAATATACGACTGTTTTGGATTATCGCGACAACGAATATTTTAGTGTGCAACATAAGAAGTACGGAAGTATTTTGCTCTAATAATTATTCCAATAAACAACAACATAATTTGCAATTTACTTTTGTTCTTCATATTTTGCACAGTAAAATATTCGTTGTCGCGATAATCCAAGAGGGTCGTATATTCGTGGAATGGGGTATACTTTTTTTCTATCATTTGTGACGCACTTAAAAATGCTCATGAAAAGAACTCTACCTAACAATTTTCTATTGAATTGTAACGTTATATAGGCGAGCGGCAGGTACCCCCAAAATGACATCGTACTGACCACGCACGGTGTGGTAAATGGCTAATTTTGGTTCCACTTTATGTTTTTAATGGTGCTGATAACGAAAATGAGGTTTATTTTGAAGTATAAATGGGGAAACATAGTCAAAAATGCAATTTTACCCTAAAACTTGTGACGGGTAGCTCTTTTAGGACGACATACTCAGTAAAACACAGGCTAAAACTAAAGTAAATATATTGAAAATATTTATATACAGTTCAAAATAAATAAAATAAAATATAATTATATCTTCTGCAAAGGAAAAATATCATTATATTTATTACGGTCATCAAAACATAATACCAATATTAGAAGAATACAATACGCAACACAATATTATATTCAATAGCAATCATGCTCCACGAAATAAATCTATCTACCCATTCATACTCGAAGGTTCTTCTTCTTCAGTTGCCATCTCCGCTACGGAGGTTGGCAATCATCATAGCTATTTTAATTTTTGAGGCAGTAGCTCTAAATAGTTGTTTTGAGCTGCATCCAAACCATTCCCTCAGGTTCTTCAGCCATGAAATTCGGCTTCTTCTGATGCTCGAAGGTTAACGTATTTCAATCCAATGCGACAACAATCAAACAGCAACACACAGTCACTCGTATACCGTCTCCCGATCGGACGTGGCCACTGGCCTCTACCGCTCACTGTAGTAACGGTTCCGGTGAAACGCCTAGTCAATACGGAGGCGGCAAAGTACCGACTCAAACCGTTGCATCTCTTTTATCGAGCTCTTCTTGATTCAATCCCTCAAGAAGAACTGATTTTATGATTATCGTCTTAAATACGCTCTCGCTGCCATTTCTCCTTCAGTTTCACCTAGTGGTGGTATCTAGAGGGGATGCGTAAACATGGATACTCCTTCGATGCTCTACGCTTGACCTGCCGATCGTCAGCTATGGGCATCCTATCATTACACCCCCTTCTCTTTGGAAAACAAAAAAATGTAGCAAACATTTTTTGTGCCGTGCATGTTACGTGGCTTGGACTCATCAACGGTGTGGTCTTCGTCGGTTCTTCGTTACTTCGTAAACTGGTCCTGGATGGCTGTCAAGAAGATGCTTCACTCTCTAGACTTTGGAAGTGGTCCGCTGAAATCTATTGGGAGAGTGCGCCAAGGCTTTTCTACAGCAAATAATCACCTTTCTGCTGGCTGCATCTGCGACGTATTACTCTTAAGGCATATTCTTTTTGTCGGTTTTCTCTTCGCAAACTGGTCTGGGATGATTGTCAAAAAGATGCTTCCCTCTGTAGATCTTCGGCGTGGTCCTCTCAAATCCATTCATTGGGACACTGTGCCAAGGCTTTTCTACAGCAGATGGTGACATTCTTCCTGCTTGTTTTATCGTTGACGGTTTAAGGTATTTTCATTGGCAAACGTTTCTTTTCTACACGTCGTGGTCCCTTAAACAGTTTCGTCTTTTTTGGTGATTCAGTTCTTCGTGAATTGGTCTCGGATGACTAACTAGAGGGTGTTTGGTTCTGTAGATCTTAGGCGTGATCCCCGTCGCGAGCGTCGTGCAATCTCATATCAGCCAGAAACAATTAAGCTTTATTATAATATTTCGTTGAAAAGGTATTTGTAATCATAATATTTACATAAGAAGTGATCTGGTTGAAGTAGACGCAAACATCATCTATTTTTCACACTTGACTCTTGACATTGAAAGTGGGTGAATGACTTTTTTCTGATTAGAAAAAATAATGTTCTGACTATAAATATCGAATTACCGATTACGAATACGAATCTCCAAGAATTTCCCTACGTTTTCAAAATTATACACCCATACAGGAAGTAATAAATGAGTTAAAATGTATCCAAATATACAAACGTGTTAAAAGAAATACTTGATATTTTTTTTGATGGTAGTAAAAATAAAAGATAAATTGAATTATCCAATTTATGTTTAAGTAAAATATTTATGTTGATATTACTTTTTTTAAAACCCATTTGAAAAAGTCTGGGATATTTTTTATAAGTTGAAATGGTTGGGCTAAATTGTATATTATTGCAATATGTATATATTAATCTTACGCTAGATTATATTTAATAATAATCAATAAATATATAATAATAATAAAATAATAAATAAATATAATAATTAATAGAATAAAATGGTTTTAATAAAAATTGTGTTTTATTTATATTGATATTGATGTTCTTTCGATAATACTAATTTTGATCATATTGATATCGAGTCCAATGGAGTAGCGCAAACTAAAGTGCATTGTAAATGTAACATTGTAACCTATTGGATTAAAAAAAACGAAAACCGGTTTTTCCTTTTGGCCGGTTATAACCGCCAAGTTAAACTGCAAGCAAAAAAAAAACGGTATAGCAGAAAACCGGTGTTTTGTTAAAAACCGCCATCCCTAGTCCTTGAGTGTTAAAAACAGCCGATTTCGCAATTTTTTAATTTTTAATCGCTTATATTATGTCAAAAACTATCAATTTTAGCGAAAAGTCACTAAAGACCTTTTCTGTTTGGAATGATCCAAGAAATCTAAAAAAGCTGAGTTCGATGCAAAAAAAAAATAATTTTGGGAAAAAACCAAAAAAAAAAAACGTTCAAAAAATTTTTTACCCACTTTTGGAACTGGCAACATGCAATTTTGTTAAAAGGGGTCCTTTTTGATTAAGATTGCGCAAAAATCCGAATAAGAATATTTTTCCTAGCGGATGCGCAGTGGCTTTCTGGACTATATACATTTTATTATAGATATTTATACAGTGCTAGTCAAAAGCCCCTCGTATCTTTTGAATGGTTATACTTATAGTAGTGAAATTTGGAGGGGAAGAAATAAACGGACGTAGGCTTCTTAACTAGTCATGAAAAGTGAAGTAATAGTGACAGATAATTTTAAATGGGACCTTATGGCAAGTGATACCTCGTGTGAAACGTATTGAAAATACCTATTCATTCATACTAATTTTGTTTGAGTTTATGCTCATTCAGCTCATTTTGATGAATAAATGAAGTTATATAAAACTGTAGTTTCGCACTTAATTAATAAAAATTCAAATCTCCGCCTATGGTTACTTGTCAAAAAGGTTGACGTTGACGTAAAAACTACTAGAGAACTGAAAACGTCAACTTTTTTGACAAAACAACGATAAGCGGACATTTGAATTTTTATCAATTAAATGCGAAACGACATTGTTAAATTTATTTGCTTTATTCACCAAAATAAAAATCAACTTAAACCCAAAAAAATTAGTATGACTGAATAGGTATTTTCAATAACTTTCAAATGAGGTATCACTTGCCATAAGGTCCCATTTAAAATTATCTGTCACAGTGGCGCTGTAAAGTCATCTGTCACTATTACGTCACCTCTCAGGACTAGTTAAGGAGCCTACGTCTCTTTATTTTCTCCCTCCAAATTTCACTATTATAAGTATAACCGTTCAAAAGATACGAGGGGGGGGCGAACTTTTGGCTAGCACTGTATATGGCAAGACCTACTGATTTCGAAACCTTGTAACCAGTGAATGAATAGAGAGATCGTTGAAAAAAGAAACAAGACCCGTTTATTTGACTAGCTTTGTAACGAGCTGTGTAATCAACATTTTGTCTGTAAACTTTGAGGAAAGAAATGTGAGTGCTTAGTAGTTAACACGACAAAGGAATTCTGATACGATTGAGCAAAGAAAGAAAGAAAGAAAACTCCCTTTACCACGTCGAGAGTATCAAACGGAACATTTCTTTTAATTGTTCACTTATTTTGTATCTATTACAATCGACGTTTTCAAAAATAAAACTATTTTGTGTTTAAATCCGTTTTGTTCAACACGTTAGGATTATAAATTTTATTAACTACTGCTTTCTAAGACTTTTAAAATTTCTTCAGTTTCTCATAATTTACTAATAAAATAAAAATATTTCTGTCAGTGTAACGTTGCTGAGTAGTATGAAGCAAAACCGGAATTTCATGTTTTCACTTATTATTATTGTATTATTATTGTGTTAAAAAGATAAAATATTTATATTTTTTTTTATTTAAGAAAGACAAAGTCGCATCCACCCGAAGGTTATTAGCGACATTCCTGTAACATTTGTAACAATATTAAATCAAAAATTGGTAAACATTAATTACAATTTGTAAACAATTAATCCTTTGGAGCAATAATTGGATTCCACGCACTAACACTTTATCTTTGAAATGAACTTTCAGATCGCTAGCGACACTCCGACACTCTCTTTCTGATACATCATTAGTGATAGCGTTACGCGCATTAGTATTCTGCTTGTTCATATTTCCTTCTATGCCTATGTGAGATGGTATCCACAGAAAGATTTTTCTGAAACTTTCTTGAGCTTCCATTAGTTCGGCCTTGATTCTTTTCTCAATGGGGTGTTTATGGTATATATTTTGCATAGCTTTGACTATGCTAAGAGAGTCGGAAAGGACTAGACAACAAGAGAGGTTTTTAATATTTACACGTTTAATGGCTTTAAACAAACCAAAGAGCTCTGCAGTATAGATGCTGGAATTTAGAGAAAGATGTTGGAGCATAGCTAGGCGATGGATAAATCCATAATCTTTTGAAGTAGAAACTTAAATCTTAATGTTGACTTAATTGAGATGTGTCACTTTCCCAGTCCGATGCCTCCTCACTATCAAGGTGTTTATGAATTTTTTTCGTTAACCTTTAACTACGGGCGCCCAACCATGAATCTCAAATACGGGCGCGGTGTACTCTATACACCAGTTACAAATAGCTACAGAAACAAAATTTCTTTAATAATTAGAACTATATTAAATTGCACAACTTGTGTTTAATCAATAACTAGTTATTATATAATAAAAAATAAAACTAAAAAATAATTCAAAATGGTAAACCAGTGAGAAAAAACGAAAACAGTAATTTATTACATATTGAAACACCAACCTAAAAAATATGCGAAAATTTTTAAATTTTTAACTAGGTAGAAAAATAAACACATACGAGTCTTTATTCACTTTCGTCTTCTTCCTGGTTATTTGAGTTAATACACTCAGGACAAATAATGGTGGAATGTTCTTTGCAAACCATTATCCTGCATGTCTGACACGAAATGGTTGTCACTCTATTTTTACGCCTTCCGCAGCAATAGCGCCTTCCTCGTATTTTTGCTGGTGGTTCTTCTTCTTCTTGTTCCACTACAGTAGCTTTATATTTCTTCAGGAATAGTTTTAAATCTAAGGGCAAACTCTGTATTTCAGCTCGTTCTGAAAGGTGTGGTCTCAACAAAGATAAAGATAATTCCTTTAAAAATATCCTTCTATATTTTTGAGGATTGTTTTTATTTGCAGCATTATACAGGATTTGGCTGTTAATTCCTGCGATGTTTAGTAGCTGAAAAATATAACCATCGGCCACCTTTGCGTTCTCCTCGATACCGAGTATGTACCGCACATTTTATCTACTGTGTCGACACCTCCTTTGTGAGAATTATAATCTAAAATTATATTTGGCTTTTTTTTCTCCGGATCTACTGCAGAATCATTATGCATGGTTGATATCAAAGGCACAGCTTTATTTTTTGCAGGGACATATGACACTATAGTTACCTCTTTTTGAAATCCGAAAAGGGACGATCCAACTTCTCTTTCTTTATGTGGTAGGAACTCCAACGGCAGCTCCTGTTTATTTTGCTTTAGTGTGCCAACCATTGTTACTTTATCTTTCAAAAGATCCTTGGCCAATGAGTAACTTGTGTACCAATTATCACATGTCAAGTTCCGGTTTTCCCTTTCCAGTCTTGAAGTAAACGATGTACAATATCAGCAGGTTTAAATGATTTGTTGTAAGGTCCTTGTGGCTGATTACCACAATACACCTTTAAATTTGTAACATAAAATGTCTGGGCATCACACAATACAAATACTTTTAACCCATACTTTGCAGGCTTGGACGGGATATATTGAATAAAACTGCATCTACCTCTGAAAGGTATTAACATTTCGTCAATTGTTACTTCTTCTCCTAAACAGTAGTTATTGTTGCAGTTCTCCACAAAACGATCCAGTGTAACTCGAATAGCAGCAAGCTTATCAGTTTCCTTGCGTATCCCTCTACTATTTTTGTCATCAAATCTTAGAGCAGCAAGCAAAAATAAAAATCGATCAGCACTTATGCACGCTCTAAATACTTCTGAGCCGGTTCCGCCTTTAGTCCACAATTCAAGAAAATGTGTATGGTTTTGCTTTTTAGTTCCTGCAAGAAGTAGTAGTCCGATAAATGGCATAATTTCTGTTTTTGTTGTGTCTTTAGCCCGTTTCGGCCGGTTATACTTTATTCGCATATTTGCAATTTTCAAGTTTGTACACTCAACTATATTTTCAATATTGTCGTCACTAAAAATTTTTTCGAAAGCACTTCTCTCATTGGTAATAACCCTAGCACTCAGCTTTGGCCCAGGAAGTATTTTTACAATATTTTTGCTGGAAGTTTTGCTAAATTTGCTCACCACTGAATTTTTATACCACTTTGTTTGTTTATCTTTCGCTATAAAATACTCATCTTCATCGCTTTCTAAACTCTCACCATCACTCTCGTTATCTGAATCAGAAGACTCTTTATCATTTAGTTCTATCTCCGACTCAGTGTTATAATCGTTGTCTTCCGTAATTTCTTCCTCTTCTTCTGACGAACTAGCATCCTCTTCTCCCCTAACTTCTTCCTCAGGTTCTTCTTCGAACAATGCTTCAGCCATAGCTCTAAGCTCATCTTGTGTGAGACTTTTAGGGTTTCTAACACGCACTCGATCCCTATAAAAAATATTTCTCCTAAGTTTCCATTTCACATTTTTGTATAAAAAGTAGAATGTAACATTTACTACACAGAAAATAACTCGTTTGCAGGTAGTTTAAAGTTTAACATTCGTTAAATTTACTTACATAACTATGTGCGTGGTGTACTGAAGGCACCGTTCGGGAACTCACTTTGATATTTTTTATCACAACTCAACTATTCGATCAAAAATCACGTATCGACTGTAACACATAATGGTTGATACTATACTGATAGGTTACGTCGAGCGCCGTAAACGCAGAAAATAGTTTTAAGAAACGGCAACCAACTTAACACGCATGGTGTACTGTGTACACCGTAGCCCGTAGTTAAAGGTTAAGGACGTGATTTTGCGTTTTATAGATCTTTCCTTTAAATGGGGGTAAACTTCAGTGATCATATCGGTTAAGGCTTCTAGGTCTGTGGTATATTCTTTAATGGTGGCTATCTGATCTGTTGATCCCGTGATATTCATTAGGAGCATGTCAAGTTGATCAAAGTTTAGAGGGAAAGGTAGAGTTTGACTTTGACTTTAGGCGGTGGAGAAATGTTACGTTCTTTTGAAGATGGGTCTGCTTCAGGTGAAATAATTTCATCAAAGTTACGTTTTGGTTGATTGATTATGTGACGGTCCTTATTTGATGCATATACTTTGTTTGGTATCTCCGGGACATTAGAAATAGACATTTGTTCACACTGAGAATAATTTGTATCATTGGGTGATTGCGAAGATATATTTGTTGCGCTGGATACCGATGCTTCATTGTTTTGGTTAGTGTTTAGTTGAGCTAGTGGTTCGGAGCACTGGGATGCAATGTGACCTGGCTTCTTGCATCTAAAGCAAACTAAACTGTCTTGAGAAATGAATAGTCTATATATCGTGTTGTCAAAAACAAGAGTAAATGTCTCTGGTAGTGTTAGACTGTGAGGACTAATATAGATTTGTCTTCGAAAACTAAGGATGTGATTGTACTCAGGCATAGAAGCACTAATTTTGAGGAATGTCATGGGGGAGACAGGAACTATGCCGATTTTTTGTAACTCATTGATTAGCAAGTCGTGCGGTATTGAAGGACATACGCCGGAGAGCACAAGTCGTTCCGCTGTTGTAACTAACCTTCTCGCTCTGATAATTTCACCTTGTATTTCTATTTGACCATGATTATTCATAAAATCATCCACCATTTGTTTATTGGATAAATACATACATATGCGATTATTAGATAATCTATAAGAGAAGATTATATTTTTCGGTTGAATTATATTTCCAAGTGGGAGAAGGTAGTCTTGAAGTTTGGTGTTTTCTAAGGCACTAAAGATAATTCCTTGGGACTTAAAGGAAATTGCACTCTCGACGCTGCCAAATAGTATGACTGTGGTGCGTTTATTTGACTTTGATGGTCTTGTATTGTAGAACTGTTTTGTGATTCCATGTTTGAATTAATTTCGAAATTTGGATAAACGTTAAGTGAAAAGTAAGTCCGACTCTGTACACCTGCAAAAACAGGTATATGGGTCTTTACTGAAAGCGGTTATTTTACTGGTAAAACTGGATTTGTTTAATGACAACAATAACAAATAATTGCAATTTGCTGTCTTTAATGCTAATTTAACTGGATATTATGTAACGAGTTTGTACACTTACAGTTTATTTCCATATATCACTGAGATTCACAATTTATAACTTATATTAAACCTTGTTAATATTAAAAATATTCGGAGCCCACATTGAATACAACATTATAGTTATCGATGCAGGACCGGTCTCCTCTATTTATATTATTATTTAAGCCACATTATGATAATAGTTAAGGGATTAAATCTTCTTCTTCTTCTTCTTTCTCGAAACTCCTTATGCCCCCCAGGGGCGTCGGAGGTTTTATTCATCTTCTATCCATCTCTTCCATTTCTTGCGGTCCTTTGCTAACTCTTTCATTTGTTGATGTGTTTTTCCTTTTTCCTGTCCAATTTCTATAATCTGATCGATCCATCTCTTCCTTGGCCTTCCTTTCCTTCTTTTACCATATCTTTTCGATTCCATCACCTGCTTTGGTAGTCTTCCCTGGTCCATTCTGTTAATGTGTCCATACCATTTTAATTTTCTTTTTTGTATCTTGGTTATTATCGATTCCTGTTTCAGTCTTTGTCTAATATCTTCATTTCTTATTCTGTCCAATTTCGTTTTTCCTGCTATTTTTCTTAGCTGCTTCATCTCCGCTGCGTTTATTGTACTGTCTATTTTTGCATTGTTTACCCATGTCTCACTTGCATACATTAAAGTTGGCACAGAGATTGCGTTGTATACCTTCAGTTTTATTTCTTTATCTATTTCTTCCTTTCCAAATATTGTTTTATTTAGTGCATAGTAGATCTTATTTGCTTTTTTCGCTCTGTATGAGATTTCTTGATCTATCTTACCATCCTCTGATATTATTACTCCAAGGTATTCAAACGTCGAGACTGTTTCTATTATTTGGTTTTTGCACCTAAATATCGTTTGGTTTATTTCTTCCCTTTTCTTTTGGGTTACTATCATGGTCTTCGTTTTCTTTACATTTACCTCCATTTTCAAATTTTCTATTTCCTCCACCCATACATTGATTAATTTTTGCATTTTCTCTTTGTCTGCTATTATTACTAAGTCATCTGCATATAGTAATCCCTCCATTCTCACTGGTACTAAATTCCTGTACCCTATTATTGACTGTAATTGCCTTGACCTTCTTTTAGCGCTCTTCATTACTCTATCCATTACTAATATAAACAAAACTGGGCTGAGACTGTCCCCTTGTTTTATTCCTCTCCTTAGGTTTATTATTGGCGATCTGTTTCCATTTATTTGTACTTTAGCAAGTACGTTTCTATACGTACTTTTTACCACGCTTACTATCTTTTGCCGGATTTGCAGATCTTCCATTACTGACCATATTACTTCTCTATTTATAGAATCAAAAGCAGCTTTAATATCTATAAACGTAACATATAAGTCTTCTCCTATTTCGTTTTTCCTTTCAATTATATTTCTCAGTATGTATATATTATCTGTTGTTCCTCTTTCCTTCCTAAAAGCCGCTTGTTCTTCTTCTAGTTTTCCTTCCAGTTCTTTCCTGAGCTTCCTTTCTATTATCCCGGTGTAGACTTTATATGCCACTGATGATAAGCATATAGCCCTATAGTTATCACATTCCGCTTCATCTCCTTTCTTGTGTATTGGTATCAATAAATTTTCTTCCCAGTCTTCCGGTATCTTTTCTGTTCTCCATGCTTCCCTCATTATTTCCAGCAGCCAAAACTTGGCTCGTTCTCCCACGTACTTCATCATCTCCGGATCTATGTCATCGGCACCTCCCGCTTTTCCAATCTTTATTCTTGCCAATCCTTCTTCAATATCTTTGATATGAATTTCGTCTACTCGATTGTCCCTATCCACTTCTCTTGCCTGCTGTCCTCTCTCCTCATGTTGTTGGTTACTTGCCTCGAATTTTTCTTTATAGTGCTTATTCCATATGGTTAGTATGTCTTGTATGTTTGTTTTCAATTCATTTCGCTCATTTCTAATTCCTCTTATTTGTTTCCTTTTTGTTCCTTTCATGCTTCTTATTTTATTCCAAAACTGTTTATTGTTATTCCCAAAACCTTCGTTCAATTCTTCACCGAATTCCTTCCAGCTCTTCTTCTTCGCATCTTTTACTAGTTCTTTCACTATATTTCTCTGTCTTCTGTATTCGTCTCTGTCTTGCTCTTGATTTGTGTTTATTTATCGCTTCCACATTTCTTTCTTCCTTTTTACAGCTTGCTTTATTTCCTTATTCCACCATCCAGTTCTTTTATTATTATTACCATTATTTCTTATTCCACATACTTGTTTTGCAGTGTTCCGTAACGTGTCTCCTAATTTTTTCCATCTCTCTTCCATATTCCATATTTCCTCATTGTTTTCATACTGTTCCAGTATTTTATCTGTCTATCTTTGGTATAACTTCCTCATTTCTATATTTTTCATCTTATGTATTGCTATTCTTGTGTATTGAGGACTCTCTATTATTTCCATTAGTTTCATGTTTATCTCTGCTGTCACTAGTCTGTGTTGGGTACCGAGTTCGGCTTCGTTCTCTGTTTTTATATTTTGTATCGTTAGTTCTGCGTCTCGAGGATATACTATGTAGTCAATTATGCTTCTCGCATTTCTTTCTTCTGCTACGTATGTATATTTTTCGTTTCTCGGTTGATACCAGAAAGAATTACCTATTAACAAGTCATTTATTTGGCAGAAACTTATCATTCTTCTTCCATTTCTATTTATCGTCTCTTCTCCATACCTTCCCAAGCAGCCTAATGCCATATTTTCATCATTTCCTATTCGTGCATTCCAGTCTCCTAGTAAAATTATGTTTTTGCTTTCCTCTTGTATCTCATCAATAAGTTTCTGTATCTCATCATAGAATAGTTCTATTTTTTCTTGCTCTGTTCCTTCTACCGGTGCATATACCTGTATTATGTGACATTCTTCTTCTTCTAACTCTATTTTTATGTATATGGTTCTTGATGATACTGGTTTGAATTTGGTTATTCTTCTATTCATTTCTTTCGTTACAACTATTCCCACGCCTTCTTTTGCCCTTTGTCCTATCTGAACTCCGGAATAGTATAGTATGTGCTGCCCTCCAATATCGACAATTCCATTTCCTACTTTTTTCGTCTCGCTTACTCCTATCAACTGCAGCTCAAATCTTTCCATTTCCTCTGTTAATTCACGTTCCTTTCCTGTTATCGAGGTTATATTCCATGTACCTATTCTCGTTTGACATTCATTTTCATTTTTCTTTTCTTCCTTATTAGTTTTCCTCGTTGTTTGCTCTTTCATATTACTGGATGTTCCATGTCCTTTCCTGGTCGTCATCAAAGTCTCTCCGTCCAATTCGCTTATCAGTTTTTTGGATGGATTGTTCCTGGGTATTTGTTACTTATCTCAGGTATTAGTTTATCCGCATCATTGTCCCATATCCATTCTTCGTTATCTATTATAATTTTTTGAAACCTTACTTTGACTTTCTTTCCCTTGCTTCTTTCTTCTTTTGCCTTTATTCTTATTTGTCCTTGTATATCCCTTTCCTTCTTGCTCATGTCCTCGTTAATATATATTTTTCCTTGTCTGTACCCTCTTAGTTTGATTTTATTCTTCATGACATTATATTTTTCAGACTCGTTGCTTAGCTTGATCAAACAGGTTTTACTGCCTAACTTTTTAGCATGTGCTACTGTTACTTGCACTCCTAGCTCGTTATCTAGGAAAGTTTTCATTTCCTCTTTTAGAGTGCTGCGTTCATCCGTCTTGACATTAAGGCCTTGGATTACGATGTTATTTCTCCTTTCTTTGTTTTCTAATTTGTCTAATCTATTATTTATCATGTTTATATGATTTTTCAGTATCTTGTTTTCTTCTTTAATTAATTCATTCTCTTTCACTATTTCCTTCATCTCATTAAAATACTGCTTATTGACCTCCTTTATATCTTTTATTTCTTGATGCACGGCTTGTAGCATCTCCAACAACGCCTCCATTTGTTTCTCCATTTTTATTTGAATGGAATCAGGTTAGGCATCCACCGCGTCTCGAGTGCAGTTCATAAGGCGTGAACCCTACTCAATTCAAGCTCACCCTTCCCTGTCTTCCGAGCTGGCCGTGTCTACCTTCCTAAAACCTCAAAATATTTTCTCTATTTTTGATGTTGTCTGCGGTATTTGAAATATCTCTTAGGCCGGCCCTGTTTTCTTTCCGCTTCCAAATAATGTGGTTCTTATCAGTACTGATGTCGCTTTTCTGCTTTTTATTTTGGCTCAGCTGACGGCGTTTATTATTGTCTAAATTAATTATATGTATTTAAATTAGTTCTACTTACAGTTTTTACCGCTTTTGTTTCCTACATGCAATCTATGCTATGGCACTTAGCTACACAATCGGTCTAATGAATTAAAATACACTAATAACCCTACAAAAATTGGATTTGATTAGGAGCACTTTATACACAGCTAATCGCTTTCCACTCGCAGGACCGTCTCCGGGATTAAATCACAATTGTTAATTGTAATAAAAATTACATTTTTAACACGTTAATCGCCATGACACCCGGTATTTGGGTTTCAGATCCTGTGGTCGTATACGCCCCGACACCCATAATAGGGCAACCTTCACTACTAGCGTTAACATCAAAGCCTGTAACCCAAATGCAGTGCTTCGAAACACATTTATCTATAAGGAAGTTTTTACAGAAGGGCCTAGCAGGCAGGCACTATGATTAAAATTTTTTCAAAAAAGGTTTAAGGATTTATGAAAAAATATTTTTATTTTAATTAAATAATATAAACAGTTTTTATTATTTATACAGAATAATGGTGAACATCAAAAAAACATAACAAAAAATAAAACTTGCATTACATCGCACCCTTAGTATTAAAAGGGCACATCTCGAAAATTAGCGTTTCTGAGTTTTTGGCATAAATGGGCACAAAACTACTAGTACTACAACTTGGCCTTGACAGAAATTGAAAACGGAGAATATAAAGCAAGTCCCGATATAATGTGACCCTTTCGTACTCCCCTCTCCGCCAACACATCTTCCCGCGAGATAGACCCATTCAGTAAGGTGCCGATGTCTGTCGAAGCAGGTGTGTTAGTGAGCGCTCTCATTACGAGTTGAGCCCTTCTATTACAAAACTTGAGGTACGTGTTGTTTTATATTTTTTGTTTTATAAAGGCACATTAAGATTAAATGCTGTATATTTCTAAAACTTCCGAAAATTTATGGGTTTATTTAAAAAGAGTTCTTTATATTACTAAAACTATTGTATGATTTTTGGAACTATATCTAAAGGATTCTTGTTATTACAAAAATATCTGTTTGATTTACAATATCATTGAAAGTTAAATCCTTGTAATACTAAAATAATTCAACGAGTTTCTTAGTTGTGTCCATAAACTACAAAGTTTTTTGGTACTAAGGCCTTAATTATTGTTATTATTTTATGTACTAACAAGTATTAAATAAGAGGGTAACCATATCTTAACCTCTTACAGATACATTGCAAAAAAATTGAAGAAATATGTCATCACGATCGCGAAGAATTATGAACCTTCTTAATGTTTCACATCTACCTGATGAATGGGAAAACAGTTGCGATAAGGACCCAAACGTAAGTTTATAATTTACTAACATGTATAAACTACTTACATATTATTTTGCATTTTTAGGTCAGCAATGAAGAAAAAGAGAACATCCCTTTAAGTTCAACATCAAAACGTTCGTCGAGATCGTCATCTAGTAGTTCCAGTTCGTCTTCTAGCGTCAACAGTAGCAGTTCGTCATCTTCTAGCAGCAGCTCTTCCTCTCGATGTTGTTCACTGGAACAAGGACGATTTGTTTCCCATATCTTAAAAGGTAAAGAAATTGAAGCCCAGCCTCAGTCTTTATCGTCTAGAACTACTTCACCTTCAATACTAGAATCCGTAATTTTAACACCACGAACTCCAGCTGTACATTACCGTATATCGCCAATGAATTCAGAAGAGAGTGATGCTGATATTAGTGACAATGATCCCACTTATAATGAACATCAAGGTAGAAAACGTTCGCCAAGCTCATCTTCAAGTTCCTCTGATGATGGTACTTCTGAAGTAGTTGCAACATCGCCCAGGAGATCGAAGAAACGTAAAGCTGATCCTACTAAATGGAAGCAAAATAACCAAAAGATAAAACGAAATGCAGGAGAACAATACATTTCTACTAAGACTAGAAACGTTGTTCCTGCGCGTCAAATGAAGAGTCCATGCAATCAGAAATGCAGATTGAAATGCAGCGAAAATTTTGATGAGGCTAAAAGACTTCAACATTTCAAATGTTTTTGGGCACTAGGAGATTTGCAATTACAGCGTATGTTTATAAAAGCAAGAATGGCTTTAGTTGAACCTAAATATAAGTATTCAAACGCTCAACATCCCAGAGCACCAAATGCTGCTTTCTACTTGTACGATGATAACGCCAAAATCAGAGTCTGCAAAACATTTTTTATCAATACGTTGGGAATAACAAGTAAAATGATTCGCACAGTAAGATATAAGACTAACAATTGCAATTCTGTTGAAGAAGATAGAAGAGGCAAACATAATAGTCATAGACGCGTGGATGACAATCTGAAAGAAGATATCATTAGATTTATCAATCTAATACCACGAATTGAATCGCATTATTTAAGAGCGTCGACCTCAAGAGAGTTCATAAGTGGATCGAAAAGTATTACTGACTTGTTTAGAGACTTTCAAGAAAAACAGAAGAATAATTCCCGAGATTCTGGAAAGTTTCATTTGTTTTATGAGATTTTTACTACCCATTTTAATTTGGGTTTTTTTCAACCCAAGAAAGATCAATGCGATCTTTGTTTACAGTATAACAACTCTTCTGCTGATCAGAGGCTTGCTCTCAAAGTCAAATATGATACTCACCTAGAAGAAAAGGAATTAAGCCGAGCAGAAAAAAAGAATGATAGAATGACTCTTGACAAATATAATTTATGCGTTTGCTACGATGTTCAAGCGATAATGCAAAGTCCCAATGGAGAAACATCATCGTTTTATTATAAATCCAAATTGAATAGCTACAACTTTACTTTGACTGTGTTAAATAAATTACCAGAGAATGAAGACGATTTTAAAGGCTATGGTGACGTGCATTGCTATTTCTGGGATGAGACCCAAGGAAAAAGAGGTGCAGTGGAGATTGGAAGTTGCGTTTTAGACTTTTTAAAGAAGGTTTGTGAGGATGCAGGTGAACATGAAGTTAACGTAACATTTGTAACAGATAATTGTTGTGGCCAAAACAAAAATAAATACATAGCTTCTTTATACATGTTTGCAGTCACTACTATAAAAAACTTAAAGGGCATAACTCACAAATTCCTTATAAAAGGTCATACGCAAAATGAAGCCGACAATGTACACATGCTGATACAGAAACAAATATCAAGAGATTTAAAAGCTGGTCCAATCTTAACACCACTTCAATACACCACCGCAATTCAGAGAGCTAGGAAAACGGGGAAACCTTTTATCGTTCATACTTTGAATCATGATTTCTTTTACGACTTGAAAGATTTACAAGTCAAGTGGGGATATAATTTCAACGTTGACGAAGAGAAGAATACCATCGTATGGAATCACATCAAAGTTATGAAATTTACGAAAGGGAACCCATTCTTTTTTCAATATAAGACATCATACAAAGACGCGTTTAAACAAATAAATGTTAGAAACAAAAGAAAGAAAATGTTGGATAATAAAGAAATATCTATCAAAACAGTTTATAGTGCGCCATTTGAGTTAAGTTTAAATAAGAAACAGGATCTCAAAGAATTAATTTCTAAGAGACTTATTGACCCTTATCATGCCTGTTACTATAATAATATGTTAATGTAACTGTTTTCTAATTGTAATTTTTAATACTTTGTTTTATTTTTGAAATGATTTATGACTATTACTTAAAACTTAAACCTGCTGGCTATTTTATATTTCATAGTTCTTTAGCTACTATTCCAGTCGTTAGCTATTCTATTCTATTCAAACACGACTGATTGTAAAAAATGAATATGATAGATCTTAAGCGCTCGCACAAAAGAAGAATGATTTTATGTTGAGAAAATTTGTTAATTTTTTTGTCTAGTAAATTCAGTAATTTTTTGTGAGAATATTTTAGTTTTGTGTTACATTATAAACGTTAAGACAATTCTGGTTTTTTTTATATGACTGTCCCAAAAAGAGTGTTATAGTTTTTGTTATTGGATTTGTATGCTACATGCCTATTACTTTTTGGTTTTTGAGAATAAAGTTATTTTTTGTTAATCTTTTACGATTTAATGTTTTATTAATTCCTTTACAAGAGGCACTTTTATCATTGAAAGTAGTTAAACATTATTATTACACAGCCATATTTAGATTTGTAACTTAAAAAATAGTGTATATTTAATCATTAAAAGGCTTAATTCGTAAGATGCCTTCAAAATTTAAAGAAATTTAGTGGGAGAGGGGCCTATCTTGGGAGAGATTTTTTGAAACGTTTTTTTTTTAATTAAATTATTTTTTTTTGTAATATTTCGATTATCCATTATAGAGTACAAATACTGTAAATTGTATACCTAGATTTTTATTTATCTATCTTTTCAAATAAAAATGTTATAGGTGAGTAAATGAAAACGATGAAGTTGCTTAATCTTTAATCTCGTTTTCCCAAAAGTAACGATTTTCGAGATGTGCCCTTTTAATACTAAGGGAGCGAATGAAAATTTTAATTTTGGTCCCTTCTGAGCTGTTTTTCTGCCTTCTTCAGCGCTTATTTTCGTGTAACATCCTACACATTTTCGACGATCTTTTGAAGCAACTTATTTATGTTAAATATGCTTTCTGTGATCATTTTCCGGCTTTTTCCGGACATCTACTTCATCTATTTGTAACATACTTAGAGCAATGCTCTGTCTAAAATCCGTTATTGATATTTTGGCATTTGTCACCGTTTTGTATATTATAAAAGCGTTTACTACTACTGAGCCAAGTAATATTTCAAATGCAAGTTTTCTATACCACTTAATCCATTCCCCTTTAGGCAAATGGGAAGAATATGATTTCAACTGATCGGATAGATCTATGAATGACTTACATGAATAATAATTATAGTCAACTATAAGAGACCAATTTTCTAGGTCTGTTTTTTTTTTGTATTGGTTGTGTCTGTATGAATAGTGCTTAGACAAAGAATATCACGTTTATTCTGCCATTTTAAAACACCTACCCCTGTATTACTTTCCTTTGCGTAAATGTGTCCTTTATTTAATATTTGGGACTATACATCCTTTGGATTGTTTTTTCTACTTTTCCTTAAAATACCGACAAGTTTCAACGAATGGATTATAGACAAAACAAAACATCTACAATTTTAGCACACGCAGACTTGTTAGAACTCAAAATAAATTACAAACAATAATGGGGTTTTGCGGCGCTCGGTCATCAGAGGATCTGAAACCCATAAGTAGGGTGTCATTTTCAAAATACATTTTTAGAGAATTTTTTTAACCTAGCACTTTATAACGACCAGTACATCATATCCAGTGTAAAAACCTAATGATTTACTAGAAAAACTAAGTTGGGCCTGTGGGTGGGATATTTGTCGCTTGATTTGGGCGATTAACGTGTTAACTAGCTAATGATTGACGTTTCGATTTCCACTCCAAAAATCGTTCTCATAAGAAGTCATTGTAAACCATTCTGCGAAAATGTATAACCAACTTGTTATTAGGTTATGTCTCTTCAAAATTGACATATATCTGGCTTCGATCTTGTAGCACGTATATGGTTGAAAAAAATTTGAGGGTGGTGTTCTTGGTTTCATGATATCTCGTAATACTACAGGTCGTGACCCACAAACGGTGACAGACAATCTGGCATGCAGTGTCGGCCGGTCAGGGTCGGCAGGGTCGGCAGTGCCGACCCACACATGTATAGATATAGATTTTTTTAATATTTAATCTAATCAGAGTTGATGTCATTTGTATCTGTGAAATAAAAAAATCTGTCAGATAATACAGACTGAATTTTATTCATGGTTTTTAAAAGGATTCAGCCAATCCGAGCGTTAAGTGATCCCTGTGCATAAGACACACAAAAAATGAATGATCCGAGCCATTCATCTGACTGTTTTCGGCAAGCCGACCCCAGATCATCTCGAGCTTTACGATTTACATGTAAAACTCAACGAAATATGAGTCGAAGAGAAACCAAACGTATATTTCTCTCCGTAAGCATTAAGCGGCAGGTACGGCATGTACCTGCCGCTGATGTTTCATTTGGAAGCATCGACATAAATTTTAAAAAATAATCACGCTGTTTTACGTCATTTAATTGATATTGTAATTTATTTAAGTTGTCAGGAATTATCATTTACGGGTCATGATGAATCGGAGCATTCGTTAAATCAAAGTAATGATAGAGACCTAATAAAATTGTTAAGAAATACGATTTGAAATTTTCCAATTGTTTTCCTGATTCGAAGATATTTATCGACGTATCTAAAACAGTGCAGAATGAATTAATATAATCAATTAGTTACATTTTGAATAACGTTATTGAATCTGAGATTCTGAAAATCATTTGCTTTTCGCTAGAAGTATATGAAACTTCTGATTATTATGTCATTCACAAGTAGCAATTTTTGTTCGATAGGCGTTACGTGGTAATATTTATGAGAGGTTTTTAGGTTTCTCTGACGTCAGTAAAAGCATTAAGGCAGAATATATTTTTGGTGTTTTAAAGGACAGATTAAAATTTTTGGATATCCAAAAAACAATTGGTAAGGCAAATTTACGACGGCGCTGCCGTGACATCCGGTGAATTGAACGGTCTCCAGGCAAAAGTTACAACTATAAGCTATTGCAACACAAGCTTTATTTACTCACTGTCATGCGCATTGAATGAATATAGTTTTGCAGGATACGTGTAAAAAATTAAAGAATATCGTCTTTTCTTGCCATTTTAGCTCGCCTAAACGGACTACTGTTTTAGAACAATTTGTTTCGAAAAAAATGTAAACAGTTTGTCAGACGCGATGAAATTTTAAGTCTCGGTTAGTTTTCACTGTAGCAGGTTTTCGCGAACAGCTTTTTGCAAATTTTTTATTTTATTATCGAAGGCGACGATTTTGAAAGCGGTGATATCTCGATCCGTAAAGCAATCGGTTTGAGAATTTTATTAAATGATTACTCTTTTAATATTCTTATAAATATTTTTAAGAAAGTGCTGGCCAAACCCATTTGATATTCATTGTTGTTTAAAATCAGTCAATTGTCATTATTTATTATATACTTCCATACAACACTTCCATTCACCCCCGTATAATGCAATACAAGCAAAATTGTTGTGTTACCGGAATAATACATAACGATATCAATACATGTACCTACAAACTGGTGCAAGGATCTTGAAAATTGGAGTATAAATAATAAAGTTATAAGTTACTTTAATATAAGGTAATAGGTAATAGGTAAGGTACAAGTAATAAACTTAATCATTTTGGGTGGCAAAATTTTGTGCCGGTGACTGTAGATACCAGTTTTCGAATTTTAAAGATTTGAAAATTGTTGACCTTTTTGATAATTCAAAATGTAAAAGTTACCTTCGCCAAAAAATTTCCAATATATTTATTTACAAGTTACTTAAAAATTAAGCTGATCCAAATATTTTCGGAAAGTGGGATAAGTTATAAATATGTATAATTTTATATAGTAAGTACTGCAATTCACTACATAAACTGTTCATATATTCTCTTATTACCACTAACTTCTGCGTCAAATGAACGGGATTTCTCTTGTTGTAACAAAAAGAAGAAAACTTCTGTTGGAGTGAAAGTAAAAAGATATACTCCAATAGAAGTAAGAAAAAAAAAGACTTGTGTAACAAAAATAAGAAAACTTCTGTTGGAGTGAAAGTAAAAAGAAAGATATACTCCAACAGAAGTAAGGAAAAAATAATAAACTATAGGAATAAAAATGAAGAGGAAACAAAAAAAATACTACTTTGCAGTATTACTTAAGAAAGGGGAATTAGAAGGGATAGAAGTAGAAGTGGGAAGAGACAGAGGCAAACTGAATAGAGTTGGCTAGCTATAGATGCAAGAGAGCAACTTGACACTCAAGGATGGATACGGCTCGTTTGCATGCCTGTCGAAGAACAGTAGCTCTATATAGATAGTAATGATGACTAAAAGATGAAATAATAAAATAAGAATAATGTACTGAAACTGAATGAAGATGGATAATTGCTAAAGACGAACAAAATAAATAAATCTAACAAATCATGGGCGCCATGAAAATGATCTTCGATCATTTTCCCAGGTATCTTATACTGCTGTCAAATATTAAATATACTAAACCTGTAATAATGAACATAAAGGAGTAATAAAAATAAATGATATACAAAATAAATAAACATTTATTAAAATGAACTACCAGATTTTTAACAATCTCTGAGTTAAACAAGTTCATATTATGTGACTCTAACATGACAAAAGTTTGCAAAAGTTATGTTCAACCTAAGATAACAACAATGTTACCTGTTACAAAATTACAGGTATAAGTACCTTTCACTAACATATAGGGTACAAAATTACATAAGTCTTCTACCAAATGGTTATAGTACGCCTGCTACGTACAACTAAAGGAAACTGACAAAGATGAAAATACTACAAATAAATAGGCCCAAGCCTCACTAAGGCAAAATACAATAATGAATAAATAAAGTTAAATATACAATTGACTAAAGTAGAAATGAAGTTGAGATAAATACCGACCATGACCTAAATTAACCGAACAAATGGAATAAAGCGAATAACAGTAAAATATTTGGGAAACAAGCTAGTAATATTAAAAAATAAATTTACCCGAATTACATAAACCAATAATAAAGTATTAAAAACCTAATTTTCTCTAGGCTTATTCCTGTGCACAAGAAGTTACCGTAGATACAAAGTTTGGGAACCAAATAATCTAATATACAAATATGTCAAAAAAAAAACCAGAGGTAACCTAAATCTGGAAAAAAAACATAGTGTATTTAACAGATAGTCTGAAATATAAAAAAAAACCAATAGTTACTACAACACCTCACTAAATGTTCCCAAACAAGGTTGCGGTTGCATCCTAGAAAATGATGCACCAGGATGGTGCGACCCCATGACTCCTGTAGGCCCAGGTGCCAAGACGAAAATTGAGCTGGAACGCTCCCATAGCTTGTTCCCAAAAAGACGTATTCTCATGATGACTTGACTGTGGCTGTAGTGGTTTCTCTAGGTGGTCAAATAAGGTCTGTGACTTCATGGTAGGGTTTCTCCCAAATGGCTAAAAGACATTCCCAGTTTTATTTCTCATTTTAAACATGAGCAAAAAGTAAAGGGAAGAAGAAATAATTGAGGAACTTTTTAGAAGCAATAGTATAGAAAAACCGACCATTAAAACTGGAACAAAAACCAATCTCAGGTAACCTTGAACTGTTTTGAGTGTGAATACATGGACAAATGACATTGAAATGATTTATTTGAGGAAATATCTGTAAAAATATATTGAATTTATAAAATATTGGATGTTGAATAATTTAAAACCTACAGAGAAATGATAATTATTTCTAATATTAATTGAGAATTGCATATGTTTGGTTATGTCTAACCAAAAAATATATTAATATATAATTTTCCTTGAATGAATATTCAATAATCGAAATAATCTACATAAAATCCAAATAATGAGTTGACTAACAAATTTAACAATGAACCTAATATCTCAAAGGTTCCATCACAAAAACCAAGGCTATACAAAAAAAATTACTATGAAAAAGTAGATCTCACCGAATGATTCCTATTTATACTCCAACAGGAGTTGTCACCCACATGTCTCCTCACTCCAGACAATCCCTGGTGGTAACTTTTTACTTTACGTTAAATTTCTTATGTGATAAAATAAGTTGGAGGAAATCATCCGCCATTCTATATGGTATATCTATTCGACACCACAGCTCACAGTCAAGTAAAGAACGAGAGGCGTTTCTCCGCCAAGTTAAACGTCAAATTCTCTCAGAACCCGAATAATTCTCGATAGGTGGAGTACGTTCCATCACCGAGGTATGACGTCACCTCAGTGGTCCTATACGAGAATTTAAATGAGAGACCGGGGGAAAATAATAATAATAATTATTAAAGAGCTACTTTCGTAACGTGACCGTTACAATCCCCTTCTACTTGGAAAAAAAATTTTATCCATAAAATTTTTTTTTCTAAACTTCAAAATATTAACAACTAAATTTACAATAGTCTAACAATCCACGTTGATTCGCAAGATTACTTCTAAATATAAACTAATGATCAAGGAAAAATAAATATATGACTCAAATTCATACTAAAATGTTACTGTTACTCTCTGCTACCAAATATTGACATAATATTGCTTAAAAGTCAAAACAGAACTAAATATTGCACTAAAGTTCATAATAATGCTAAGTGTCGAATTGGGCACTAAAACCAAAATTGAAATATCCATGGACATCAGATTTATAAAGGATATATCCAAGGACGGAACAACCAGGAAAAGGTGTGAGCAAATTCGAACCATATCAAAAGTAAATGTACCAAAGTGAATAAAAAAAAAATCAGTAACTAAAATAAGTAAAGAATTGAACACTTAATCCAAAATTGAACTAACAATGGACACCAGATTCATAATAGTATATCCAGAGAAGAACAATCAGGAAGATTTATGGAACAACTCTCACTAATGTCAAATAATACCAATAATAAACATACCAAAGGAATCCAAAACTCAATAACCAAAATAGATGTGGAATCGGACACTTAATCCAAAGTCGGAATATCAGTGGACACCAGATTCATAAAAGGCATATCCAAAGAAGAACGACCAGGCAAATTTATGGACCAATTCACACCAATACTAAACCACATAAACAGATCAGGTCTACGTACACCCACATCCGGTAATACGAACCTATCCAACCAAATACACAAAATAAATGAAGAATCGGACACTTATCCAGAATCGGACTATCAATGGACACCAGATTTATATAGGAGTATATCCAAAGAAGAACGATCAGGCAAATTTATGGACCAATTCTTACTAATACTAAATAAACTAAATTATTGGATCCAATGGTAACTAATACTGAACAAAATAAATAAATTAGGTCTACATACACCCTCATCCGGTAATATGAACCTATCCAAACTAAGTAATCAAAATAAGTCACAATAAAAAAATTACTAACAGACTAAGTAACAGAGATGTAACCAAACTAAATCAAAGGTATACTGACTGTATACTGTATACTGACTAAATCAAAGGTATATCACTGTAGGTATACCTACAGTGTACTGACTAAAATATTATAGAAACTACATAAACTTAATTCGTGCTGGTATTCGCGAATTATAGCATGTTGCTACAACAGATGTATGAGAATAACCAGACTCAGATAAAGTACTTATAACGTAAGAATAAGTAAGAAAGAAAAACAGAATGAATGGTGAACTTACAAGGTCTAAAAAAAAATATGATAAGTGATAGGGAAAAAAAATTGACGAGAACGAGCACAATTTTAAATAAAACTGCAAATTCATGCGTTCTCACATACGTGGAATTATTCAGGAAATATTCCAGAATCTGAATAGCAACTAATGCCTAAGGAAAGAAGTGGGAATATACTCAAATGAACAACTCATCTGTCTAAACACTCCAAATACTGACTTAACGAACCAACTATGTATAGGGATGGCCTAAGCATTGATTTATAAACAAGTGCGCAAGATATTTATCCATGTTTACTCATCAACTCAAAGTACAAACATACTATGAAGTAAAAGACCTAATATGAACTAAATACTTCCCTATCTAATGGTAAAAATGTAACTGGAATAATTGGACTAATTACAGAAGAATGGTTAGGAAATGTGGCCAACATTTCCTGACCAGAAATATTATGATGAAAAAAAAACATCTGCGTACTCAGCCATGAAAGACATAGATCACGAAGTCAATCGAACAGCAGTGATCAGTTGCTGAGCAACAACCTCGAACCCACGCATTCACAAATCAAAGTATCAACAGAGTAATGACAAACTAGTCCAAAAGAAGAAATCAATACATACATCATCCATACATACCTACCTCATTCATACATACATACATTATCCATACCTACATACATCATCCATGCATACATACATTATGCATACAACCACATACCATGCATACATTCAGACTTAGAGACTTAAGAATCCGTACATACCTCAAACTTCCAAACTAATTCCAGAATCATAGTGTGTAGGATATAAGGATATAAATTATTATAAAGTGTTTAAGATATTGGAGACAAATGTTAATAGAGTAACCCAATAACAAATTATAAGCCACAACATCTTTCCAATATGGCAAATCCAATAATAAGATATAGAAATAATATAAAAAAATAGTAAGTAATCAAATATTCAAAATATAACACATAAACTGAGATATAGTAGTGTACATTATGATAAGTTCCATAGTTCCATACAAAATATCAATATTAAACCAACGTACTTGTCTGAGCTTACATATTGAAAAGTGCACCATTAATAATGCAACAAAATGATAAGCTCATAAACGAGAGTACTACATAATAATTAAATTAATAAATAATAAATTAAAAGTCATCGACAACAAAGCCAAAAGATGAAATCGAGTAATGTAGGTACCTGCACTACCTGATGATTAAAAACATTAGATTAAAATATAACAATAAAAATTGAACTAAAGGCAAACCAAAGAAGAGATTGGCTCAACCACTGTTAAGTCAATCATCTTCTGAGTATTGTTCTAAAACTTAATAGACAAATAAGGACTATTATCAATGATTCTTAGCTAACAAAAAATTTATATTTACATCTCAACCCAAAGCATCTGATTTATATAAGCATTATATTATGGTACCCACACTGGTATAATATTATTATCAACATTAACAAACTAGAAGGTGAGATGGATAATGGAACTACTTTACTATACAATTTATCATTGTAATGTTTAACACTACCAATTAAAGAAAATAAATTTGGATGACCATCTGTAATCATCCGAACCATGCGAATTCAACGTATCATGTATAGAAGCTAATGTTGTGGACCGATATTGCTTTGTGGTGTGTGCCTGTCTTACCAAACAACCCAAATATCAAAAATAACAAATATAAAATATAATCTAAAGTTTGTTTAAGACAAAGATACATATGGAGAAAATATTAGCGACACACCAACAAATCAAAATGCCAGCAAAATATATAAATAATCAAATCAATAAATTAAATAAAATACCTAAATACTGAAAATAATTTCTAGTTAGGTGTAAAATATAACCACACTAGAAAAAAAATATATGCATATAGTCAATAATTAATTGTACGTGCAAACATACTACCATTGGTAGAAGGACTAAAAATTTAACTAATAGAACATAATGTCAGTTATGTATACTCAATCTAAATACATAAATAAGTTTCCAATAAAAATACAAAATCCAAACTAACATATGAGCTGTACCACTAAAACTAAAAATGAGGTATCGAAATAAACTAATCAAAACCAAAAGCAGCATAAGTCTACCTGTTTAGTATTCGTAAAGTTTTAAAGACCAAAAATAAATCAGAAGTAACATGTATACAAAGATATCAAAAAGTTAATAAAACAGAAAATTCCAATAAAAGAAAATTGAACTAAAAGAACTACTGTCTTAGAACCAAAAACGGTTGGCACCACGCATTGGGCAGCCAGTGTAACAAAATAAGAAAACTTCTGTTGGAGTGAAAGCAAAAAGAAAGATATACTCCAACAGAAGTAAGGAAAAAGAATAAAGAAAAGAACTGGTATAAAAATGAGGTAACAAAAATAAGAAAACTTCTGTTGGAGTGAAAGTAAAAAGAAAGATATACTCCAACAGAAGTAAGGAAAAAATAATTAAATAACTAATGGGACATAGATGTAGAGAGGTGGGGTGTGAGTAAAAGGGTGAAGTGACTTCTACGTTGAGAAGCCGCAATAGGAAAAATCAAAAAAAAAAAATACTACTAAAGTGCAGTAGTACTGAAGAAAGGGAATAATAAAAGGGATAGAAGTAGAAGTGGGAAGAGACAGAGGCAAACTGAATAGAGTTGGCTAGCTATAGATGCAAGAGAGCAACTTGACACTCAAGGATGGATACGGCTCGTTTGCATGCCTGTCGAAGAACAGTAGCTCTATATAGATAGTAATGATGACTAAAAGATGAAATAATAAAATAAGAATAATGTACTGAAACTGAATGAAGATGGATAATTGCTAAAGACGAACAAAATAAATAAATCTAACAAATCATGGGCGCCATGAAAATGATCTTCGATCATTTTCCCAGGTATCTTATACTGCTGTCAAATATTAAATATACTAAACCTGTAATAATGAACATAAAGGAGTAATAAAAATAAATGATATACAAAATAAATAAACATTTATTAAAATGAACTACCAGATTTTTAACAATCTCTGAGTTAAACAAGTTCATATTATGTGACTCTAACATGACAAAAGTTTGCAAAAGTTATGTTCAACCTAAGATAACAACAATGTTACCTGTTACAAAATTACAGGTATAAGTACCTTTCACTAACATATAGGGTACAAAATTACATAAGTCTTCTACCAAATGGTTATAGTACGCCTGCTACGTACAACTAAAGGAAACTGACAAAGATGAAAATACTACAAATAAATAGGCCCAAGCCTCACTAAGGCAAAACACAATAATGAATAAATAAAGTTAAATATACAATTGACTAAAGTAGAAATGAAGTTGAGATAAATACCGACCATGACCTAAATTAACCGAACAAATGGAATAAAGCGAATAACAGTAAAATATTTGGGAAACAAGCTAGTAATATTAAAAAATAAATTTACCCGAATTACATAAACCAATAATAAAGTATTAAAAACCTAATTTTCTCTAGGCTTATTCCTGTGCACAAGAAGTTACCGTAGATACAAAGTTTGGGAACCAAATAATCTAATATACAAATATGTCAAAAAAAAAACCAGAGGTAACCTAAATCTGGAAAAAAAACATAGTGTATTTAACAGATAGTCTGAAATATAAAAAAAAACCAATAGTTACTACAACACCTCACTAAATGTTCCCAAACAAGGTTGCGGTTGCATCCTAGAAAATGATGCACCAGGATGGTGCGACCCCATGACTCCTGTAGGCCCAGGTGCCAAGACGAAAATTGAGCTGGAACGCTCCCATAGCTTGTTCCCAAAAAGACGTATTCCCATGATGACTTGACTGTGGCTGTAGTGGTTTCTCTAGGTGGTCAAATAAGGTCTGTGACTTCATGGTAGGGTTTCTCCCAAATGGCTAAAAAACATTCCCAGTTTTATTTCTCATTTTAAACATGAGCAAAAAGTAAAGGGAAGAAGAAATAATTGAGGAACTTTTTAGAAGCAATAGTATAGAAAAACCGACCATTAAAACTGGAACAAAAACCAATCTCAGGTAACCTTGAACTGTTTTGAGTGTGAATACATGGACAAATGACATTGAAATGATTTATTTGAGGAAATATCTGTAAAAATATATTGAATTTATAAAATATTGGATGTTGAATAATTTAAAACCTACAGAGAAATGATAATTGTTTCTAATATTAATTGAGAATTGCATATGTTTGGTTATGTCTAACCAAAAAATATATTAATATATAATTTTCCTTGAATGAATATTCAATAATCGAAATAATCTACATAAAATCCAAATAATGAGTTGACTAAGAAATTTAACAATGAACCTAATATCTCAAAGGTTCCATCACAAAAACCAAGGCTATACAAAAAAAAATTACTATGAAAAAGTAGATCTCACCGAATGATTCCTATTTATACTCCAACAGGAGTTGTCACCCACATGTCTCCTCACTCCAGACAATCCCTGGTGGTAACTTTTTACTTTACGTTAAATTTCTTATGTGATAAAATAAGTTGGAGGAAATCATCCGCCATTCTATATGGTATATCTATTCGACACCACAGCTCACAGTCAAGTAAAGAACGAGAGGCGTTTCTCCGCCAAGGTAAACGTCAAATTCTCTCAGAACCCGAATAATTCTCGATAGGTGGAGTACGTTCCATCACCGAGGTATGACGTCACCTCAGTGGTCCTATACGAGAATTTAAATGAGAGACCGAGGAAAAATAATAATAATAATTATTAAAGAGCTACTTTCGTAACGTGACCGTTACATTGTCTCAAAATAATCAAAACATATTGTCGAAACGCTATGACACAAGAGAGAATGTCAAGTAAACCAAACAAAAAAAAAACAAAAAAATTCCTATAATGATTTAAGCCTTTTAATTAGATGGTATACCTATATGAGGAGACAAAAAAATCTTGCCCACCCTGTCTATAAGACACTTTCTAACATCGACATTTCGTAACTGTAACTATTCGTAACGGTATAATTCGTATAATAATCCAGTACCGCCGTCCGGAAGAAGAATGACGTAACTGCAAAAGCCAAATTTCTCAGGAGAGCAAAAAAAATAATTTTTAAATATTTAAAATAGGAATTAAACGAGGATTAATCATCCAGGAGTATCGGTGTGCCGTTTATTCTTAAAATGATTTTTGAAAAAGGCTTGAAAGATGTTTGAAAAAGGCTTGTATTTTTATCCATATGGTTGCGTCAGTGTAAAATTTTTTAAATATTTAAAATAGTGATTAGGAAAAAGAGTAACCGGCTGGAGCATCGGTATGGCGTTTGCTCTTACAATGATGGCTTTTACTTTCATCCCTATTGGTTCGAATTTCATTATCTTAATTTAATCCCCCTATTTTCAATCATATCTACAGTTGCGTCATTCTCGATATTACAATGTTTCTGTACAAAAAAACTATTTTTAAATATTTAGTATGCCGTTTATTCTTTCAGCGATTGCCTTTATTTTCATCCCTATTGGTCCAATTTCATTATCTTAATTTAGTCCCCCCATTTCAACCATATTTACAGTTGCGTCATTATTCATCTGAAACAAAGTTTAAAATGGTGCGACAAGGTTTAAAATATTTCAATAACGACGCAACTACCCTAGTAGTTGCTCAGCATATAATTACAGTTCTGTCTCTTTTATATCATCCGTACACAGGATTTTATAAGTTAGGTTAGATTAGATATTGTGACGTCGTTAAGGCTATGGAGCCTTATTTCGTTGTCACAGAAACCACAGTTCTCACTATCTGATTTGCATATTTTTTTGAGATGATATCTCAGAGGGCAGTGACCAGCGAGAAGGCCAGTGACCATTTTTATATCTTTTTTACTCAATTCGAGAAGGCGGTTTGTTGCACTTGGCGACACCTGTATGCGCCTTTTTTCTTGCCTTTGTCCTGGTGTGTTGGACCAGTATGATGGTAGTTGATTGAGTTCCCAGGTCCGGAGTTCCTCTCTGATGTGGCTTTTTGGTAGTCCACATAATGGTTCTGGACCTCGGAATAGGGTATTAGCTCCTTCTTTTGCGAGGCTATCAGCTTCCTCATTCCCTGTAATTCTCTTGTGACCTGGCACCCACATCAAAGTTACTTTGTTGCGTTCCGCCAGCTTCTTAAGGGATTGATTACAGTAACAAACCAACTTTGACTCACAAGTAAATGACTTTAGAGCCTTTAAGGCAGCTTGGCTGTCTGATAAAATGAAGACTTTTGCCCTACGAGTGTCTCGGTTGAGACATTCTTGGGCACTAATCTGTATGGCATATATTTCTGCCTGAAAGATAGTTTGGACGTTTCCAAGAGATTTGGATAGCCTGAAATTCGGCCCAGTAACTCCCACTCCTGCCCTTTCATCTATCTTAGATCCATCCGTATACCATACGAGTAAACCTTCTCCAGTTTCGGTTCAACTGTTTCATATATTTGGTGGTTTTTTGTGACCACTTCAAATGGTGTTTCGAAGTCGAATTTGACTGGCATGAAGTCTGCCGGCTTATCCTTAGAATTCAAAGGAATTTCTTCCAAGATTTTAAAATATTTTAGAAGTGAATTACGCAATAAACAGCAATTGAAAAAATTTAAAGTTACTCGATTCTTCTTCCGGACCGGAGATATGCCCTTCTGCATAATTAGCCATTCTGCAAGGAAAAATATTGGGAAAACCATGTCAAGGAAGAGAAAGAACATCCTGGTTGAAGAACCTCAGAACCTGGTTCAACACAACATATGTGCAGTTCTTCCTCGCTGCGGCAGATAAGGTAAAGATAGTCATGATGATCGCCAACTTTCATCACGAATGCAAACATTTAGTTTTTTGTCATATTATTATTATTATATAACTTCAATTTCTAATTAACATACCAACCGAAGTTGTAGTTGACTTTTTATACTGCAAACATTGTATTTTTTTTATTTACAATTTGCTTCAACCACAAAGGGTCATTAGCAATGAACTGTATTGATATCAAATTACAAAGTTTATATTAAATTTTGTTAATGAGTACTACAGAAGGTACGTAAAAGATTGAGAGTCTTAGATGCATTATTTTCACTTAAACAATTTTTAAATATACATAGTTGGTAACTGTTGATGTTGTCGTTCTATAACGTAGAGGGGACAGCCTATTATTATATGTTCCACGGTTAGTTCACTATCACACACGTAACACATCGTAGGGGCTTCCTTCTTTAATATAAAATCGTGGGTGATCTTCGTATTACCAAGTCACAATCTGGACATGAGCACTTGGTCTCTTCTTTTAGTATGATGTTTGGACGGCAATACACTTTGTTTGATGGGTCTTAATGTAGAGTTTGATTTGTTCCAATTTGTTTGCCAGTTTGTCATGATCTTGTTCTTAAAATATTGCTTTAGATCAGTATGAACGCAAGTAGTTATGATGTCTGTTAACGGATTCTCACTCGCATTTTTTGCTAATGTGTCAGCTTTATCATTTCCACTTATCTCGCAATGTGAAGGTACCCAGAGGAACTGAACTAATCTTTGAGTTTGTTGGAATATCTAGAGTTTCGCCTTAATTAAAAGTGGGACAGGATGTTTGCGGTATACTTGCTTTAAGGCTGATAATGCACTTAAGGAATCGCTAATGATTATTGAGAATTTGATGTCATGTGTGTTAACAAACGTTAATGACTGGAGGATAGCAAAGAGTTCAGCTGTGAATCAGATGGTTTAAATTTAGCTATAATTAATTTAAGTTCTTCTAAATGGGTGTAATACCCATTTAGGTTCCATTGCAGTATACATATGAATGTTGTAATAAATTTTAGCAGAGGCGTCGTTGCTGTAATCACTGTGATCAGTAGAGAAAGACATACTACATGCTGTTTATTAATTTTAGTTTTTAATCTTGTACAGCGACTTTTCAGATACTTGGGAGTTAATGCTGGATGGATTTCAGTTAAACAATTGAGTAGTTCTTCGATATCTTCTGTATACGTTTTAGCAATGCTGAGAGGATAAGCAGAGCCGTGTGCGTTTTCGAAGAAATCAATTAATTTTTCCTGGGTTAAATATCCGTTGTCAGAATTATCTTGGAAAAAATAACTAGTGCATTTAATAAGATATTCTGCTAAATTTTTATTATCTTCAGGAACAGTTTTTGCTTTCTTAGATTTACGGAGATGTTCTTTAAATGGATTCTGGTCTACTGATGTTGGAGAAGACGTTATTTCTGATACCGTTCGTTTAGACGATTGAGTGTCAGAGGATGTAGGAGGTTGATTTTGACTGTGATTATTCATTTCAACGTTATCTGGCTGGATAGGTGTTTGAATGGGATTTGAATCTAATAGAGAAGTATTGGTTGTTTCTTTTGATTGTAATTTAGTAGATTCTTGCGAAGATTGTGAAGGATGGATAGTTGGCTGAGCATCTGTGATGTTGGGGTGGCAATTTTGGATGTAATTTGGTTGAGAAGTAGGTGATGAATTCTCGATAGATGTTTGAGTGTTTGTATTTTTTGTGCACTGAGAGGCTAGATGACCTTGTTGTTTGCAAATGTAGCATGACTGTTATTCAAGTAAAAAATAAATTCGATAACTGATTTGTTCATAGTTAATTAATATAAATTCAGGAATATTTTCCAGATTTTTGGAGAAATGTAAGTATAGCGTCGGAAACTCAAGATATGCTTAAATAACGAGTTATTTGTTCCTATTCTTAGAAAATCCAACGGAGATATTTGATGAATTCCAATATTTTGTAGTTCAGTCTCTATAATACTGTGGGGTAGTGACGGGCAAACATTAGAGATTATCAGTTTTTTGGTTGGTGTGATTAACTTCCTGGCTTGGATACGTTCTTTATTGATAACTATTGTTCCATTATCTGTTCTTAAAAATTCGGTCACTGTTTTTCCAGTAGTAAAATATATGCAAATACGATTATTTACAATCCTGGAAATGGCGAGAATTTTATTGGGATCGACCTTAGTTGCTATGGCATTTAAATAATCTTCAATTTTAGTATTTGGAAGTGAATTGAACAAAATGGCTTGGTTTTTGCTTGGAAAATTTTTGTTCAGAAGTTCAGAAGTTTTCTCCTCTGAAATTTCCTGCATATTGGGCCTATGTTGCCTGATTAAGCCCTGGTACTTGGACAGGTTCATTAGTAATTGAACTACTTAATTACCTCGGTACTGGTATTTATAACCGTTGTTTACTGTTTGTTGATTAAATAATAGTAAAAAAAGCTGGTCTAACTTACAGTTTGATCCCAAAATTGGAGTAAGCACTATATAATACACTATTATACCAACTTTGATAATTTTCTAACAAGTAAAACCACCTTAATTTTGATAAAAACTAAGAGCTAATCGAAAACACTGTTAACTAGTCATTGGTGCTATTTTAATCCAAATATTGTATTTTGTCTTGCCGCTAATAACCCTTAGTGATTAATGCGGTTAATAAAAAGAAGATCATAAAAAAAATAATATGCTATAAATAAAGGGCCAGTATTAAAAATGCCATAAAGGAATTGACCCTGTTAAATTTTCCTTATCAATTTATTAATAATTCCGTAGTATTTTCCAGCTTCAGCACAATCTGCCATCGACAGGTGACCCTGTGTCGGTGTGTGGTTTCCTTCAGCGATTCTTTTTGGAATTTTGTGAAGAGCTTCGTCCACGACGTATCCGTGCAAAGGGCACTTATTTCCTCTATTTAATAACAAGCTGTCACGCCGTAATATAGAAGCTTGTACTACCCGGCAGGCAATTTAATTTTTCAATAGTCGTAGCATGCTTTCTACGTGTCATATGGGCGAATCTACACTGAATTTTTTAGCAGTGATTACTCAACCGTACCTACGGACGTTTACGGGGAGCAACTTTAGAGGAATACATGGAGCATAAAAATTTAATAAGTTTTGTAGATTTAACGGTCACAAAAATATGCCCGCATGCATATATAATAAAATAACAAATAAGGTTATGCAGGGAGTTAGTAAGTAAATGCGACAATATTCAAGGGGTTATTCTGCGTAAAAAAGAGAATGTGTGTGCACTTTGTACGCACTTAAGAAGCTATACTTCTATTAAAATTAAAACTAAATAGTTATGTAGAAAATCTGACGTTTTTTAGATTTTCTCTAATTCCTCAAGGAAAAAGCAATTGCAGGGAGATGTCAGTTACTGTTAGTGAATTGTGCCTTGGACTTAAAACCAACCAAGAAGATACAGGACTATGATGTACAAGGTATTATTTTTTCTATGTCAAACTTTTCATTTTCTTTTTGGTAATCACGATCTCTATTTGTAACACCGTGAGGGATCACAAATTTAATTTCATTTTTTTTTCAATAAAGAAATGTTTAATTTGCAAAATACAATTTTATTATTTCTCTTTCTCTTCTCTCTTGTTTCGTAAATACAACAAAGATTTAGCTGAGTATAGACATAGATAAGGTAAGTCACGCCAAAAGTATTTTGTATATTTTATATTGACTATGTTTTTTTTGTTTAATTTTTGAGTTAGCTATCTTTTCGCTTACGTTTTTATTTTTGAAATTTTTGGTTCCCATCAGGTAACCAGTGGCGCCCAATATTTTATTTCTTTTTATTTGACATTCTTATTTTGATTTTTCATAAACCAAAAGAAGAAATTCTCTGAAGAACCAGAGGTTGTGCTCAGGGATTACATTATTCAAATATTAAACATTAACAATACAAAACGCATAACAAATATTAAAAATTAACAATACATAACGCATAACAACTCATAACGCATAACAAATATATTATATATTAGTAGTTATATTATAAATTTAATTAAAAATCGCATTCAAAAATTCAGTTCCAGTGTTCTTAATAAATTTTTTAAAATGGATTTAATCATGTTGAATGAGTTTATTTTTCTCAAATATATTTTATAATTTTCGGGTAAATAATTAAATATTTTAGGAATATAGTATGTGAAATTATGTTTACCAATTGATTTAAAATTACTAATAATTTGTACATAGTCATGTTTTCTTCTATTGTCGTAATTATGATCTATCGATTTCAATATTTGTTTATTTTTGTATGTATGCAAAGTTATGTTTAATAAATATAACTGTCTAATTTTAAAAACACCAGCTTGCTGATAAAGAAGTTCTGATGAATATAAGCGAGTTTTTTTTTCGGGTAAATTATTTTTATATATTGAAAATGGTTTAAAGTAAGTTTTATCTGTATTAACTGTCAGTAGTTTCCTACTTAGCCAATCTAGAACTTTTACAGTTTCTGTTTCTGCCAAAGTTTTAAGTTCACTCCAAGAATTACTAGTGTAAAGTATAACTGTGTCGTCAGCAAAACAAATAATCTTTCCATTTATCTTCATTGCCGCTAGATCATTTATTTATATTGAAAACAATAAAGGGCCCAAAACAGTACCTTGAGGCACACCATTCTCAATGCTTCTTTCAGTACAAAGTTTGTTATTAATTTTGACAATTTGCAATCTATTTTTTAAATAACTTTGAAATAGTAAATATGGTATGCCTCTTATTTCAAGATCGTCCGAAGCACCTAATAACTGCTGATGACTAAAGCTCGGATTATGGGCAAAATGCCTTTTTTGCCTATTTTGCCTATTATAATTGTTTTTTTGCACTTTTTGCCTTTTTTCGTATATTCCGCCTATTTGTGCCTTTTTTAAAATTTCATGGTACTACCCATGATATTATTCTATTACTAAACCATTCTATAATAAAATTTTGGGTCAATAATAAAATATCAATGGTTTGTTTATATAACAGATTTCTAGGAAAATGTACCTGATCGAGACTTGAGGGTTAACTATTTTAAAATCCCTAAGCTTTATTAGTTTATTATCAGTTGTACAGTCGGTTACTGTATCAGAGTTTAGTCACAAATTGTTATATCCTAGTTTAGTTTTGTTGCGTATACCGAAAAGCAAAGAACACGTTTTAAAACGTTTTAGACATTTGTGTGAAAATACGACATCTAAATTAAGGCTATGGATCGCACCTTATTCGGAACTTTCTCTAGAAGGAGATGGAGCATTTTGTAAACCATGCGGCAAATCGGCAAGTTTTATTTTTTCTCTTTTTTTCTCGTCCCACAACATAACTAAATTCTAAAGCGGTTTTAGAATTCTAATTATTTTTTTTTAAATTCTCAGATTTCAAGTAGAAAAAAATACTTTATTGACCAGCATTGTGGAACCCCACTTCATAAACGTAATTTGGAAAAATGAAATTCCTCTAAGTTAGCCCAAATATCTCTGCGGTATAGTTTAAGCAGTTCAAAAAAAAAGGAGGAAGACGCATTTAAATTTGATTTATGCCAGATGATGATTGCATCCAACATTCCTCTATATAAAGTTAATAACCCTAGTTTTAAATGCTTTTTCGAAAAATATCTTAATAAATCCTTACCGGACGAGAGTACATTGAGAAAACATACTGTGGAAAAATGTTATGTGGAATGTATTTCAAAAATTAAGCGGGAGTTAGAGGGCAATTTTTTGTATATTATCGTGGATGAAACGACAGATGTATGCGGCAGGTATATAGCTAATTTAATGATTGGAATTTTGAACGAAAACTTTGCGAGAAAACCTTATTTAGTTGCCGTTAAAGAATTGGAAAAAACAAACAATTTAACAATAAGTCGATTTATACAAGATAGCTTAACAAACCTCTTTTTACCCAACCCTATACCAGTGAATAAAATAGTTTTAATGCTTTCAGATGATGCGGCATATATGTTAAAAGCTGCTGTTAATTTAAAGATTTTTTATCCTAATCTAAATCATTGCACTTGTGTATCCCACGGGGTAAATAGAATTGCTGAAGAAATAAGAAATCTGTTTCCGTTGGTAAATAATTTTATAAATTTTATGAAAAAAGTTTTCGTAAAGGCTCCGTTGAGGGTGCAAATATATAAAGAAAGACTTCCCGGTGTGCCTTTGCCACCTAAACCAGTAATTACAAGGTGGGGAACCTGGCTCGAAGCAGTTTTTTTACTTTGAACACTGCAATGAAATAGAATTAGTTATGTCAGAATTTGATGATGATATTTCCGAAGCCATTAGAAAAGCAAAAAAAATATTAAAAAATCCCAAATTGAAACAGGAACTCGTTTATATCAATGACAATTATAAATTAATAGTTACCACAATTACCTTATTAGAAAAACAAGAGATAAATTTATGTGAGTCAGTAAAATTAATAGATAATTTAAAGACGAAAATTAAATCGGCACCTGGAAGTAACGGTCAATTAATTTAAAAAAAAAATGAAATATGTTTTCGACAAGAATGAAGGTTTTTCGTTTTTATCTAATGTTGCTAAAGTTTTGAGTGGGACATTTTCCGAGGAATTACAAATTATGCCAGATTTATTATCCGCTCTGAAAGATGCTCCAATTACATCTGTCGATGTCGAACGTTCGTTTTCAATGTACAAATTAATTTTAAGTGATCGAAGACATAGTTTTAAAACCGAAAATATTGACAAACATTTAGTTGTTTCTATTAATGATAAAATTTTAAGTGGTTATAAATAATAAGTTATATTCCTTTATTGCCTATATTTTGCCTAAATGTTAATATTCCTGCCTTTTATAATAAAAATCTTTGCCTATATAGGCACCTTTTTCTTCAATTTTTGTTGCCTATAAATCCGAGCTTTATTGATGACGAACAGTGTTAAATGCTTTCGGAAATTGGTTTGTAGAAAGCAGGTTAAACTATTTAAGATAAGAATATTCTATAATGCTACCAATTGGGAAGAACTAAAACATACAGCTGAAATTGACTTTCTAAAAATTAAAAAATGGTTGGACTATAAATTATTAACAGTCAACCTAAGTAAAACCAATTATCTACCATTTAGTTGCTATTCTTCGGGTGCTCCTCAATTTAACCACTTATGTATTACACAATCAATGTCCATTGCACCTGAAAAGAAAATGAAATATTTAGGGATTATTATAGACCCCCACATGAAATGGGATCTACATATAAAGTATTTAATAAATAAATTAAGAGTAATACTGTACAAATTTAGAAAACTAAAACAACTGGTACCTACCAATCACTTGAAAACTTTATATTTTGCATTGGTTGAAACTCATCTGCGATATGGAATTTTAGTATGGGGTTCAACTTATAAAACACATATCACCTCCCTAGAAATTATGCAAAGAAAATTTCTTAAATTAATCTTGTCCAGAAGTACAGTGTATGCATCTGATAGTCTATATACTGAAATGAAAATTTTGGATGTAAGGCAGTTATACTATCTGTGTTCTGGCATCAGGTATTATTCAAATAAAAGTTTAGATGCACTACCAACACACCAATATAATACTCGTCAAAGAGACCATTTTATTGTTCCTCTTATGAATAAAACTAGTACACAAAAATCGTATACCTACATGGCTCCCAAACTATATAATACTATTCCGGACTATATTAGGTACATTGTTAATTTATATAGTTTTAAACACCAATTGAAAATATTTCTTTTGAATACAGACAGATCAATTATACACAACTACTTTGATATATTATAATGATCCATTGGTAGATTGAATTGTTAGATTTAAATGTTTTTGTTACCTTTTATTATATTATTAGACATTAATATTTTTAACTTAAATTGATTTTTATAAATTTTATATTGTACATATTGTTGAATTTATATTTCCCTTGAATTAAATAATCTATATTATTTTAATTTCAAATTTTTATACATAGTTTTATAGATTATAAATTATACCTATTTATATTATTATGTAACCGAAACAAGTGTGTAGACACTTATCGGTATATGTACTACTTTATTCAAATATTTTATTTATATATGTATACAAAGCTGTAATTTTTTTTTTTGAATAAAGTTCATTCATTCATTCATTCAAGATATTGATGAACTCGTTCGGCTAATGCCTTTTCAAAGATTTTGCAAGGCTGGTAATAAGTTATATTGGACGAAAATTTTGCACTAATTTTTTATCACCTTTTTTAAATATAGGTATAATTAATTACAGCTTTTTTAAAATTGTCAGGACATGTACCTTGTTCAAATATTATACATATTTATTAAATTAGCTATTGTATCAACAACATAATGGGAAATTATCTTTAACAGATCAGCAGAAATGTTATCTATGCCACAGGAGATTTTTTTGGTTTTAGAGAATGAATAATACACTAAACTCCTGATTTTGTTACGGGTTTTAAAAAAAAAAGTAGGGTGAGGTTGTTAGAGGTGAAAATTTGCTTCATACTAGTGACCGACGCTCTTGCTTTTTCTATTCTTATACGTATTTCCTTCGCTTGATCCCATCCTGAGTTAACTGTTGTTCCTAAATAGATGTACGAATCCACGTGTTCAATTTTCTCATTGTCTAATATTAGTTGTCTTGTTCGTTATTTAGTTTTGCTTACTAACATCCAGTCGGTTTTTGTGATACATATTCAGTTTGAGTCCATATTGTGCATTTGTTTGTTGTATCTTACTCATTAAGCAACTCAGTTTCTCCATGCCACTCGCTAGAATCACAGTGTCATCAGAAAAATATTCAAACCCAAAATAAAAAAATATACAAACGACAAGGAACATTATACTAAACAGACAGACGGATTATTTTGAAGTACTGATTAATATAATCATGAAGATGGGATAAAGGCTACATGATTGAAATGAATGAAAACGATCGACAGCCACTTCCTACCGAAGAAGAAATTATTAGAGACGCCATTTTAAAACTGAAAAATATCAAAACCCACTGTTCGGATAATCTCCCTGTCTAACTTGACGGTGTGATAATTATGGGGCTACCCCAAAATCCGGACAGCCAAAATCCCAACAGCCACAATCCCGACGGCCAAAATCCCGACACGCCAGAATCCCGACAGCCAAAATCCCGACAGCCACAATCCCGACGGCCAAAATCCCGACACGCCAGAATCCCAACAGGCCAAAATTCCGACAGGCCAGAATCCCGACAGCCAAAATCCCGACAGCCACAATCCCGACGGCCAAAATCCCGACACGCCAGAATCCCAACAGGCCAAAATACCGACAGGCCAGAATCCCGACAGGTTTGATAAGTTTCTTTTTAACATATAATTACATTTATTTCTTGTTTTTTGTTGTTTGTTTTATTTTTTTTACTAAACAAAAGTATTTACCATTTAATATAAACTAATTTTCTAAATAAAATTTCTAACATGGGTATATGAATTAAATATTTTTTTTGCCAATATATAGTCCAATAATATATGTATAATTAAATCCTGAATTCAAGTTTACTTTCATATAATAGATATTATCATATCACTTATAACCTTTCATTTCAATAAGTATAGCTTTTATATTATAAAATGAAGTGTTTAAATAATTTTTTCTTTTAAAATGCATAATAATGTACATGTCGGGATTTTGGCCTGTCGGGATTCTGGCGTGTCGGTTTTCTGGCGTGTCGGTGTTTTGGCCGTCGGGATTTTGGCTGTCGGGATTTTGGCTGTCGGGATTTTGGGCGGCACCGGATAATTATATCGTCGGTATACTGCGAAAACCAGGTAAATGACAAATTTTAAAATATTGAGTTAAGTATACCAAAATGCTCAGCTTTTTACGCTCTACATACAGGTAAAACCCAGTAAATGATACGACTTACCATTCAGCAGATAATTTGTGTGATAAACAAATAAGTTACACATAACCAACTTTTCATTTTCAAGTAAAACAATATATCGCTGCTTACTTCCACAAAATTAAAGTTCTGGTGCATGTAAAACCAAGTAAGCGCACATATATTATTTTGCCGGACAAAAATATATGTCTACTGCTGCATACCATATTCAGTAAAAAGGTGATAAATGTCTTTAATATATTTTACATGTATATTTTAGTAAAATTTCTCGTTCATATCGACTGGTAAAATCGATAGTATCGACTATGTTTCTTTGAATGGTCAAGAGGTACAGGTACGTGAGAAGTTTTTTTGTAAGACATTCTGTATATCAGCGTCGTTAAAACAAGATGTTGTAAGATAAATTGATATTCTATGTTGTTATGCAGATACGGAAAAAAGAGGCAAGCATATACTGCCAAATATAACAAGCAATGAAAAGCGAAAAATTGTGAAGGCTCATGTTGAGTCTTTTCCAACCATGGTCCCACATTATATTCGCCAGCGTTCGAAAATTTCGACAAAAATTTGAGTATAAGGAAAATGTATCAACTTTATATAAATAATTGTCAGCTGAAAAAACCGGAAGTTATTAGCGAAATTAGAGACCGAAGAATCTTTTTTACCGACTATAATTTAAGCTTTTTTGTCCTATATAAGATCAATGTTTAGTTTGTAATAAATAATATTTATTAGCCCTATCATAGTATGATACGGCTAATTCAACTAAGAAACCGGATTTAAAAAAAACAGTTAAAGACAACATCAGAAAAGAAAATAAGTATGAAATCTCGAAAAACGAAATGATAAGAAAAGCTCTAGTAAACAACGGGATTTTGTTTCAATCACTTTCGATCTACAGGCTATACTACAGATTCCAGATTAACTGAACAATTCATATATTCTTCCCAAAAATTATGGGTCAACAATTTGTGTGTAAATGAAGCCGCATTACCAAATGTCGCTTACCGTTTGGCCTAGTCAGAAATTAACGGTAGACGAGGAAGTTCTGAAATAGAAAGCATTATACTCAACTATTTATCAAAATGTGTCCCAGAATAGGTAAGCAAGTGAAATAAGTGTGTTTTCTTATACCTGCGGAGGACAGTATCGTAACATAAATTTTTAGAGTCGGGACATTCTTGTATGGAAGTTGACTCTATACATAGCAGCATCTAAACCGCTAGAAATTAGGTCTCTCTATATTAAGTCATATTACTTGTCTGTTTCTTCAAAATGCAAGGGAAACTAAAAATGTCAATTTTAAATAGGTACTACGACTTTTATGATTTAAAAAAATTGGCACACACTCTAATTATAAACCAAACAAAAGACCAAAACTGCGAAAAATAAGTTTGTGAAACAAGAGACAAACAGAATCCATTTCAATTATGACGCGTCACCAAGCTTCATTTCCTAATTCATACTGTACGGCAGTCAACACGAAAAAAGCAAGCTGAGTTATCAACTAACATAAGCATGCTTATGTAACATAAGCATGCTTATGTTAGTCGATAAAAACTTAAGCAACTTTATGATAGAACTACGCCACCTAACATAGCAAAAAACAGAGATTTGTAACAGCTATTTGATAAGGGAGTGATACCGGAGGAATATTATAACAGGTGGTATCGTATTTTACGATGCCAATGGCATCTTGTCAGATCCTGCTTTCAGTGACTAATCTGACGAGTATTACGTATAGTAATATTATTTTCTTGTATCTATAACACGTTCAAAATAAATTTGTTTTTTCTATGAAACTGCCTATCATTTATGTAAATAATATCCATATAACTGCAAACAGCTCTGAATAAAATGTTCAGGGAAAACCAGTTAAATGTTATAATTATTGACTAAACCCTTAAAAACATTACTATTAACTAGTTAAAGCCTCATATTCCGATCACAAAACTACAGAATATTATACCTGGTTTATTATATTTTTTATAAATGTGTTATTTTAAGGGTAACTGATTAATTTAGATTTACAGGTAAAACCAGATAAGTGACCGCATCTCCATCTTAAATTTAGGTTTAATCAGCTAGGTGTCTTAACTTTTTCAAACTTATGATATAAGATCATTTCTGATATATGCATCTTTCACCAGAATACCGAATATCAAACACAAGTTGTCCTGTTAATTCAAAATAAAACACTAAACTTTAAAAACGCTTTTTCTCGGTTTCGGTATTTCGGCATTTACCTGGTTTTCGCAGTATACCGACGATATATAGGTATCACTCAACTTGATAAAGCTGTTACAACATAAAAACTTTACTGTAAACGAAATAAAAAATTTACTACTCAAAACTGAAAAAAAATTTAAAGGTCCGGCTATGAAACTAAAAGCAAAAGTTTACTGAGTACTCTTAAATTTCCAAGGGAAGTATACTCTTAGGGAAATTGCTTCTTCCTCAAGAGGTTCAAAAGAATCCATTCACCAAAAAATATTTTTTAAAGGTGCCAGATATTCAAATATTAAAAGGATTGTGCCCCGAGTATGCCATCAAGGTACTTAAATTTGATTAAATCTCTACTCTAAACCAAAACTCAAAAAAATAATATTTATGGTTCTTGGATTCTTATTGAACAAATACGTCCAGGGCTAGATAAAAAAATTAAACAAATACCTTCATAGAAAATGAGCACTATATTTATCGAAAAATAAAAATATCCTTTTAATGATAAGTACAAATTCCTAAATAAAAAAATCCAAAGTTACAAAATCATGTTAAATTATTCAATTATATAAAAAAGGGTTCAAGGCAGGTTTTGTTTATATTCGATTCAGAGTTGGACTACCATCTCCATATAGTAACTATTTCAGCATCCTTATGCATCATCAGTGAAGATTATGCAGTCACAACTCTGAAGGGAATACAAACATTCTGCCTCTTTTAAAGCAAACCATCGCGATGCGATGAACCCGCATTTGAGACGCAAAACAGCGACATCTCTCGTATTACGAGGAAAACGAAAAGCCCTAGATACAAAGTTTACTACTTTTTAAACAATTAGAATAATTGAAATAAAAATATAATAAACAATATTTTAAATCCAAGACTTTTCGTTAATAAACTGCTTTCTGGCTGCATCCCATATCTCCGGATTTTACAATATATAATCACATAGAGACGACGAAATAGGAGAAAGCAAATAGAGGACACTTAGGCCACGCATTTACCTTCTCTTCGTCTAGAAAAAGGACCGAAAGACAGTTTCTAAATACTCACAAATTGAGTAAAAATGAAAAAGATAAAAAAGGGTTCAAGGCAGGTTTTGTTTATATTCGATACAGAGTTGGACTACCATCTCCATATAGTAACTATTTCAGCATCCTTATGCATCATCAGTGAAGATTATGCAGTCACAACTCTGAAGGGAATACAAACATTCTGCCTCTTTTAAAGCAAACCATCGCGATGCGATGAACCCGCCTTTTGAGACGCAAAACAGCGACATCTCTCGTATTACGAGGAAAACGAAAAGCCCTAGATACAAAGTTTACTACTTTTTAAACAATTAGAATAATTGAAATAAAAATATAATAAACAATATTTTAAATCCAAGACTTTTCGTTAATAAACTGCTTTCTGGCTGCATCCCATATCTCCGGATTTTAAAATATATAATCACATAGAGACGACGAAATAGGAGAAAGCAAATAGAGGACACTTAGGCCACGCATTTACCTTCTCTTCGTCTAGAAAAAGGACCGAAAGACAGTTTCTAAATACTCACAAATTGAGTAAAAATGAAAAAGATAAAAAAGGGTTCAAGGCAGGTTTTGTTTATATTCGATTCAGAGTTGGACTACCATCTCTATATAGTAACTATTTCAGCATCCTTATGCATCATCAGTGAAGATTATGCAGTCACAACTCTGAAGGGAATACAAACATTCTGCCTCTTTTAAAGCAAACCATCGCGATGCGATGAACCCGCCTTTTGAGACGCAAAACAGCGACATCTCTCGTATTACGAGGAAAACGAAAAGCCCTAGATACAAAGTTTACTACTTTTTAACAATTAGAATAATTGAAATAAAAATATAATAAACAATATTTTAAATCCAAGACTTTTCGTTAATAAACCTCTTTCTGGCTGCATCCCATATCTCCGGATTTTACAATATATAATCACATAGAGACGACGAAATAGGAGAAAGCAAATAGAGGACACTTAGGCCACGCATTTACCTTCTCTTCGTCTAGAAAAAGGACCGAAAGACAGTTTCTAAATACTCACAAATTGAGTAAAAATGAAAAAGATAAAAAAGGGTTCAAGGCAGGTTTTGTTTATATTCGATTCAGAGTTGGACTACCATCTCCATATAGTAACTATTTCAGCATCCTTATGCATCATCAGTGAAGATTATGCAGTCACAACTCTGAAGGGAATACAAACATTCTGCCTGTTTTAAAGCAAACCATCGCGATGCGATGAACCCGCCTTTTGAGACGCAAAACAGCGACATCTCTCGTATTACGAGGAAAACGAAAAGCCCTAGATACAAAGTTTACTACTTTTTAAACAATTAGAATAATTGAAATAAAAATATAATAAACAATATTTTAAATCCAAGACTTTTCGTTAATAAACTGCTTTCTGGCTGCATCCCATATCTCCGGATTTTACAATATATAATCACATAGAGACGACGAAATAGGAGAAAGCAAATAGAGGACACTTAGGCCACGCATTTACCTTCTCTTCGTCTAGAAAAAGGACCGAAAGACAGTTTCTAAATACTCACAAATTGAGTAAAAATGAAAAAGATAAAAAAGGGTTCAAGGCAGGTTTTGTTTATATTCGATTCAGAGTTGGACTACCATCTCCATATAGTAACTATTTCAGCATCCTTATGCATCATCAGTGAAGATTATGCAGTCACAACTTTGAAGGGAATACAAACATTCTGCCTCTTTTAAAGCAAACCATCGCGATGCGATGAACCCGCCTTTTGAGACGCAAAACAGCGACATCTCTCGTATTACGAGGAAAACGAAAAGCCCTAGATACAAAGTTTACTACTTTTTAAACAATTAGAATAATTGAAATAATAATATAATAAACAATATTTTAAATCCAAGACTTTTCGTTAATAAACTGCTTTCTGGCTGCATCCCATATCTCCGGATTTTACAATATATAATCACATAGAGACGACGAAATAGGAGAAAGCAAATAGAGGACACTTAGGCCACGCATTTACCTTCTTTTCGTCTAGAAAAAGGACCGAAAGACAGTTTTTAAATACTCACAAATTGAGTAAAAATGAAAAAGATAAAAAAGGGTTCAAGGCAGGTTTTGTTTATATTCGATTCAGAGTTGGACTACCATCTCCATATAGTAACTATTTCAGCATCCTTATGCATCATCAGTGAAGATTATGCAGTCACAACTCTGAAGGGAATACAAACATTCTGCCTCTTTTAAAGCAAACCATCGCGATGCGATGAACCCGCCTTTTGAGACGCAAAACAGCGACATCTCTCGTATTACGAGGAAAACGAAAAGCCCTAGATACAAAGTTTACTACTTTTTAAACAATTAGAATAATTGAAATAAAAATATAATAAACAATATTTTAAATCCAAGGCTTTTCGTTAATAAACTGCTTTCTGGCTGCATCCCATATCTCCGGATTTTACAACATATAATCACATAGAGACGACGAAATAGGAGAAAGCAAATAGAGGACACTTAGGCCACGCATTTACCTTCTCTTCGTCTAGAAAAAGGACCGAAAGACAGTTTCTAAATACTCACAAATTGAGTAAAAATGAAAAAGATAAAAAAGGGTTCAAGGCAGGTTTTGTTTATATTCGATTCAGAGTTGGACTACTATCTCCAGATAGTAACTATTTCAGCATCCTTATGCATCATCAGTGAAGATTATGCAGTCACAACTCTGAAGGGAATACAAACATTCTGCCTCTTTTAAAGCAAACCATCGCGATGCGATGAACCCTGTTTTGCGTCTCAAAAGGCGGGTTCATCGCATTGCGATGGTTTGCTTTAAAAGAGGCAGAATGTTTGTATTCCCTTCAGAGTTGTGACTGCATAATCTTCACTGATGATGCATAAGGATGCTGAAATAATTACTATATGGAGATGGTAGTCCAACTCTGAATCGAATATAAACAAAACCTGCCTTGAACCCTTTTTTATCTTTTTCATTTTTACTCAATTTGTGAGTATCTAGAAACTGTCTTTCGGTCCTTTTTCTAGACGAAGAGAAGGTAAATGCGTGGCCTAAGTGTCCTCTATTTGCTTTCTCCTATTTCGTCGTCTCTATGTGATTATATATTGTAAAATCCGGAGATATGGAATGCAGCCAGAAAGCAGTTTATTAACGAAAAGTCTTGGATTTAAAATATTGTTTATTATATTTTTATTTCAATTATTCTAATTGTTTAAAAAGTAGTAAGCTTTGTATCTAGGGCTTTTCGTTTTCCTCGTAATACGAGAGATGTCGCTGTTTTTCGTCTCAAAAGGCGGGTTCATCGCATCGCGATGGTTTGCTTTAAAAGAGGCAGAATGTTTGTATTCCCTTCAGAGTTGTGACTGCATAATCTTCACTGATGATGCATAAGGATGCTGAAATAGTTACTATATGGAGATGGTAGTCCAACTCTGAATCGAATATAAACAAAATCTGACTTGAACCCTTTTTTATCTTTTTCATTTTTACTCAATTTGTGAGTATTTAGAAACTGTCTTTCGGTCCTTTTTCTAGACGAAGAGAAGGTAAATGCGTGGCCTAAGTGTCCTCTGTTTGCTTTCTCCTATTTCGTCGTCTCTATTTGATTATATATTGTAAAATCCGGAGATATGGGATGCAGCCAGAAAGCAGTTTATTAACGAAAAGTCTTGGATTTAAAATATTGTTTATTATATTTTTATTTCAATTATTCTAATTGTTTAAAAAGTAGTAAACTTTGTATCTAGGGCTTTTCGTTTTCCTCGTAATATTCAATTATAATTTACAAATATTTTATTTTTTTTTTTCATTTAGCTAATGCCTCCACAACTAATGGCCATTAGCATGGTAGGTACGGTGAATTTTTGCAGTTAGTTACCTAGTGTCATGTGTAGTGTGTGTATGTGTTGAGTAAGTGTCTTGTTACTTTACAAGTCGACGTCATTGTCTTTGCAAAGAGACGCTAATTGTATCCGAACGTCTGCGGTCCCTCCGGTTAGTACCGATCCCACAAGGACAGAAACTATTTTCATTTATTAATTTATAATAAACGAAAAATTCCTGACCCTGGTGAGATTCGAACTCACGACCATTCGGACCTTTCAATCCAAAGGTACGCGCTCTTACCACTGAGCCACAGAGGGGGTTTTAAAACTTTTATTAGATTATATTAACAAAGTTAATTAAAAGGTTGATTGGTTATAGACCTGGATCCCGCGTACCAAAACAAGATTGATTAATAGCAAGCTGAAAATTTGTTAATAGCTTACCGGTGTCTAGTCGGACAAACTTTAATGTACGAGAACACTGGAACAGGGGAAGTTTTCATTTTGGAACAGTTTAAATTTGGAACGTCAGATTACGAAAACGATCCATGTATTTTGTCGGACAGAATTTCCAATTGATTTGTTACCATTTCATTAAACTCTCGTGCAAAAATCAGACTGGCGTTTATCACCAACCGAGCATTTTAATGAGTGGAACATATTAAATGACAAGAATCATTTTGGTTACTAATAACAGTCTGATGTTTGCATGAGAGTGTAATGAAAGGGTAACAAATCAATTGGATGTTCTGTCCGACAGAATACATGGAACGTTTTCGTAATCTGACGTTCCAAATTTTTAAACTGTTCCACAATTAAAAGTTCCCTGTTCCAGTGTTCCCATACATCAAAATTTGTCCGACTAGACACCGATAAGCTATTAACAAATTTTCAGCTTGCCATTAATCAACTTTTTTTTGGTACGCGAGATCCAGGTCTATTACATTGAAGCTTTGAACCGCTTATAACGACCAGACCAGACAAAAAAATTATCAGATAATTTTATGCTTGGGCACTTGATAAAAATTAACTTAATAAAAAGTTATCATATGCTAACGCATCCTACGCGCAGAATAGCTCTAAATATATTTAAAAAAACTTGCAATAAAAAATTCAGATTAAAACCCAACAGGCTCGTAGAATTAACACACTATGTTGCACTTTAGTGCACTTAAGTCATGCTCCACGACACGTGGACTGTGGACCCAGACAAACATTAAAAAAATCGGGCTTAAAGCCGGGTTAAAGCCATAAAATCAATCCATATCCTAAACCGAATTCCTACCAAATGTTCTCAATACGGGAAGAAACAGGAAACCATATGGACGCACTCGTCACTCCATCCAGAATATAATAATTATAATACCGGTAGCCAGGCGCGGATCTAGAAATTCATAATAGGGGGGCTGGACTTCCCGAAAATGTTATTATTATTATTATCCAGATTTAGCCATACGGCTCGCGCTCTGCCTAAGACTCTGAGTTGCGGTCCCAGTAGAGCTTGTAGTTGTCGTTTTGAAGCATTTAGTCAGGGATGTATTGATAACAAGGGAGATGGTCGGTTTCGAGAAGTCCCAGTTTACTGGTAAATTCCTGGTGAATAATATTTCCTCTGCTTCGGCAAATATCCTTCCTGATATCAACCAGTAGTTCGACTCATTCAGGTTTGCATTTTCTTGCTTAGAAAAGTGGTTTATGCTCATTGTTTTTTCCATCAGTTTAAGCCCCGTTGTTTAAGACGCTATCTCGGCTTGCGTCTGAAAATAGGTTTTTAAATTAGCAACCAGAAGTCCTCTTCCCCCTGGATACCGCGCTAATGTTGTTCTCTCTACTGCACTCAATGGATTGAGCTCTACCCCCCACCCCTTATCGTGGGAAGTCGTGTTCGGTATCATTCGATAGATTTTTAAGAAATATTTAGCACATAGTTTTTAGTTTTTCACGAAATATTCGTTTTTTCGTTGTGAAACTTTGGGACTCACCCATTTCCTTACGCCTGGCTCACATCGTCAGATTTTTGAAATATACACTCTTTTACATGTACTTATATTACCTTATCTTAATCTGACAATCTCGAGTTTTTTAAGGATAGATTTTTTTTCGGACTCCCCTTAACGAACTCCCCTGTGTTAAGAGCCGATATATGGTAGAGGTACATGTGCAGGGTACCAGGTTTCTCTCCATATGATAATCTGACGCGCTCGACTAACTGCAAAAATCCCCGCTTGGGCTCCCCTACCATTAAGAAGATTAAAATTAAACTTAAACACAAATTAAACATGTTACATTAATGTTTACATTAATTGTATCATTGCATAAAAAATACTGTCCAACGTATTTTACAGAACAATGCTTCCCTTTGCTTAACGAATAGTGGCTGGATATCAGTGCGGCTTCCAACTAATAATAAATCAACAACAGACAAAATATTCACAGTAAGGCAGATTTTTGAAAAAGTCCTGTAGTTTGGCGTCGACATCTACCATATTTTCGTGAATATTAAAGTTGCATACTACCCACTTAATAGATATAAACTTCTCATGGCTATGTTGGAATTCCTACTACATCGTGTTTAACTTTTCATCTATCCAACTATTATATTAGTCCAGAAAGCCACTGCGCATCGGCTAGGAAAAATATTCCGATTCGGATTTGTTGCACAATCTTACTCAAAAAGGACCCCTTTTAACAAATTTGCATGTTGCCAGGACCAAAAGTGGGTCAAAAATTTTTTAAACGTTTTTTTGTTTTTTGCCTAAAATTATTTTATTTGCATGTAACAAAGTTTTTTAGGTTTTTTGGATCATTCCAAACAAAAAGGTCTTTAGTGACATCTCTCTAAAGTTGATTGTTTTTGACATACAAGGGATTAAAAATTGAAAAATTGCGAAATTGACCATTTTTAACCCTCAAAAACTATGTGAAAAATTGAAAATTTTAATGTTGCCAAGATAGGTAGATATTCTTTAAACATCGATTGATGAAATTTTGAAAGAGTTTTTTGCAATACAATATTCAAAACTCATTTATTTTTTAATTGCTAATCAAGCGTGCGCGACACTATTTTCCACCAACAGTATGGTGCAAATGAAAGGAATAAATTCGTTATTTCATAAACCGGCAACTTCAAGGAAAAATCCCGAAACAGGTCGATTTTTATTTTTAAGTTATGATATTGTGGCATATATGGTATACTAGTGACGTCATCCATCTGCAGGTGATGATGTAAGCGATGATTTTTTTAAATGAGAATAGGGTCTTGCGCTAGCTCATTTGAAAGGTTCTTCAATTCTCTATTCAGTAATATAAACATTTATATAATTATTTATACAGGGTGTACTTCTTTTTTGTCAAATAATTTAATTTAATAAAAATTTTTAGACACCCTGTATAAATAGTTATATAAATGTTTACATTGGTGGATAGAAAATTGAAGAACCTTTCAAATGAGCTACCACACGACCCCCATTCTCATTTAACAAAATCATCGATTACGTCATTACGCCCAGGCGGATGACGTCACTAGTATACCATATATGCCACAATATCATAACTTAAAAATAAAAATCGACCTGTTTCGGATTTTTTCCTTAAAGTCGCCGGTTAACGAAATAAAGAATTTATTCCTTTCATTTGCACCATACTGTATACACATGCAACGGTGGAAAATAGTGTCGCGCACGCGTGATTAGACATTAAAAAACATAGGAGTTTTGAATACTGCATGGCAAAAAAATCTTCGGGATTTCATCAATCGATGTTTAAAGAATATTTACCTACCTTGGCAACATTCAAATTTTAAGTTTTCACATAGTTTTTGAAGGTTAAAAATGGCCGATTTCGCAGTTTTTAAATTTTTAATCGCTTATATGTCAAAAACTATCATCTTTAGAGAAAAGTCACTAAAGACCTTTTTTGTTTGGAATGATCCAAACAACCTAAAAAAATTTAATCCATGCAAAAAAAATAATTTTAGGAAAAAAAATCCTTTAAAAAATTTTTGACTCACTTTTGGTCCTGGCAACATGCAAATTTGTTAAAAGGGGCCCTTTTTGAGTAAGACTGTGTAAAAAATCCGAATCGGAATATTTTTCCTAGCGGATGCGCAGTGGCTTTCTGCACTATATTCAAATATCTAACGTTTCATCTTATTCAACTAATTGAACATTGAACTTACACTAACAAATGCAGCAAGCATCCTTATAATCTGGAACGATCTTTCCAGGCACTTCCATTGCAAAAATAAACTAAGACAGGGCGATGGGCTAGCGACTATTTTATTTAACCTTGCAGTGGAAAAGGTAACTCGAGAGTCCTATATTAACAAAAATAGCACTGTCTTTAACAAATATAAGGAAGTTATCTGATATGCAGAGGACATCGACATCAGATCTATTTCCCCAGAGTCTGTGACCGATGCTTTCAGGTCATTAAGGACAACTGAGTAGAGAATAGGACTAAATATACATGCTCAAAAAACCAAATATATGTATGTCTGGCACTAGATCAAGCAACCAGATACCTAGAAGAATAATAATTTATGATTTAGAACTGGAAGGTGTGGACACATTCACATACCTAGGCTCGCTGTTCATAAGATAAGATTCGATAACAACGACAGATGAGAAATTAAAAGAATAATAGTGCCTTCGATTTAGTGCTATTATTAAACAAACCACAGGAGATAAATACACGATTAAAACCATTAGTTATGAAAAAGTAAAAGTTCAAGTCCTTGTGGCCGAACATTTTAAAACACTGATCACTGAACTTGATAAAAGGAATACACAATACCATACTTTTAGGCCAAAAAGCGAAAAAACATTCAGGTTTGTCATAAAAGGACTGCATCATGGTACAGATACTGATGACATAAAGGCAAATCTAGCAGCACAAGGACACAAAGCAGTGAACATTCACAATATAAAACATTATGTATCAAAAACACCCTTGCCAATGTTTTTCATTGATATCGTATCGAAGGAAAACAACAAAGAAGTTTATAAAATAGAAAAATTAGGAAACAATATCATCAAATGCAAACCTCCTCGTACGAAAAGGACAATCCCCCAGTGTACAAGATGCCAAGACTACGAACACACCAAAACATACTGCCGCAAAATACACAGATACGTAAAATGTACAGGTAATCATGTAACAAAAGGTTGTCCTCGAAAATCACGTGATGACAAAGTAAAATGTGTCAATTGTAACGGTGACCACCCGGCTAACTATAGAGGATGCCAAATTCGCATTCAACTACAGCAGAAGCTATATCCTACACTAAGAGAGAAAAGAATTATGCAACCACATATCCAAACAAATAATACTCAACAAATACAACCTGACTTAACCTATACTCAAATAGTCAACATAAATCAACCACACTGTAGCTATAACAACCAAACAATACCAGGACCTAAGCAACCTAATAACAACTTAGCCAAGCTGGAAGAAATGATGTAAAAACTCATGGAGCAAATGGGCACAATGTTCAATTTGCTTACTACTGTCATCAAATAAGATCGCTTAATGGCTTCACAACTAAAATATAAAATAGTAGTGTGGAACGCAAATGGTCTTTATCAACGGGCCAAAGAACTCAAAACATTCATACTTAATCAAAATATTGATATATTTTTAATTTCTGAGACTCACTTTACAGAAAAACACTACATGCGGATTCCCAACTACAAGTTGTATTATACAAATCACCCAGACGGTAGAGCTCACGGTGGAAGTGCCATGATTATACATGATTCTATTAAACACTCTATTAAAATTACGTAAAAATTGGCAACAGTCAAAAACGGCAGAAAATAAGAAAACACTTAAAAAGCAACAAAGGAATTAAAGGATCTAATCCAAGGAGAAGAAAACCGTGGAATACAAGAACATTTAAAAAATTTAACACCAACTGAAGCTACAGATTAGTCACTCTGGAAAGCCACGAAAAAACTCAAAGGGCCCCAACAGCATAACCCACCAATCAAAGATGAGGCAAACACCTGGGCTAGGAACGACAAAGAAAAAGCTGATCTTTTGGCAAGCACCTTCAAAAAGTATTCACGCCGTACCCTTCTACAATATCAACAGGGGAAGAAACAGAATTAACCAGATTCCTAACAGCACCGTTTCAAACGGATCTGCCTCACATGAAATTTACAGTCAACCAAGTAAAACAAACAATAATACGAGTACATGAAATCAATCTCAAAAAAGCCCCTGGATTTGACCTCTGGCAAGATTCTAAAAGAATAAGTGCAAGTGCAAGTGCAAGTCTCGGATAAGTGCATAAAACTAATCACCTTTATATTTATTGCAGTCCTGCGCCTAAACTACTTCCCTAGTTCATAGAAAGTGACACAAATCCCAATGATCCTTAATCCCGGAAAAAGACCGAAAAATGCATCTTCATACCGGCCTATAAGCTTTTTGCCTATGATTAGCAAAGTCTTTGAAAAAATGTACGTAATAAGGTTGAAAACGATAATAGACGAAAATAAAATAATTCCCGAACATCAATTCGGTTTCCGAGACAAACACGGAACCTAGAACAAGTGCATAGACTAGTCAACCAAATAAACAAGGATTTTAACGCCAAAAGATACTGTTCTGCTGCTTTCCTTGACATATCTTAGGCTTTTGACAAGGTATGGCATATAGGGCTACAAATTAAATTAAAGAAGCTCCTACCCTACCCTCACTTCCAACTTTTAAAATCCTACATAGAAAATAGACACTTCCTTGTGAAGTACGGTAACGAGCACACTAAGATATATCCTATTCACTCAGGCATCCCACAAGGCAGCGTTCTCGGCCCAATTCTATATATTTTATACACAGCGGACATTCCAACATCTGGTAAAACTACAGTTGCAACGTATGCAGATGACACTGCTATCCTGGCATCCCACACAGATCCAACAACAGCATCAAGGAATCTTCAATCAAACCTAAATAGAATTCAGCAATGGATGAAAGTATGGCGCATCAAATCTAATGGAACTAAATCATTGCATGTAACATTCACGCTACGCAGAGAAACATGCCCCCCTGTATTATTGATAATTGTCTAATTCCTCAATCCGAGGACGCTAAATATCTTGGCATGTACTTGGATCGCCGTCTAACTTGGAAAAAACATATTTTTACCAAACGAAAACAGCTTGGACTTAAATTGAGAAATATGTATTGGCTCATTGGACGCAATTCCAAACTATCTTTGGATAACAAAATTTTACTCTACAAGTCCATCCTCAAGCCCATATGAACTTATGGGATTCAGCTATGGGGCACTGCTACCGTCTCCAGTACAAACATCTTACAGAGATTTCAAAACAAGGTGCTGCGTGCCATAGTCAATGAGCCATACTATGTATCCAACGAGTTGATTCAACACGACATCCCCCTAGAATCCGTGAAAGAAGCTATACAACGTTTTAGTGTTAAATACTGTGAACGAGTGTTAGTGCATCCTAATGCGTTTGCCAGACAATTAAATGTGCGGGACGTGTTTGAAGTGCGTAGACTAAAACGGCAACTGCCGTCTGACTTGACCAACTGAATGTAATCAAAAGTGTATTCAGACTGATAAAATTTTAGTTTTAGAATTGTAAAAGGGTTACTTACTGGAGTAACTCTCTACATGTCTGTATTTTTTTACCTACCATAACAAATGCTTAATGCCCAATGGTCAGACTGTTGTACTCAATGGAGTAAATAAAAAAAAATAAGTGTTACTATGGCTTGAGAAAATAAGTGGCACCAAAACAGTTGCAGAAGTGGCAGAAAGATCAAGAACTGCCTTAAAGGTTTTGAGCGAAAAATCCTCTGACTGTTTTCTGACAGCAGTAGATTGTATTTTGAATTAAATAAATTACATACATTGTTCTTTTTGTCTCAATTTAATTATTTCAAAATAATTTTTCTTAGACACCCTGTATAAATAATTATATTAATATTTATATTACTGAATGAAGAATTAAATATCCGATCAAATGAGCTATACCCTATTCCACGAATATACGCCTATTTTGGATTACTTAGACAACGAATATTTTACTGTGCAAAATAAGAAGAACGAAAGTAAATTGCAAATTACATTGTTGTTTATTGGAATAATTATTAGCGCCATTTACTTTCGTACTTTTTATGTTGCACAGTAAAATACTTGTTGTCGAAGTAATCCAAAACAGGCGTATGTTCGTGGAATGGCCCATAGCATACGACTCCTATTACTTTCATTTAAAAAAGTCAGCGATTACGTCATCACGCCCAGATGGATGACGTCACTAGTATGGTGTATACGTCAAAAAATCATAATATAAAAATAAAAATCGACCTGTTTCAGGATTTCCTTAAAGTCGTTGGCTTACAAATGAATGAATTTATTCCAAAAATTTGCACCATATTGTATATGTATACTGTTCATGTTGTTAAAACATGTTGTTTGACATATATATGTCAAAAACTCATAATTTAAAAAAAAATCGACCTGTTTCGGTATTTTTTCTTAAAGTCGTTGGCTTACAAATTAATGAATTTATTCCAAACATTTGCACCATACTGTATTTGTATATTGTTCGTATGTATTCGTATATTACTTGTATAATAATAGGTGTCGCAAAACATATTTTTTGGGTTAATAATTTAAACCGCAGTCTAATCCTTGTGGCACGTAATGGTCGAACTAGATGTTCCATACATAAATCATCCAGGCAAACAGCCACATCCATGGCAACTGCATTTGAGAATCAGAATTTGCAGTCGGGTAATAATTGAACTTCACAAACAACTGTTGTTTACGTAAGAAGGTCACTTAGTCACTCCCAGTTTTTAGCCTATAGTCGGCCAGCACAATTTATATTCATGGGATGTGGTGGCTAGCTGGAGTGATAGAGTGAGTGCAACTGGATAGAACGACGTATAGAGAGCAAGATGTGTTTTAGTCCACTACACATCGAAGTATGAAGGCTGAACACGTAGTAGTTTTTCTCTCTTCATGTTCTGTATGAATCTTGAACGGTAAAATATGGAGCAATCACGTAAACAAGGATAATTAGAAAAAATTGCTAATTTAGAAAAGTTATAATTTTAGTAAATTAAATAATTAAGAAAAAAAGAATGTGTGTGTACTTTGTACGCACGTAAGAAGTTATACTTGTATTATATGATTTCAACGAAATAAATATACTTTCCACAGGGTATTTGTATTTAAAAATTAAACTAATTTTTACTTACTACTTTCCAAAAATGTTTATTAAATCAATACTAAAAATAAAAAAAAGTTAGATAACACACGGATTTGAACCGGCGACCTCTCGATCTCCGGTCGAACGCTCTACCAGTGAGCTATACTCCCTTTGCTTTGACAGGTTATAAGATTTCTCATACATACTGACAAAAATAGACCAAGTGAAGTATAAAAATACTTTAAAATTTAAAGTAAAGATACTTACTATTATTATAAAATATTTTATTCCCGCGGAAGACAAATCCAAAGACACAAAAATTATAAATAATAATTCATTTACTAAAAACAGTAATATATTCTTTTAATGACTTATTTGCGCTGATACATATACAGTTTGAAAGATTAGCAACGAACTACATACTGTCTGTCTGTGCATGCGCCAGGGAATTATACAATTTCACCCTCGATCGTAAAGAAGTATAACTTCAAAAATTTGGAAATGTTCAAACAACAAATTAGGATTTCCTTAATTTTGAGTACTAGTGGTAATGTTACACATGTGATGATTATTAAGAACTTCATTATCTGCAAAATCTTAGTTATACCAGATGGTGAATCGTCAAACGAGCCATAGGAAAATCAATCAAAAATTTTAATTGGTTGAATTCCTTGTTCCCTAATTATTTTACATCAAAGTTATGAGAAATTACTTGTAGAGTACTGAAATCTCTATTAAAAACAAACGTTACATTTGTTCTACGAATTTAAGACATTCCAAAATTTTGCAAAAATATAAAACATTTTTCAGAGTATTGTTAGTCCAACCGTGAGAGATTTGATATAAAAAAACAAGCTGAATTTGACTCAATTGTGGGATCCCAAAAAGATGCAATAAAGTTTGCTACTCCTACCCCCGGGCTACCAATAAGAATCGTAAAAAATGTCAAAAATCGCGCAATTTTTATTTATTGAAGATATTCTTCTTTAGCGGCGAATCGATTGAGGGTAAAATTGTACCGGGTGTCCCAATAAGAATGGCTCTAGGCCATATCTCAGGAACCGTTTATAGTAGAGCTTTAAAATAAAAAAATTTATAACAAAAGTTGCCTCAGGAAAAGCCTGGAAATTATTTTCATAATTGTGGGTCCACCGCTAGAGGGCGTAATTGAATATCAAAAATAAAAAAATCTAAATTTTACAAAATTTTCCTATTGAAGGGGCACTGGAGATCCGATTATTGTATTCTTCATCAAATTCTGCGCATATTTGATTTAACAAGTTTAACTCTACCTTTGCAAATAAGAGGTGGGGGTGAGTGGGAACCTTGTTATGAAAAAATGGCTGTAAGTCCGGTTCTGCTAAATCAAATTTTGAAAACTGGGTCTTGTTGAAGACAGATCTTTTTCTTTTCTAATCTAGTTTTCTTTGGAAAATATTAAATACAAGTATGCATTTTTAATCATACTTTATAAAATTAGATTAAATTAGCAATAAAATAGCGAAAACCGCATGTCGATACCTTTTTTCTATCTCAAGATATCTCGAGAAACGTGTAAATTTTATACATAACTGTTACTATCACCGGTAAACTAAGTTAATGAAAAGTAGTGTGCTGTGGAAAAAACAAAATAACATTTTCCAGATGTCAACGTATAAAAATATAATTAATTAAAACAACAATATAAAGAGAAACAATACTATTAAAATTAAATATAACACAGAACAAAAAGAACTACTTAGTGACGACCTAGATATTCAAATTGTTGCCCATCATGCACTACTCTAGAAGACATTATCCAGAGAATACTAAACGCCATTCAAAGCATATCGAGAGCAGAAATTGAGACTGCTGTTCAATCTACTCTTGAAAGAGTAAATGTTTGCAACGAAAATGATGGGCAAAAATTTGAACGTTTATGTCATCACTAAATAGTTGTTTTTATTTCTTTGTAATATGGCTTTTCAACGCTTCTCATTTGTTTCGAGCCTCTGTCATATGCCGTGTAATCCGTGTATAATATTAATATACGAGATATGAACGAGGCTCGAAACAAATGAGAAGCGTTGAAAATACCTAATATACGTTGACAGCTGGAAAATTTTTCTTTGTTGTTTCCATAGCACACTACTTTTAATGAATTTCCTTTACCGGTGACAGTTACAGTTATGTTTTTAAATTGACACGTTTTGTAAGATATCTCGAGATAGAAAAAAGGTATTAACATGCGGTTTTCGCTATTCTGTTGCTAATTTTGTCTAATTTTGTAATATTGTATAAAAATGCATGTTTGTATTTAATATTTTCCAAGGAACACTAGATTTCTGAAAAAAATTAAATAACGCCTTCTAGCTGGCATATTACTCAGTAAGTTGGTTCAAAATCATAACTTTTACATTGACGAAAAAGATCTGTCTTCAACAAGACCAAGTTTGCAAAATTTGATTAAGCAGAACCGGACTCACAGCCAGTTTTTCATAACAAGGTTCCCACTCACCCCCACCTCTTATTTCTAAAGGTAGACCTAAACTTGTCAAATCAAATATGCGTAGAATTTTATGAAGAATACGACGATTGGATTTCCAGTGCCCCTTCATTAGGAAAATTTTGTAAAATTTAGATTTTTCAATTTTTAATATTCAATTACGCCCTCTAGCGGTGGTCCCACAATTATGAAGATAATTTCCAGGCTTTTCCTGAGGCAACTTTTGTTATAAAATTTTTTATTTCAAAGCTCTACTATAAACGGTTCCTGAAATATGGCCGAGAGCCATTCTTATTGGGACACCCGGTACATGAACCACGCGCCTGCGCACACTGACAGTATGTAGTTCATTGCTAATCTTTCAAGATAGGTATTTTAGGTATGTATGTATCTGTAACCGTGCAAATAAGTCATTAAAAGAATATATTAGTGGTTTTAGGAAATGTATTATTTATTATAATTCTTGTGTTTTTGGATTTGTGTTTCCCTGTAGTAAAATAATAAAATATGTAGGCATAACATGTTTACAGTTTGTCGCCGTGTTGTGTAATTATATCCGAAACTTACGTGTCAATTCAAGTGGCTCGATGGCGTAGTTGGCAGAGCGGTAGGACAGAGAACGGAGGCACACGGAAGGTCGCGGGTTCTATCCTGGACGATTCATACTTTTTTTTATTTTTCGTTATTTTAATAAAAAAATTTTGAAAGTGGTAAATAAGAAAGTTAATTTAATTTTTAAATAAAATACAAATAACCTGTTAAGCATATTTACTTCGTTTAAATTACCTATATAATAGAAGAATATCTTCTTACGTGCGTACAAAGTACACACACATTCTTTTTTTAACAGCTGCATAGAAACTGACTTCATTTGCGACAAAATGCAAAAAATTTAAAGGCTTTAAGAGGCTACAGTAGCGATCAACAGGTAGCAATAAACGCGTTACAAGATTGCGGCTCTAATTTTGAATATTTTGTCGAGATATTTGGCACACGTATTCGTAATATAATAAAGAATGGCGGTACAGAGCCCAATTTCAGAAATATGTTAGTACGTGGAAATTACTCTATAACTAAATAAAATATTGAAAAAAGTAGCCTGTACCGCCATTAAGAACAAAAAAAAATAAACTTTCTTCAAATAAACTTTTTTATCCCATGCCTAGATTTTGTGTAATCTTGGAACTACTAAAATTTTTTATTTCTAACAAGAAATCGAACATATTATAACTAAATAACTAATTAGGCCACATAGAAAAATTACTACATACTGTCATTTTGACAAACCTGTATAAGATTTTCTCTAATCTGTTCTGTCATCTTTATCGATATCTGTTCAGTGCAGTAGTGTGTTAATTTAAGAATTCGTTTTTGTTGTTTCATAGGAAAGTAGTGTTTATTGATAGTTAATTTATTATACAGGGTGTAGCAAAAATACAGGTCATAAATTTAATCACATATTGCGGCACCAAAAATAGTTCGTTTGAACCTAACTTACCTTAGTACAAATGTGCACACAAAAATAGTTACAGCCCTTTGAAGTTACAAAATAAAAATTTTTTTTTTCCAAATATCGAAATCTGTTAGAGATATTTTATTGAAAATGGACATGTGGCATTCTTATGGCAGGAGCATCTTACAGAAAAATTATAGTGAAATTTGTTCACCCCATAAACACTTTATTTGAATTTTGTTCCCTTAAACCCCCCCCCCCTCACCCCCAAACTTTTGTGTACGTTCCAATTAAATTATTATTGTGGTACCATTAGTTAAATTCAATATTTTAAAAACTTTTTTGGCTCTTAGTATTTTTTCGATAAGGCAGTTTTTATCGAGTTCCGGCTTCTTTTTTAATATGTTTACATAAAAATGTTATGGGGGTTTTGTTCCTTTAAACCTGCCAAATTGTGTGTACGTTCCAATTTAACTATTACTGCGATACCATTAGTTAAACACAGTGTTTTAGATACCTTTTTGCCTCTTTGTGTTTTTTTGATAAGGCACCTTTTATCGAGATGTGGCTTCTTTTTTAATATGGTTCAAAATATACCTAAAAATGTAAATCATAAATAAATTTTCATATTATTACCAAGTCTCCATAATCGTACTTATATTAACCATATACATACAAATATGTGGTGGATTTGACAAATATTCAAAATATCTTGATAAAACTCGACTTTTCGAAAAAGTACTAGGAGGCAAAAAAGTTTTTAAGACATTGTGTTTAACTAATGGCACTACAATAATAATTAAATTGGAACGTAGACAAAAGTTTGGGGGGGTTTAAAGGAACAAAACCCCCATAAAAATGGGGTGTCTAAATTTCACTGTAATTTAACTTTTTGAGATACTACTGCCATAAGAATGCCACATGTCCATTTTCAATAAAATATCTCTAACAGATTTCGATTTATTGGAAAAAAGCGATTTTTATTTTGTAATTTCAAAAGGGCTGTAACTTTTTTTATGTGCACATTTTTCTAAGGTAAGTTAACTTCAATCGAACTATTTTTGGTCCCAGAATATCTGATTAAATTTATGACCTGTATTTGTGTTACAACCTGTATAGTTGTTGTTGTTGTATAAGTTGTTGGCCTCTTTGAAAGAATATATTGTTGTTAATTGTGAGTTTTAGTTATATGTAGGTAGGTAAGTATATTTTACGTAAAAATATTTCGAATTCTTATGCGAGTATATAAAGTTTTAGGAGGACTTTTGGAAACCTTCCAAGAAAAAGTCCATTAAAAACCGTGCCAACATTATGCAAAAATCGAAATTTGTTTCGCTTCACAACAAAACGTGATTATTTATTATTGTTCTATTATTAGATATTTCATGCAAATACCTTTCTAAATACCTGCCTTAACCCTTAACTGGTCCGGCGTCGTCTGACAGATGATTCAATAATTTTGATTATTTTTTGTTGGAAATTGGCACCGCCCACAGGCAAGTCGTTATATCTAATCCTTAAACTATTGGAGCTTGACAAGTGGGTGTATTTGAGACAAGTTTCTCTCAGTTCCTAAAAAGTTATCGCAACAGTTAGGTTGAGAGTAGTTTCTCAGACGACGCCGGACCGTTGGTGTCACTTTTTTGTGTTCATACTTGGAGTTCAAGAAGAACAAGAGGATGTTCTTATTTTAGAAAAACGCAAGATTTGCAGTTTATGACCTTGTAGAAAGCGCAGGCTGACAAAATACCTGTGCTTGCGTTGCAAAAAGCCTGTTTGTTTGGGATGTACAAAACCACTACCTATGTAAAAATTGCATATAAAATAGGTAAAGTTTGACTGATGCTGGAAACAAACATTTTTGATCGATTTTTATTTTACCTAGTTTTTGGTTTAGTGTGCAGTTTGAACATCTATCCTAGCAATACATTTTGTTTTTCATGTTGTTTTTTATATTTTTTTTATTAACTTTACAAAACTATGTACTTTTTCACAAATATTTGTGCGGATTTCAGTTTTATTTTAATATTTTTTTCCGCAAATCGCCAGGAAATTTTGACATTCCTGTCAAAATTTCTTGAAGAAAAAGTCAGGACTTCCTTACTGTAAGGAAATGTCATTTCCTTACTGTAAGGAAATGATATTTCCGTACAGTTGTTAGTGTTAAATTTATAAGCGTCAAGTTTGACAATTCAACCTCAATACGTTTCCATAGTAACCCAAGTAATTTTATTAGGAATTTCAAAGCACCATTTATTTGGGAATAAAATTATCGCGTTTTTTTTTTAAATCAATCAATATCTGTCGAATTTTAAACGATTTGCGGAAAAATAGTATGTTTACCTCGTAGGAAAAGCCACATTCCTGGACTCTGTGTTGCTAAGTCTCGGCTTGCGCCTCGACTTAGCAATCTTCACAGTCGTCCAGGAATGTTAAGCTTTTCCTACCCGGTAAACAATGTACTATTTCTTAACCCAAGTAACGCCCAAATCTAATACGTTCACTTTTATATAAACATATCAAGGTATGTTTGTAACATTTATTTATATAAAAAAATTATTTTTGAGTGTTGTTTGGCTTTCTTGAAAACAGTAGTTTCGCAGACGACGCCGGACCAGTTACGCTACTGCTACAGTACCGGACCAGTTAAGGGTTAACATAAAATTTTCACCCCTTTTGGTTTATTTTTATAAATATCTATTTATTAATAATAAAATCATTTTCCATTACTTCCATTTAGCGGGACTATGATATTGTCAAAATATTAATCTTAGATAATGTCAAAGATTACCACTGTTGCCAAAGTTTATGATACTATCTCCCGAAGTTATATTTTGTTGCTACCTGTTGATCGCTACTGTTTACTCTTAAAATGAATTTTGATTCTTTTCGATAGGACACTCCAATTAAAAATATCGAATTCTTACCGTCGAGATTGCGTCAAAACGTGTTTTAAAGGTGAAACTTTCCCATCCAATTTGTGTACAGTGGAACCCCAATAAGTCGGCCTCCGATAACTCGGAAGTCCGGTTAACCCGGACCGATATTCATCAGACAAACATTTCAACAATAAAAACGTAATATTGACACAATCGAAACTGACTGAATTTTTTACGAAGAAATGAACAATACTGTGTACAACTGTACGTAATTTAGATGTACTGTGCATAATGTATTACATGTTTTGCAATTTTAATGGAGTTTATCTGTGAGAATACTGTATTTTATTAATTTTAACTATGCTCTCCGGCAAACCCGGATTTTCGATAACCCGGATCGGTCGCGGTCCCGATTAATCCGACTTACCGAGGTTCCACTGTATTCTGTGGCAAATAATGTCAGTTTTTTTACAGCTGTTATATAAATAAAAATTGCGCGATTTTTGACATGTTTTACTATTTTTATAGGGGTCTTAGGGGGAAGTCAAGTGGTAGGAGTGGCAAACTTTTTTGCATTTTTTTGGGGGGTCCCAAAATTGATGGTCTCAGCAAAAGTCAGCTTGTTCGTATAATTTTTAGAGGTCAAATCTTTCATGAGTGTACCTACTAATAATACTCTGGCAAATAAATTATATTTTTGAAAAATTTTGGAATCTGTTCAATTTGTAGAATAAATCTAACATTCGTTTTTCAAAGAGATTTAAATTCTCTACAAAAGTTTGTTATGCTTCTTTTCATGAGCATTTTTCAGTGCGTTACAAATGATAGAAAAAAAGGTAAGTCCATGATAATATACATTTTAGTGACATGACATTTTAGTTAGATCTGACAGTTGTCAAATTTTATTTGCAATTTGGCATAAAAACAAATCAACTCTGTTTATTATATATATAATCATTTCCCTCCTACCATACAATGGTGTAGGGTTGCAACATTAATCTGCCAAATTAACATATCTAGTTTTACATAGGTACTTACAAATATACAAATTACACTTTTACATCTAATTCTACATTTCTAAAATTAATTTCATTAATTCTATAAAAGTATCAGTTATCCATAATATACAAATTTTTTCCACTCTTTTCTGTCTTATGCTATCGCTTTGACATCTATCCAGTTTGATCTTTTCTTTTGCAGTATGGCTTCTATTGCTTTATCCCATGTTTGTCTGGGTCTCCCTCTCTTCCTATTTTTTGATATTTTTGCTTCTTATACTCTTCGAGCCGTTCTAGTTTCTTTCATTCGTTGTAGATGTCCCCACCAACATAATTGTCTTTGCTCTATATACTTCAATGTAGATGGTATTTTTAACTCGCTTCTTATGTCTACATTCCGTAGTCGATCTAATTTAGTGACGCCTTTTACTCTTCTCAGGAACTTCAGTTCCATGGCTTGGAGCTTGATTTTTTTTGTCGGTTTATTAAGACCCAAGATTCGCTGCCGAATGTTAGTACTGGTCTATAGATTGATTTGAACACTTTTATTTTTGTTTCTCTTGAAATTTCTTTTCTACTGATAAATTTTTTATTCATTGCATGGTACAGCTTTATTGTTTTGTCTATTCTATTGTTTACTTCAGCATCTTGAGTGCCTGCGTAATCAATTATTACACCTAGATAAGAGAAAGTTTTCATTTGTTCAATTTGTGTTCCTTCAATTTCTATTCTTAGCTCCTGTCTCTCTTCACCGATCTGTAGTACTTTGGTCTTGCTTTTGTTTATTACCATTTCATTTTCGATGAATACTCTGTTCCATATTTCAATGTTGTGTTGTAAATCTTTTTCACTTCTTGCAATTAACACCAAGTCGTCTGCAAACACTCCTTCTGATATTTCCACTCTACGAAGATATCTGTGTCCAACATTTAATTTTCTGCTTTCTATTGTGCATCTTTTAATTATTTGGTCCATGAACAATATACACAGCGTTGGGCTAAGACCTCCGCCTTGTCTTAGTCCTCCTGTTACTGTGAAAGTGTTTGATCTATTGTTGTTATTAATCACCGAGTTCACATTCTGACTATATATTTTCTGGATGATTCGTATCATTTTATGTCCTACACCTTTCTCTCTCAGCACTTTCCACATTCTCTGTCTGGGTACTTTGTCGAAGGCCTTTTCTAGGTCTAAGAAGGCTAAGTATATGTTCTTTTTCTCTTGAAGCGCTTTTTCACCTATTTGTTTTAGCGTGAATATATGATCTTGTATGCTCCTCCGCTTCTGAAACCACTTTGTGACTCGTCTAGTGTATCTTCCGCGATTATTCTTATTCGTTTATCTATGATTTTCTCTAATATTTTCATGGATACACATAGCAATGTCAATCCTCTGTAGTTATTACATTCTCTTTTGTCACCTTTCTTATGTATGGGAACTATCAATGCGGTTTTCCAGTCCTCTGGTAATATTTCATCTTTCCATACTTTATTCATTATTTTTAGTAGTATTTCAGTACCTTGTTGTCCCATGTTTTTTATTATTTCCACCGCTACTTTGTCAATTCCCGGAGCTTTTCCATATTTTAGCTGTTTTATGGCTTCTTGTAGTTCTTCTAATGTTATTGGTTCTTCTACATTTTCTTCAGGTGTTTCTTCTGGTTCAGTATTGGTTTCTGTACGGTTGTCATGATTCAATAGTTCTTCAATTCTGTTTATTGCATTTATAAAATGGTATTTTTTTTGATTTGTATAGTCTTATAAATTGTACAGATTATATTCGTAGATATATTATTATATAATTCGAAAATAATTTTTATTTCGATTATAGCGCCATCTATTGGCAACTAGAATAAATGTTATAAATGTCACCGACGAAATGTAATCACCGACGTGCGTTTTTTCTGTCACATGTAATTTAGCGCGTTAGAAAGAAATCGAAAAACGGTGACGCACTGAAAGATCCTCATGAGAAAAAGTCTATACTTACCTTTTATTTTAAAGCAATTATTAAGGAAGCAGAAATTCAATAATTTAGAATTTTATATTGAGTTTCCTATGGCCCGTTTGACGATTCACCACCCGATATACCAAGTCCTAGGGATTATAGCTAACACTATGGCTTTCAAAATCCTATTCTTGGTTGGATTAATCTTCTATGTCATTTATAGCTTGCAGTGTATTTTTGATGCTGCCGTGATTCTTTTTGTTTTCATTTTTTCTGTCCTTGAACTAAACTTTCCAATCTTTAAATTCATTTCTCTTATGCCTCCTTCTACATCATCCAGCCATCTTCTTTTAGGTTTTCCTGTATACCTGGGCGATAGTGGTGTTCAAATGATTACGTTTCTCAACATATCTGAGTAAATACGAATTAACAATACATTTTTCCCTCACAAAGAACAATACAAATACACTTTTGAAAACACTAGAGGACAAAGATCTATGATAGACTATATTCTGTCGAATAGAGAGTTACACCCGTCTCTAATCTTGGATGTAAGGGCACTAACATCAGCAGAAATAGGAAGCGATCATAAATTGGTATTGTGCAAAATCAGAATAAAAACACATCTATGTGATAACAAAACCGCAGAATGCACCACCAAGATTAAAGTCGAAAGCTTACAGGACAACTCCACCAGATACCTATTCCAAAAAAGACTAACGGAAAAAAGCAGCAACATGTATATCACAGAAAGTGACGGAGTTGAAGAAAGCTGGGCAGAAATGAAGTCTAATATCTTAGCCTCAGCCACGGAAGTTCTGGTGAAAGAAACATTAATAAAAATAAATCGCTTCCAAGACGAAGAACTTCATGGTTTTGTACAGAAGTGAAGGAAAAATATAAAGAGAAGAAAAAAGCTTACCTAAAATACATGTCAAATAAAACACAAGAGGCATACGATAATTATAAGACTATAAGAAACGAAACACTTTCAGTAGTAAGAAGAATAAAAAACGATCACTGGGAACGTTTTTCGAAAGAAATGGAACATGATTTTTATGGTCTCCAAAAGGAAATATGGCGATTTATAAGAGGTCAAAGAATGGAGGTAAAGGAACTGATAGAACCAAAACACATATAAAAGGATAGGTACATGGATTGACTATCTAAAAAAGCTCTATGCAGAGGAAGAACAAATAATGCGAGAACCGGAAACACCAGAAATTACCACAGATGAAGATGTTAATATAAGTGCACAGGAAGTACGAAAAACACTCGAAAAGCTGAAGAACAGAAAAGCTGCATGTAAGGATGGAATACCAAACGAATTACTGAAATATTGTGGAGCAGCAATGACAAAACAATTAATAACATTAATTAACAAAATCATAAAACACGGTAAAATACCGGAAGAATGGAGATCGAGCGAACTAATTCTACTATTCAAAAAAGGAGATAAAAAGCAGCCAGAGAACTACAGAGGTATCAACTGGTTAAATACTACCCTAAAATTTACAACTAAAATATTACAAGACGTAAAGAATCAGAGGATAAGTTTAGCAGATGAACAACAGGGTTTTCATACTGGAAGATCGTGTACAGATGCAACATTCGTCATAAAGCAAATTACTGAGAAATCACTAGAGTATAATAGACCAGCATTTCTATGTCTGATTGACTTAAAGAAAGCATTTGACAGAGTAAGACTCAAAGATGTAATCCATCTTCTGTATAATAGAGAAGTCCCCCTAGATATCATAAAAACTATTGAGAATATCTACCAAAACAACAAAATGGAAGTCAGAATAGATGGACAACTTACAGAACCTATAGATATAGGCAGCGCAAATAGACAGAGAGACTCATTGAGTCATATGCTTTTCAATTTAATCATGGATGAAATCATCAAAAACGTCAACAAAGGAAGAGGATATAGAATGGGAAACAAAGAAGTAAAAATACTCTGCTACGCAGACGATGTAATATTGATAGCCCAAGATGAAGATAGTCTGCAAAGGTTAGTCAACAGATTTAAAATAAGCCCAAAAGAATTCAATATGACAATTTCATCTCAGAAAACCAAAACAATAGTAATCAGTAAAGAACCAATCAGATGCAAAATAGAAATTGATGGTATCAGTATTAAACAAGTAATGGAAGTAAAATACCTTGGAGTTACATGGTCAAGTTACGCAGACATAGACAAAGAAGTGAGAAATCAAGTACAAAAAGCAAATAGATTGGCAGGATGCCTTAATAACACTATATGGTGAAACCGACATATTAACACTGAGATGAAGTCAAGAATTTATAAAGCCAGTGTAAGACCAATAATGACATATGCATCAGAAACAAGACCTGATACAGCCACAACACAAAGACTACTAGAAACGGCAGAGATGAGAGTACTGAGAAGAATTACAGGAAATACACTGAGAGATCGAAAGAGGAAGGAAGATATTAGAAGACAATGTAACGTACAGTGTATAAACGAATGGACACTAAATAGAAAAAAAGAATGGAACAACCACATAACGAGGATGGGGGAGACATGTGTGGTCAAAATAGCACGAGATAAATCCGAGGTATCAATCCGCCAATGAACAATCAGAATTGCTTATAAAGAGGAAGAAGAAGAAGAACATATCTGAGTCACATTGTCTCTTTGAGCAGTTTTCGTTTTTACGATTGGTAGGTTGCTAACCTTCCCAATCACCCTCCACATTTTATCAGGGTTTGGGACCGGCTGTGGTAACCGCAGAGCTACTCGATCCACCCTGCAATTACCCCAGGCAGTGTTAAAGGACGTTATCCATTTATTGTACGCAAGAGAAGTATCTCTAGGAATAATTAAAACGATCGAAAATATCTACCAGAACAACACAATAAAAGTAAAAGTAGATGAAGAACTAACTGACCCAATTGAAGCTGGCAATGGGACAAGACAGGGAGATTAACTGATTCCTCTGTTGTTCAACCTGATCATGGATGAAATAATAAAAAAATTAAGAACAAAAAGAGGATACCAAATGGGAGAAAAACAACTTAAAATAATCTGCTATGCAGACGACGCAATACTAATCTATCAAAGTGAAGATGATTTACAACGTATGCTGCACGAATTTAATATAACCGCTAGCAAATTTATTATGTTAATTTCCCCAAAAAAGACTAAATGCATGGTTATAACAGCAGATCTAATAAGGTGTAAATTTGAGCTGGAGGGTCAAATAATAGAACAAGTCATGGAGTTTAAATATCTAGGCATCACATTATGCAGCTACGGAAAGCTCGAAACAAAATTGGAAGATCAGGTGAATAAAGCAAACAGAGCCGCAGGTTGCCTGAATGAAACAATATGGAGAAATGAAAACATCGGAAAAGAAGTGAAAAGCAGAATTTACAAAACAGTCATCAGACCAATAATGACATACGCGGCAGAAACACGACCTGATACAGAAAGGACAAAAAGAATGCTAGAAACAGGAGAGATGAAAACATTGCGAAAAATCGATGGTAAGACGCTGTAGGATAGAGCTAGAAGTGCAGATACACGAAGGATATGCAAGGTGGACAACATTAATAACTGGGTGAAAAGCAGAAGAGTAGAATGGAACGACCACATAAGTCGAATGATAACAAATAGAGTAGTAAGGACAGCGAGAGACGGTTCCCCAATAGGAAGACGATCAGTGGGAAGACCACGAAAAAGATGGAATGACAACTTACTGGAGGCACATTGAAAAACAGACAAATTATATAAAAAGAAGAAGAACGTATCTGAGTGTAGGCGTCTCTGTGTATGTCCTATCCACTTCTTTAATTTTGAAATTTGTTTTTATTCTTATAACAATTAATAACAATTCCAATAAATAAGATATAATTATGATTTTTTTTATTTTAAATTTTAATTCTTTTTGTGAATATATATTTTTTATAAAAGTGCTCCCAGTTCTCATTCTCAGATGACAAGTGACACTATTCATCTAAAAATACTCAAGAATAATTTCAAGTGCAGGTCTAATCGACTTGTATGATATTCCCAATGGTATTTCGGTGAGTCCCTTTACTACAAAATTTCGCTAGAAGTTATTCAAGATTAAGACTTCTAACTAGGGATGGGAAAAACCTACCGGTTTAAACTTAAAACCGGTTTTTTCACTTCGCAATAACCTGTTTTACCGGTTGATTTTTTGTTCCGGTTATAACCGGTTTTTTCTTTTTAAAGTAAAAACCGGTTATTAGGTTTTTACAGTGATTAGGATTAGGTTAGGTATTATTTTGGATCCCAATCATAATTATTATTCTCAAGTAATTATTGCAAATAAAACCATAATTCAAATTTTATTTTATTTTATAAAATACCGAAGCAAACAGAAAGTGCACACTCACATCAGCCAGAAACAATTATTAAGTTTTATTATAATATTTCCTTGAAAAGGTATTTGTAATCATAATATTTACATAAGAAGTGATCTGGTTGAATTAGACGCAAACATCATCTATTTTTCACACTTAAACTCTTGACTTTGAAAGTGGGTGAATGACTTTTTCTGATTACCAAAAATAATGCTCTGACTATGACTATCGAATTACTGATTACGAATACGAATCTCCAAGAATTTCGCTACGCTTTCAAAACGATACACTCATACAGGAAGTATTAAATGAGTTAAAATGTACCTATTCTACAAATATACAAACGTGTTAAAAGTAATACATGTCCTTTCGATAGTACTAATTTTGATCATATTGGTATCGAGTCGAATGGAGTATCGCAAACTAAAGTGTATTGTAAATGTAACTTTGTAACCTATTGGATTAAAAAAAACCTAATACCGGTTTTTGGAATAACCGGTTTTTTGGCCAGTTATAACCGCCAGGTTAAACCGTAAGCAAAAAAACCGGTATAACCGAAAACCGGTGTTTTGTCAAAAACCGCCATCCCTACTTCTAACGTCCGAGTATCGCAATAATAATAAAATATAACTTTTTATTATGGCCATGTTTCTTGTACAGTGAGAAGCTAGGCATCATTACTTGTCAGAGATAGTTTTCTTTGTTCTTATTTACTGTACAAATAATATACATAATTATTTGTTGTAATTAACTGCGTTCATTCAACCAAAGGGTTCAATGTACCCGAATTTGTTTTCGGTAGACGAAAGAATAACAGAATTTAATTTTACCAACTGAATGGCATACCGTTCATTTACTGTTTTTGTTACTCAATAAAAAACATTATTGTTGTTTCATTCAAATACTTTAGGCAAGTTCCTTTATGCTCAACTGTAACTTAATAAATAAACATCACAAAGTTGTATATTGAAACACCCATTCTCACTTTATTATAGTTAACTGTTTTTTTAGGGAAACCTTTTTATCTGTTTTATTATTTAAAATTTTAAATCTGTTTTGTTTGCATTTATTAAATTTGTTGACCACTAATATTTAAAATATTTTACATAACTTGTATTAATTAATGAAAACGTTATTTAAATTAAAATTGAGGAAAAATCTTCTGTGTAAAAGGCACATTTATTTTAAAATCACCAAAAAAAATGGCTAAAAATACAAATCAGAACGTTTTCGTTCTAAAGAGAGCATCATTAGTGTTCTATGTAAGCTCTACATGCTAAGCCACCAAAAATACATGGGTTAAAACCCTTCAAATATCGAATAAAAGTCTTACATTGAAATGTTATATACTAAATCCGGACGATGGATGAAATTAATAAAGATACCCTAAGGCCGTCCGCACATGGAGCGACGCTCGAAGAAATCGACTCGATTCCAATCGCGTAGATCTCTGCCCGTCACTTAAGTTCTTTCGTTGTGGCATTGAGTTCAGTACACGGGGCGTTTACGATTGCAAAATCTCCTCGTCTTGTACGACTCTCGTTCCGTGCGATCTGAAGCGAACGAGAAAACTCGAGTGAGACGCATGTTCACGGTCATTATTTTATTTGTTTGCTTCGTTTTTGTTGATTTTTGCCTTCAATTAAATTTTAGTCTTTTTAAAGATCGGTGAATGTTATGTTCGTTGATTGTAGTACTATTAGCTTTGTGGAAATATATTGTTTGCAATATAAAATTCTGCAAACATTGAACTTCTGTTTCTAGATGTTTATTATAAAATTCGTTGAGGAAGTAGAAAAATACCCTCATCTGTATAATGCAACTGTATAAAAATGTAATAATACCGTACTCTTTACAGATCGAAATAGTTGTTTTGGTTACTATATAAAAAATGCGATAATTTATAAAAACAGAATCGACTAGTGTGCGGAGGGCAATCGCTTGTGGCGCAGGGTTCGTACAAGACGAGCAAGACGCGCGAACTTCGAGACGTGTGTTCGATCGACCCATGTGCGGACAGTCTAAAGCATTATATGACTATTCCACGAAGCACGTGGTTTGTTGAGTCGAATTTTTTGTCTTCACAAAGAGAAGGGTGAAAGCCAGCTGAAAGCCAAAGTTGGCTTTCACCTTTTTGTTTGTGAAGACAGATAATTCGACTCAACAAACCACGTGCTTCGTGGAATAGTCATATACTGCCTTAGGGTATCTTTATTAATTTCATCCATTGTCAGGATTTTAAGGGTTTTAACCCATGTATTTTTGGTGGCTTAGCATGTAAAGCTTGCAAAGAACACTGATAATGCTCTCTTTAGAGCGAAAACGTTCTGTTTTGTATTTGTAGCCCTTTTTGGGGGTTTTTAAAATAAATATACCTTTTGCACAGAAGATTTTTCTTCAATTTTTTAAATTAATGGTATCTATACAGCCAGCTACAGCAAGTTTTTCCTTGTGGGTTATTTAAATGGTGAATATATAAATTAAAATACGCTCCAAAAAAAAAATATTTAAATAACATTAAGTTTAATGCCTAAAACTTATTTCAAGGGAGGATGAAAAAATTAGAAAAATAAAAAATGGAATACGTTTAACATATTTAACACATTAGTGCCCAGAACTTTTTCTTAGTTAGCCTCTTATGAATTTTAGAAAAACTTTTATACTGGCATTGAACCAAAGTAAAAATTTCCAGACATTTGCATTTGCGTAACCTTTATGCAAATAAAAATAAAACAATGAAATAAAAAATATTAGAAATAGGTAACAAGATTTTTGGACCTTATCCCAGATATCTGAGAAGTTTTTATTTAATATACACTAAGAGCAGTGTTGAAAATCTTAAGAGAAAGTTAAATAAAATATTAGAAACTAAAAGCGAAAAAAAAATGAAAGAGAAGACCAACCATGTTGCTTTTTAAATCAATTTTGGTGTCTCCTGACCTTTATACACATTTGTTGTAAATTCGTTTATGTTTTATTTTTAAAAGATAATTAATTTTTTTATTATTCTTTTAAATATATACGAATATTGCAGGTAGAAAATTTATGATTTACCTCTCAATAAGCTCTTAATTCTCAATAAGCTCTTAAGACATGAAAAATTAGTCCAAATTCTAAAGACAAAAAACATAGACAAAAGGGACTTACGAATAATAACAAACCTTTACTGGAATCAAAGAGCACAATTGTAATAGATAACGAACCCAGTTCAGAAATTGAAATCAGGAGAGGAGTTCGGCAGGGATGTATTATGTCTCCATTACTCTTTAATGCATATAGTGAAGCCATTTTTGAAGAAGCATTGCTATCTCAAAGTGAAGGAATAATAATTAACGGAAGATCTATTAACAACATAAGATATGCAGATGACACCGTGATTATAGCAAGCTCTGATGAACAACTCCAACTACTACTGAACAAAACAAACAATTTCTGTAAAGAATATGGACTAAAAATGAATATAAAAAAGACCAAATACATGATTATAACTAAGAAAACAAACATACAAACAAGCATACATTTGGGAAATGTACCGATAGAAAGGGTTGATAAATACAAATACCTAGGAACCTGGATTTCGGAGAAAAATGATCAAACAACAGAAATAGGGACCAGGATAGAAATAGCAAGAAATGCGTTTGTAAAAATGAAAACAGTTCTCTGCAACAAAGACCTTAGTTTAGAACTGAGAGCAAGAGCTTTGAGATGTTACGTGTTCTCGATACTACAATATGGACTTGAAAGCTGGACATTAAAGCAAGAACACATAAATAAGCTACAGTCATTTGAAATGTGGTGTTACAGAAGAATGCTTAGAATAGCATGGACACAGAGGAAAACGAACACGGAAGTACTGCGAGAAATGGGTAAAGAATGCGAAATAATAAACACAATAAAAATAAGAAAGTTGCAATATCTGGGCCACGTAATGAGGGGACCGCGATATGAAATGCTAAGACTGATAATACAGGGAAAGATAAGAGGCGGAAGGAGTATAGGAAGAAGGAGAGTGTCATGGTTAAAGAATTTAAGGGACTGGTTTAGATGCAGTTCTATACAACTCTTTAGAGCAGCGGTGGATAGAGTAAAGATAGTGATGATGATATCCAACCTCCGATTAGGAGACGGCACTTGAAGAAGAAGAAGAAGCTCTTATAAAAATGACCAATTTGTAACAACCTACAAGGTATGTAGTGTAGTTGTTTCATGTTTTTTGTTTATATATCGTACCTCTACTTCATTAATTCCATTACCCGGAAATCACAAACTTTTCAGGAAAGTAAAAATCTCGTGTGAAGTCCTCAATTTTTTTCACTGCAACTTCCATATCTAAGTTAACCAAATTCTGTACTTTGTTGATTATATGTGTAGCCATCGAATGCTATTATTTACTTCTAGTTATTGACATTGTTTTACCCTTAAATACATCCTTAAAATATTATAAGGCGCTATTGCTAAGGCACCCATATTCAAAATTCGAGGTTTAGGGAGTATCACTCCTAAATAAGATATATGGCACTAGAGAAGTTTTACTTAAGAGGATCGGTACGTTTTTTCGGCTGCAATGCTATTCAAATGGGGATTCATTTTTTTCGAATCCTGAGAAAACTAATAAGTATTTTTAAAAAATTTAAACGCAGAATGAAAGATTACGTTATTAGCGAGGGCCGAAAGTCCCTGAGAACTTCTATATTGTTTATTTTAATAAGTTACAGATGTGAAAAACTAAGAGAAAATTTAGTGTTATTTTTAATTTCAAATATCTCACTCAAAATAAACTTTTTATTTATTCTAAGGGACTTTCGGCCCTCGGTAATAATTTAATCTTTCATTCTGCGTTTAGATTTTTCAAAAATATTTATTGGTTTTTTCAGGATTTGAAAAAAATGAACACATGTCCGTGGTAATATTTTCCAAATCTATCTTTGTCATACAACGCATTTAGTCGAATAGAATATTGTCAGTCAGACACTGACAATCAGTGACAATTTTAAATAATTTTTGACATGAATCGGGAATATTTTTAGTTGTTGATTAAATAATATTGATAAATAATTGATTTAAGAGGTGAACTTGAAAAAAGTTATTTATTGTGTATTATTTATGGAAGATAGAAGCAGAGAATACATTAAGATATATTCTGTTATCCAAGTATTTTGTTTTTAAAGATGTTCAAAATTGTAAGCGTTCCATAGTAACAATATATTATTAAAAAATCACTTTAACACTTTTGCTCTTTTCCCGATTGAGTATTAGTTTTTGTTGTAGGTACATATTATTACAATCACTGAATACATAGCTAGTGAAAAAATTATCACATTTATTAACTGAAATAATAATTTGCAATTATACAAAAAATAACAGTTATCCAAGAACATTCAAAAGCCATCTCTTTAAGCTAGTTAGGACATTGTCAAGTAGAATGACTCTAGTAATATGTACATATCCATACCAGTGTGAATTTTACTACATGTAATTTGCCATGTAAAGACAGAAAAGGTAGGGATAGCCGTAAAATATTTGCGAATTATGTACCCATAGCCTTAAGTCATTTTTCTTGGCTAACAAATGCGTTGTACCTATCATATATTTAGGGCAATATTTAAAAATAAACAGTACCTATTTCACGTCCACTTTCGACTACTCCACCTACAGCGCCAGGGAACGTCCAAGGTGCACGCTGGTTTTAGGAGTCAGCACCGAGTCAGTGTGCGAATATCCCTTAGTATTCAGTTGTCAGCTGCACTTTGTACAGGTCCGTTTACGTACAAAGGATTATTCGCAAACGGACTCAGGGGTGACTTCGAAAACCAGTGTGCACCTTAGACGCACCCTAACGTAATTTGCCGTGTAATACGCTTGCTAATATTTAGAGAGCTTCTTTTTCTTTTAGTGTCTATAGTGTCTATTCGTTTCGAGTATTGGCGATCATTCTGGCTTTAATTATTTTATTATTGCGCCCCACGTTGGGCGCCAATTGTAACCCTTACATAGGTTATTGGCTAGCTCAGCCTGGCGTAGGTCCTGTGCTGTGCAATAATAAATCACTTTTCCAAGGATCTTCTTCTTCTTCTTGTGCCACTCCTATCGGAGATTGGAAATCATCAAGGCTACCCTGACTTTGTTTAAAGCTGACCTAAAAAGTTCATTAGTGGCGCAGCCAAACCACTCTCTCAAATTCCGCATCCACGACATTCTTCTACGGCCTGGATTCCGTTTTCCTTCTATTTTTCCTTGCATTATATTTTGAAGTAATACGTATTTATGACCTCTCATCAGGTGACCCAAATATTCGAGTTTTCTTCGTTTTATCGTTAATAAAATTTCTGGGTCTCTTCCTATCCTTCGTATTACTTCAAGATTTGTGATTCTTTCAACCCAACTTATCTTCAGCATTCGACGGTAGCACCACATCTCGAAACTTTCAATATTTTTTATGTTGTTCTGTTTGAGAGTCCAGGCCTCTACACCGTATAGTAGTGTGTTAAATACGTAGCCACTTAGCATTCTTAATCGTAGAGGGATGCTTATATCTCTGTTGCAGAAGAATTTTCTCATCTTTATGAAGGTGGCCCTGGCAATTTCGATACGTCTTTTTATTTCATTGTTTTGGTCTCCAGTTTCGTTTATTAAAGTTCCCAAGTATTTAAAACTTGATACTTTTTCAATTTGAATGCCGTTTATACTAATATGTTCTGGTTGTGTCATGATTTTACTGAAGACCATATACTTATGTTATTTATATTTATGTTTGTAAGTAATCGTTGTAATTCTTCTACTGTTCTTGCAACTAGTACAGTGTCGTCTGCGTATCGAATATTATTTACAACCTCTCCATTGATTACGATTCCTTCATTTGCTTGCAAAAGGGCTTCCTGACAGATGCTTTCACTATATATATTAAATAGCAGTGGTGACAAAATGCATCCCTGTCTTACTCTTCTACGTATTTCTATTGCTTTTTATATCTCGTTTTCTATTTTGATGTTAGCTTTCTGATTCCAATATAAGTTGAGAATTATTCGCAGATCTTTATTATCTATGTCTTTTCTTTCAAGAATGTCTCTTAGCCTATCGTGGCGTACTCTGTCAAATGCTTTTTCAAAATCGATAAAACATGCATGTACTTCTTGATTAACGTCAAAGCATCTTTGTGTAAGAACATTCAAACCGAAGAGAGCTTCTCGAGTACCTAGTCCTTTTCTGAACCCCATTTGTGTATTACTAATATCTGACTCCAACTTCTGATAAACTCGGTTGTGGATGATTTTTAGAAATATCTTTAGTAGATGGCTCATTAAAGATATTGTTCGATGTTCTGAACATTCTTTTGCATTGGATTTCTTTGGCAGTGTAACGAATGTAGACAGCAGCCATTCTTGAGGTATAATACCAGTATTGTATACTGTGTTAAATAAGTGCAATATTATACCTATTGATTCATCATTCAAGAGCTTTAGTAATTCAGTAGGAACCTCATCGGGTCCATTTGCCTTTCCAGTTTTGGAATTTCTAAGTGCCATTTCTACTTCACATTTTAGGATTTTAGGTCCCGTTTCACCATTTACCTTGTCAATGTTATTTCTGTTGTCCTCAAACAATTCTCTTATGTATTCACTCCATCTATTAATTTTTTTGTTAAGCATACAATAATATTTCCGTCTTTGTCCTTAAGCAAACTTATTTGATGTCTTCTTTGGGTTCCTGTAAGTTCTTTTACTTTTTTATGTATATTGAATGTGTCATACTTTCTTTCATAGTCTTCCATTTCTACACATTGTTCTTTAATCCATGATTCTTTGGCCTTCTTTATTATTTGCTTTATGTTCTTATCAACCTCTCTGTATTTTTCTGAATTATTCTTCAATTTGCGTCTTTCATCCATTAGTTGTAGTATGTCTGGTGTCATCCACACCTTATGTTTCTTTGGAGATTTGGTTAGGTGTTTCTTTCCCGTAGTTCTTATTATATTGTTTATATACTTCAGTTTTTCATTTATGTTGTCTGTTCTGCGGATTTGGTTTTCTGCTACACTGAGGTCGGTGTTGATTTCTTCGCGCACTGTTTGTCGTCGGTGTTCACTTTTAAGCTGACTTAAGTCTAACGTTGGGATGATGGTTTTTCTCATTTTCTTTGGTCTAGCTTCCAAAGATACAGATCCACAGATACTACTGGATTATGATCCGAACCGATATCAGTTCCAGGGTAAGTTTTAGTAGATTTCACGGCATTACGGTATCTTTTTGTCACCATTATGTAATCTATTTGGTTTCTGATTACTTTTTCTTGTGTGTGTTGAGGTGACGTCCACGTATACAGTCTCCTTGGGGGTAATTTAAAGAATGTATTAGTTATTATTAAATCTTCGCTTTGACAAAACTGAACTAAACGATCACCCCTTTCATTGCTATTACCTAAGCCGTATTCACCGACATTTTCTCCAACTTTACCCTGACCTACCTTGGCGTTCAGATCGCCCATTACTATGTTAATGTGTTGTCTCTTTGTTGTTCTCATCACCTCTTCTAAGTTATTATAGAATTGTTCTATTTCCTCTTCGTCTTTGTCTGCTGTAGGAGCGTACACTTGTATGATGTTTATTATGTTCTTCTTATCTTTCAGTTGTATTAACATCACGCGCTCTGAGAATGGACTAAAATTTTCTACAGCATCTTTCCATTTTTTTGAGATGATGACTCCAACTCCATATCGATGGGTTGTGGTGTCACTTCCGGCATAATAAAACATACCATGATTAGTTGTGGGGCATTTGCCATTTCCTGGCCATTGTGTATCGCTTATGCCTAATATGTCTATACCCAAACGATCCATTTCCAACACGGTGTTATCTAATTTTCCCGAAGAGAATAAGCTCCTCACATTCCACGTAGCAATTTTTATGGTTGTCTTTTCCTTATTACAAGGGTTTCGCAGGTTTACGACCGAGGAAGCCTTGTACTTATCTATTTGTCTTCCTCTGCCGGATCTTGGTATCCGATGTCCATGATCAGTACTTCTCTTTTGCATGTCCACCATGATGATTACTACTAGGGGTACTCTATGAGTCCTTAATGCAGTGGTTCCCCGTTGCCTTCTGCATTCTTATGCCGTTGACCATTCTGTAGGGTTCATCCGCCTTCGAGACCGATTTCTCAGTCTCAGGACAAAAGAGTGCCCTAACACTTACTAGATCATCCACCCGAAGCTGTTGGCTAGTAAGTGGAGATTGCTTACACCGGCAATCGCTCGGTGGTTACCCTCACTTAGTTTAGCTTACAGACCAATGCAGTTGCCCAGGGTGTGGCACGTGGAGCCATAAGTGACAGTTGGATGTCTTATGAGGACCAGTTACTTCGAACCATCTCCCGTATATTACGCTCGATGTGGCCGTTCTCATAAAAGGTACTACCTCTATAAAATACCCCAACACCCCCCCCCCCCAAGGATCTAAGGGAGATTAATTAATATAATTCAAAAGTACGAGACGCTAAATTCATCTCTTTCATTGATCTACGTCAGGCATTTTATCAAATTCCATTAGACGAAGAATCCAGGTTAAAAACCGCATTTTCTATGCCAAGGAGGGGAATGTTTTGCTTCAATGTCTCACCTTTTGGTCTAAATAATAGTGCACAGGCAATTTATATTAAATGTCACTTATAAATGTTTAAATTGAGAAAATTGCTGTAAAAATGAATAAAACACTTAAAAAGTCATGATAATTCTCATATAAAACGAAGTCCCGCCAAAACAATCCCATCTGAAGTTTTTCGCAATCCTTTGTTGAATTTTGTTAGAGATTTTCGTAGGTCCGATAAACAAAATTTAACGTTAACTGAATTAGTGAGAAGAGGAGCCCAAATTTGAAGACAGATGAGCGAAACAGACTATTTAATATTTTTTTTGTAAACTCTAAGATAAATTAATGTTGTCTTATAATAAAAATTTAACCCTCGTGCAAAAGTTGTAGTCCATGTGACTAACGCAACTTCAGTGAGAACTTGGGTTTATTATTATGTACTAATTGCTACAAATAAATTATATTATTATTATTATATTATTAATGTCTCGTCTTATGGATTATGGAATAGGTTCTTCCCAGCGACCCAAGTAAGTTGGGAAAAACTTCTTGTTGTAGATAATTATATTTTATGGGTTTTGCTTCTTTCTAGTTTTATTCGGAAGAGAACAAATTATATGAAGGCACTCATTTTTAAGTGGTTAACATATTGGAGAAAAACTAGTACTGACGAATATTTGATGCTCGCTAATTACAATAAATAGATCGGGTTTCAGAAAATTATTATTTGAAGTACGTTAAGGGAATAAGACAGGAGCTAGAACAATTGAAGTGAGGAACTTAATTTTTGACGCGAATGGGAACTTAATTTGAATGTAAATACTACAGAATGAAATGTTAACTATAACGAAAAGGCTTGGAACAAAAATTAACCCAAATGTCAAAAAAACAAAATAAAGAGAAAATCTGTATATGAGAAGTAAAACAAAAAGGAAAACTATAGGATAAATTAGAGAAAGGAGATGGAACATTGTAATCTTAAACTGATGTTTAAATAGATTAGTTGTTGTTGTGGAGAACCATTTCCTCAGGTTCTTTAACCATGATATTCTTCTTCTCCAAATTCCTCGCTTTCCGAATACTATACCTTGAAGGATTACCTTCAGTAATCTGTATTTAGTGCCGTTTCTCATTATGCGTCCGAGATATTCTAACTTTCTCCTTTTAATGGTATACATCACCTCTCTTTCTTTGCCCACTCTTCGTAATACGGTCTAGTTGGTTATCTTGTCCGTCCATGATATCCTTAGGATTCGTCTGTATAGCCACATCTCGATGGCTTTAAGCTTTTTCTCTATTGCTTTAGTGAGTGTCTAGGATTCAACTCCTTAATACAATATTGAGAAAATATAACATCCTAGGAGCCTTACTTTTACCTCCGGATTAAGGTTGTGGCTTTTAAAGAGTTTGGCCATGCTATTGAATGCACTCCTAGCCTTCTCTATTCTATACATATTTTATTTCTTGTGAGATCCCATTTAGAGAGCAAAAACCGGAAATGATAATAACGACACAGGCGACTATAATGATTTTAAGATAACTAACGTATATGACATTATTACACAATGAAGAAAACGCCTAATGAAACGCGATAGGCGGAAAAAGAATTTAATATTCCATTTTTTAGGTTTATGGCACTATTGAACTCGGCGTGCGATATAAATTTTGGGTGTTCTTTTTGTCTTTCTTTCATCTTTAGTTATTCAGCATTTCTAGTTTAGCTTGATTAGCTATAATCTTTTACACATAAAAAAAGGTACACAAACAATCCTTCCATTCTTGTTATAATGTTTTTTATTTTAACAAATACAGCAAAACTAGATTAATTACTGTATTTTTTAGATAATCATTCCTGTCAGTAAGTTATCGAGATATTTTTTGCATTAAAATATTTAACAAAAACAAAAATTACCATTAAAATGTTAAACCCGTCTGTCAGGCGGTTAGTTTAGTGTTTACGTCATTGATTTAAGATGTTAGTACTTAAGGGTTAATTATTATTTATTTTATATCAAATATTTTCATATTAAACCTATTTCGCTAAATATATTCGTTTCAAAACAAACTGTAAGTACATATTTACCCGCAGCGCAGGTATAAATAACGAGGCCCCGTTTTATATGCTGACGAATATTTCGATTTTGTTCAATGAACACAGCCGCAACAAGTCTTTCACAAACTTTTCAATTCAACTTCAAGCCGAATTGGGAAAAATCTGCAAACACCAAGAGCTCTCAACAAGTATTTACCACATCCACATATAATACGTAATGAAAAGCAGGGTAACTAGATATCGCGATGAAAGTCCTATTAAAAGTCACCGCTTTTTTTAAATCTTTCACAAGCAAGTATTCACGTCGTATGTACAAAGGGTAAAGGCTTTGAACTATGTACAGAGATATTTCATGTGAATGTAGGCTTTATAGTTTAAAGCGCGTTTGAAAGGTAAAGCTACCCTGGATATAGCTACACTTTTTAACATGCACTAACTGAAATGCATTCTTTTTAATTTCTAAAGGACTTTGTGGTTTATAGAGATTTACAGGGATTGGAGGCATTCGAGAGATGCCTGTGTGAGTGGTTGGGATATCGACTGCGAAACCTAAAACTTCATTCGCCTAATCATATTTACCTTTGATTCTTATAGCAAAAAATAAAATTTATTAACATTTTAAATCAATATTATTAATGTTTTTAAACAATATCAGTATGGTAAAAAATTCTACATTCTACAATTGGCAAACTTGCAAATCACATAATATTAATGTTCGTACACAGTTTTCTAATATTATCCAGTTCCATATCCAGTTCCCAATCCAGTTCCCAATCCAGTGGTTCTATTTCTTCCGTATTGTCCAGTTTCGCTTCCAGTAATTGTATTTATTTTCTTGTTTTTTTTTTAAATATTTATTTATTATTTTATTATTATATTTTTTATTGTGCCCATAACTCTTTTTTATTATTATTTATTTATTGATTTTTTTGTCTTTTTTTTCCTTTTTTTTTCTATCTTTTTAACCAATAATTTTTTTATTAGAATGACTTTTTCTTTTATTTTTGTTTACTTTTTTTTCCTTTTTTTTTCTGTTTCCCAATTATGTACAAACATGTATGTTTTGGTATACATTTTCTTTATAAACTAATACTTCAAATTCTTATATTTAAACTGCGTATGTATTGATATATCAACTTATAAACTTATAAAGTATTAGACACTATTATTCATTCATAAAGATTGATTGGTTTTACTAAAAATTTCATTTTCATAATTAATTCCATAAACATATTGATCTTCGTTCTATTTTTATTACAATTTAATATCATATGTTCTAGTGTGCTATATTCTCCACATTCGCAGTTTGGGATATTTACCATTACATCTTTTTTTGCAATGCCATTAGAGAACCATGGTTTGGTAGGAATTTTCGTGTGAATACTTTTATAAAAAAGTCCTTTGGTGGAATGACTATATGTATATATTGTTGTAGAATGGTTTTTTGGAAAAATTCGGAAAATAAATTTATATCAGGAACCAAGAGATCGTAGATTTTCTTCACCCTGTATATGACCAAAAATTGTATAGAGTCTAATTTAGCTAATAATCAGTGCTTTTTCGGGGAAGGTGAAATCGCTAATGTGGTTTTCGTTAATGGGTTTTTTGAAAGGATTTACAGACAATGGTTCGAAAAAATTGGAAAGTGCATGTTATTTCGTTTTGTGAACATCAATAGGATTTTTGTAAATAATTCGTAGAAGATTTAAACGGTAAACAAATTTTATTGAGTTTGGAATGTAAGGTCTTTTGTTTAGTTTTGTAAAAAAACGATTTGATGTCTCTTAGAATTTTAACAAAATGAAAAGTTGGATACAAATTAAGTTGGTTTTCTTAGGAAAGAAAAGTATGGATGTTTTAAGTAGAGAGGTTGTTTTTGATTGGTAGAGAAAGATCGATGGAAGGGATGAGAATGTGGTGTCTGAATTTGAGAGAGAAAAGATTGTCACTGTGTGATTAATATAGGGAGAGAGCAGTCCAGTTTTTGAAAAGTGAGAAGTCAGTGTAAAGTGGTGAAATAGGCCTTTGCGAGCAAAATCGAGTTCAAACGAAATCGTTGACCGATTGAGAACTGAATTTGTCTGTGTTCGAGGAAGATTCCTTTGTTCTGTCTAGAACGAGTAGCTGATTGGTATCTATTTACATGTAATACGTAATGAAAAGCAGGGTAACTAGATATCGCGATGATAGTCATAACAAAAGTCACCGCTTTTTTAAAATCTTTCACAAGCAAGTATTCACGTCGTATGTACAAAGGCTAAAGGCTTTGAACTATGTATAGAGATATTTTATGTGAATGTAGGCTTTATAGTTTAAAGCGCGTTTGAAAGGTAAAGCAACCCTGGATATAGCTAAACTTTTTAACATGCACTAACTTAAATGCATTCTTTTTAATTTCTAAAGGACTTTGTGGTTTAAAGAAATTTACAGAGATTGGAGGCATTCGAGAGATGCTTGTTTTGGCGTGGAATATTACATTGGGATTTAAAATTAATCGGACACCCAGATTTTCCTAAAGTACGAAATGGTCACCTAGGCGATTATCCAAAATTACAATGTTAATGTACTGGGTGTGAATGATCATTGAAGTGTTACATTTTAGTGTAGGAAACAGAGGTTGAAAGAGAAGTTATACTTCTTTAGGGTCGAGGGTGAAATTTTATACTTACCTGGCGCATGCGCAGACAGACAGTATGTAGTTCGTTGCTAATCTTTCAAATTATGTATGTATCAGCACAAATAATTCATTAAAAGAATATATTAGTGTTTTTAGTAAATGTATTATTTATTAAAATTTTTGTGTCTTTGGATTTGTCTTCCTCGGGAATAAAATATTTTATAATAATAGTAAGTATATTTACTTTAAATTTTAAAGTATTTTTATACCTCACTATGTCAGTATCTATGACAAATCTTGTAAGCTGTCAAAGCAAAGGGGGTTTAGCTCGGTGGTAGCGCGTTCGACCGGAGATCGAGGGGTCCCTGTTTCAATTCCGTCTGTTATCTAACTTTTTTTTATTTTTAGTATTTTGGTATTTTTAGTATTATAAATTTTTGGAAAGTAGTAAGTAAAAATTAGTTTAATTTTTAAATACAAATAACCTGTTGAATGTATATTTATTTTGTTGAAATCATATAATACAAATATGACTTCTTACGTGCGTACATAGTACACACATTCTCTTTTTTTTTCTGATATATCAAGGGCTGCGTATTATGAGACTAACCTTTTCTTAAAAAATTTCGTGTCATAACCCCCCTTTTCATCTCTTTAAAGGGGGTAATTTGTAATTTTTGCGAAACGTAGCCCTTCCTGTACGTTTTGTAAAAAGTTTACTTAATAGAAATATAAAGTGGACTATATTTCCTACTATTTACTTCCCGACAGCATATGTCTATCACCCACCGTTTAGCGGTGGTGGCGCCCCAAATTTGACCAATTTTTATAAAACATGTTTTAAAAAAAAATGAATGTGTGTGTACTTTGTACGCACGTAGGAAGTTATACTTCTACTACATATTATGTGATTTTTAAGACAATACCAAAAATTAAAAAAAATAAAAGAATAAAACGCACACAAACACGTTGAAAAATGCCACAAAGAAAAAATGATTTCTGAACGATAATAATTGTTGGCAAAAATTTTAAATACGCATTTTCTGAAAAAAAAATTATATAACAAGTATACTTACCATCATAAAATGCATAAAAAAATAAAAAAATAAAAACTTGCATCGGGAATCGAACCCGTGAATTTCTGGGCGCTTTGATTCGTAATCGAAGCCTAGACTCACTCGTCCCATTCCACATTATTTGTCATTTGGAAAAATAGGGTAACTGAACGTTTTACTCTTTGACAGTTGTTTTGAATATAATTAAATTATACAGTTCAAATTTTGTTGAAGGAAATATTAAAATATAACAAAACAGTAAGAAAACAATATATTAGATGAAGATTGGTAGAACTTTTGTTGGTAATCAAATTAAGTATGTAAATCAAAGCATTACATACCTACTAGATAAATAAATCTACGCCAAAAAATCATAATTTAAAAATAAAAATCGGACCTAATTTGGGATTTCTGTCTAAAATCCCCATTCTTGAGAAAATAAATGTACAGTAGAGCGTTGATTATCCGAGAAAGCGTTAGTAATTGACGCTTAAAATATCTTCAATTTTCTTCAATATTGTATCCAAAAATAATTATGTTGTTGCAAAGACTGCACTTTTTTGTTTAGTTGCTAGTTGTCATTATCAAGATATAAATAAATATGTAGGTATATAAATATGGCTTTTATTCACTTGTGGATAAATATGTATGACTATAAATATATATCAATATATTGTAGTTCGAGTATCCGAACAAATCGGTTTTCCGAACACCTATGTCCCCCAATTAGTTCGGATAATCGACGCTCTACTGTATTTCAACATAATCCAAATGTATAATTACAATATGATTATAATAAAAACTACTTACCAAATTAGAATGAGTTTTCCTTGTCCAAGAGTCTAAAAATATAGGTATATGAAAACTATTTAAAAAGGCAGTATAACTATTAACTAACTTTTGTTTTTTGTTTCTTTTCACACAAATTTTAAAACGCAACAACCATAAATAATCTAACTACAGCTGTGCCACAGCCGCCATATTGAATAATTTTTGACATGTCATTTGAACATCCAATCAGAACAAAATTATAATGCGCATGCGCCGGGATCATAGGTTTTAACACATAAAAATTCACCCTCATATCGCCGGTAAAGAAGTATTACTTCAAAAATATATTTTTCCCTAACTGTCATGAAACTTAAGAAGAAACCCTGTGGCAATTAATTACAAATGAGTGACTGATTTTCTGGTATAGGTTCCATTTAAGGGCAATTGCAAATTTTTTAATTACAGGGTGTTAAATTTTAAAAAACCCCTTTTTATACCATCTGAATCGCCTATGCTTAAGTAAAAAAACTTTCAGCGATTATCCATGCACTGGTGTTATTTTTAAATTTCTATAATGCACCCCATTTTTTTCTGGAACCACCCCAAAAATGGAAGAATTAATAAAGAAAGTGATTTTCACTTTCATACTTCATACTCATACACCAAGCCCTTTACATTACCTTCATACACCATGCCCTTTATTAAAATGCTTCATACATAATTTTGTGCACATTCTAATTACTCATGCATGGACACCAAAAGCGATTTCTTGATGCAACCCATTTTCACAGTCTCCGAGTGTATTACCAGAATCGATCATGACTCGGTAAACATTGCGGTCCAGAAGATTGGGGCCTGAAAAAGCATGAAAAATTGTGGATACCAATCCAAACTTCCAAGTCTCCAGCACCCTCTGGACTTACGAAATTAATCTTTTGCAGATGCAAAAGAAACTGAGGAGGTGCGTGCGGTTGACGAAAAGCAGGCCTCAAATGTTCAGCAGTGTGCTTCCATTGTGGTGGTGAAAGCTGCAGCAACTGTAGCGGTTACGCTACTAATTAAATTAATTCAATTAAAGTTGCGTTAATAATATCCCTCAAGAAATTCGTTGTGATACGCCCGCGATTGATTTTAAAACGACGTTTTTCTGCTCACGCGCGACAAGCTTTTTGTAGTGGAAGCGAAAGTCATTTTTCGATTGGAACTTCAGTTGGTCAAAAGCTCGCCAAGGTAACACGCTGCATTACTTATAAGTGGAGGAATTTGAAGCGAAATTTGAAGCGAGATCTCGAACTGAAATTTAACTAAAAGAAAATCAAACATCAGCCAATACCATGTGCGAAAAATAGTAAATCACAATTAAATATATCTTGGGACTTATTCATATAAAAGAATTATATTTACCGGCGCACATAGGGGTATTTTGCCAATCTAGGCGGTCATAATTATTTCTTTCGATTTTATTATTCTAAAATGATTTCCTAATTGAATTAAGCTATAGAGAGTGTTTTACAACATATATATAAGTAGAATATGAGTCACTAAAACGAGACAGACGCACTGCGCATGCGCCGGTACAGTCCCAGACAATGTCGGTAAGCATTGGATCTGCATTACCGGCCAACACGTAACTTAGCATGGTTCAGAACCTTTTAGTCAAGACCGAAACCATATCTGACTTTATGACGTCATATATGACGTTATGACGTCACACTACCTTGTACTTCCTTTTTTAATTTTTATTAGCCGCGCAGTCCCGGAGTATATTAAAAAATATTAGGTTCTAGGTTCTGAACCATGCTAAGTTACGTGTTGGCCGGTAATGCAGATCCAATGCTTACCGACATTGTCTGGGACTGTGCCGGCGCATGCGCAGTGCGTCTGTCTCGTTTTATTGACCCATATTCTACTACATATACAGGGTGTTTGGTAAAGAATGGGCCATAGCTTAACCTCAGGTTCCTGAGGTTAAAATAGACCGATTTAAGCTAACTCACCTTAGTACAAAGTTTATAATAACCGAGATACAGGGTGTCAAAGTTAAACTTTTTTTTTATTTATTATTGAATATTTCCTGACAGGAATGAGATAACAACATGAAATTTGGTATATAGGGTTTTTTTGGGTCGAGAAAACTAAATTCCTTAACAAAAATTATGTATTGCCCAGAGGGCGCCACATACGCCTTTCAGCACTAATTTATTACGTTCAATTTTTTTTATCCCTCACTCTGTATAATTTTGACATTAAAATTTTTATTCTCCTATTAGTTTTACTTAAAAAAGGTATACTTTTTCATCTCCCTAAACTCAACCGTTTTCGAGATAAACGCATTTTAAATCTGCGATACACCATCATTTTTAGCATAATAGCATTGTAGTTACACCCGAAAAATAACTTAAAACCATAATAATTATGCCAATTCTCAAATTTATGTCATTGCATCGCAAATTCCATTTGAAGGAATTTGCGATACTTTTTGGATAATTTTATGGTTTTAAGTTATCTTAACGTTATCTCACGTAAACGTAATCTAAATTTTTAATTTAAATATGTGTAATTTCTTTCTTTCATGATTTTTTGCCCATAAGTCAAGAAAGTGCGAATATGGGCGGCTGATTTGATAATTATTAGGATGTACAAATTCATATCTTCCAATTAAAAAAAATACAACAACCGGATCTCACCCTAAAGTATAACAAAAACCTTTTGATGTGTTAAAATGTGGTCGAAACTTTAAAATATTTAAACCCCGTTTCCAAACATCCAAAATATTATTAATACATCAACAAATAAATCAATAAGTACATGAAAAGTATGTGTTCTTCCCTGCTTGTTCTAGATCCATAACTGTATTTTTTTAACAACAAACACTTGATATTTTTTTTATTACTTGCACTTGCACTTGCACCAAACAGCTGAGAAAGATACATACACCTGTAGCGACAAGGTCAAATTCCGACTAAAGCTACGGCACTGGTGCAACTTATTACACAACGGAAAAGGTCGCCTTGGGTTCTCTATTTATTTAACTTCACGAGTATCCGTTTTTTTTCTACCGCTTTGAGTTTTGAAAAATGGACTTTTGACCGGCTAGATCGTTTAAATACCCCTATGTGCGGCGGCGCGGCGTGTTGCTTGTTTTAAGTAAGTACTATATGGATATATTTCTCATTATTTCTTCGTCATAAAATCCAATTCATCATTTCGTTAGGGATTAATTTTTGCCAACTATAGCATAATATCCTTTATTAATTTAAGGTCATGTTTTTTTTTCTATTGTCAAACTTTAATTTAAATTTATTTCATGTCTTATCATTAGGCTTTTTCTTCCATTTTTTATATGAGGTAATATATAAAAAGTTTTAACATATATCAGGCAGCCTTTCGTCATACGAATCTAAGGCAATGTCTCTGGCATGTTTTCATTGAAAGTAGCTTCAGAAATTTTTACATGACATATACCTGACCTAACCTAATGTTTAATGTTTTTGTTTGGGCCTGTTCAATCTGAACTACTACATTTAGTAAAATACATAATAACTGAAATTTGATAAAATTTACAATTCCGTCACTTTACGTCACTTGAAAACTTGGTCACTTGAATACACACATTTGAGTCACTTACACACACAGCAGCCAATCAGCTTTACCGTACCACGAGGACATTTATTCCTATGAACTTTCAACTTTACTTTTAACGAGCTGTTGTCGTAAAAGCTAAGTTATATTTACTTTTCATTACATATTTTGGGTAATCTATATTTGTTTACAGTGTACAATTGTTCATATGCAAATGATCAAGTAGACTACATATTTTTCTTGATAGATAGGGTTTTTAGGTCTTTGTTTTTGTTCAATATAAATAATAGTTTTTTCAAGTAAATAAAATCAGGTCTTGCTAAATAATCATTATAAACAATTGCATATTAAAATTTGACAGGGAATAGGGTTGTTAAAATTTATGTAGAGGTTTTTAAGAATACGTCTATTATGGTTTTTTGAATAGAATATAAAGAGTCACTGACCAACTCATTTATATAATTATTATTTTGCTAGGTCAGATACTTATTTTTTTTTTGGCAACCGTAGATGTTCTTTTCGTGTATCTCACTCTAGTCGAGATCATTTAGTTAATATTACTAACTTTTAGTTGTAAGACCATTTTGCTATTCTAACGGACTTTGTTTTGGATTATGATATTAATACCTTTGCTTGGCCCAGTGGTAGTGGTTATTTGCTTGTTAAGTGGCTATTAGGTCCTGTTCGATCTTTACACCACCCACTACCACTGATCTTCAGTTTTTTGCGTTACATGTTAATTGTTTATATATAAATAATATATTTATTATAAATATATTTATTATTAGTAAGGTTGGTTTTTTTATTCCAGTCTCTATTACCAGTATAAATATAGCAAGACAAGGTAAGTTGAGTATTTTTGTATTTCAGGTCATTGTGTCAACTGTCATTTATTTCCTGTGGTTCGTTACCTCAAAAAAACCTCGATATTTTCAAATTCCAGGCCCAGAAATTAGGTTTTTTCGCTAGAGGTAAAGTAAATTTTTCAAATTCTAGGCCCAGAAATCCCCAGTTGAAGCCCATCTTCTTCTTTCCTTGTCGTACTTTTCATATCACTCTATTTCTATCGTTCTTATCAAGTTGCCTTCCATTTTGTATTAACAGGTCTCATTTTCTTCCTTGTTTTCATCATTTCATTATCACATCTCTCTATTTTTATATCTCAAAGCCCATATTCAGTGTATTGAAGGTAGCCCGAATACTCACTTGGATATAGTGTCTCCCTGCCCATTTGATTTGTTCTTCCGAGCTAAGCCACTCTTCATTAGTATCGTAAATAACTTATCTTCCAGTTTTCCCCTATTCCGTCAGTTCTTCCTTTTGAAAATCTCAATACCCAGAGTATAGATATTTCACAACATCGTGGACATATCAACGTTAATTAAAGAAAATGAATTGGAAGATGAATTACTGACAATGACGCCAACCTTCACTCCCATCATACCACAAAAATTCACCTCAGATACTGATTCAGATCTTAACTCGCAGCATGGACCATTGGAGAGAATGAAAAAATAATAACTATTACAGACATTTTTCAATATACAGGGTGTCCCGAAAAGAATGGTCATAAATTATACCACTCATTCTGGGGACAAAAATAGTTCGACTGAGCCTAACTTACCTTAGTACAAATGTGCTCATAAAAAAAGTTACAGCCCTTTGAAGTTACAAAATGAAAATTGATTTTTTTCAATATATCGAAAACCATTAGAGATTTTTTATTGAAAATGGGCATGTGTTATTCTTATGGCAGGAATATCTTAAAACAAAATTATAGTGAAATTTGTCCACCCCATAAAAAATTTATGGGGATTTTGTTCCCTTAAACCCCCCTAAACTTTTGTATACGTTCCAATTAATTCATTATTGTGGTACCATTAGTTAAACACAACGTTTTTAAAACTTTTTTGCCTCCTAGTCTTTTTTCGATAATCCAGTTTTTATCGATATGCGGCTTCTTTTTCAATATACAGAGTGTAACAAAAATACAGGTCATAAATTTAATCACATATTCTGGGACCCATAATAGTTCGATTAAATCTAACTTACCTTAGTACAAATGTGCACATAAAAAAAGTTACAGCCCTTTGAATTTACAAAATAAAAATCGATTTTTTCCAATATATCGAAAACTATTACAGATCTTTTATTGAAAATAGACGTGTGGTATTCTTATGGTAGTAGTATCTTAAGAAAAAAATACAGTGAAATTTGGACATTATGGATTTGGAATTTTTATGGGGGTTTTGTTCCTTTATACCCCCCCAAACTTTTGTGTACGTTCCAATTTAATTATTATTGTAGTACCATTAGCTAAATACAATATTTTAAAAACTTTTTTGCCTCTTAATACTTTTTCCAAAAGTCAGTTTTTATCGAGATATTTTGAATATTTGTCAAATCCACCACATATTTGTATATGGCTAAGTACGATTATGGAGACTTGGTAATAATATAAAAATTTATTTATGATTTACATTTTTAGGTATATTTTGAACCATATTAAAAAAGAAGTAATATCTTGATAAAAAGTGCCTTCTCGAAAAAATACAAAGAGGCAAAATAGTTATAAAAACACTGTGTTTAACTAATGGTACCGCAGTAAAAGTTTAATTGGAACATACACAAACATTTGGGGGGTTTAAAGGAACAAAACCCCTATAAAATTTTTATGTTAACATATTAAAAAAGAAGCCGCAACTCGATAAAAACTGCCTTATCGAAAAAATACTAGGAGGCAAAAAAGTTATAAAAATATTAAATTGAACTAATGGTACCACAATAATAATTTAATTGGAACGTGCACAAAAGTTTGGGGGGAACAAAACCCCCATAAAATTTTTATGGGGTGCACAAATTTCACTATAATTCTTTTTTAAGATGTTCCTACCATAAGAATGCCACATGTCCATTTTCAATAAAAAATCTCTAATAGTTTTCGATATATTCGAAAAAATCGATTTTTATTTTGTAATTTCAAAGGGCTGTAACTTTTTTTATGTGCATATTTGTACTAAGGTAAGTTAGGTTCATTCGAACTATTTTTGGTCTCATAATATGTGATTTAATTTATGACCTGTATTTTCGTTACACCCTGTATTTACGTAAAAATTTTATGGGGGTTTTGTTCCTCTAAAACGCCCCAAATGTTTGTGTACGTTCCAATTAAACTATTATTGTGGTACCATTAGTTAAACACAGTGTTTTTAAAACTTTTGCCTCTTAGTCTTTTTTTCATAAGTCACCTTTTATCGAGATGTAGCTTCTTTTTCAAAATATACCTAAAAATGTAAATTGTAAAAAAAATTCAGAATATTAATAGGTCTCTATAATCGTACTTAACCATATACAAATATGTAGTGGATTCGACAAATATTCAAAATATCTCGATATACACTGGCTTATCGAAAAAGTACTAAGAGGCAAAAAAGTTTTAAAAACATTGTGTTTAACTAATGGTGTCACAATAATAATTTTATTGGAACGTACACAAAAGTTTGGGGGGGGGGGGTTTAAGGGAACAAAGCCCCCATAAAATTTTTATGGGGTGCACAAATTTCACTTTATTTTTTTTAAGATGTTGCTGCCATAAAAATGCCACATGCCCAATTTCAATAAAAAATCTCTGAGAATTTTCGATATATGAAAAAAAATCGATTTTCATTTTGTAACTTCAAAGGGCTCTAACTTTTTTTGTGTGCACTATTGTATATAGGTAAGTGAGGTCCAATCAACCTATTTTTTACCCCAGAATCTGTGGTATAATTTATGACCAATATTTTCGGGACACCCTGTATAATAACAAATAATATCATTTTGTCCAAAAATTGCCCTGGATTAGGCCTTCTGGAGATACCATATATAAAACGCGCTGCTAGACTCTACCTCATAATTGGTGGGGAAAATGTCAAAAATAGTATAGTAGTAGCATCCGGTAGCATAGAACTCTAAAGCCAGAATTCGAGGTCAAATTTTTGACCTTTAGTCATATCGTCGGTTTATAAGCTTTCATTCGATACCTCCTCTGTCATTTTGTCTGGTCTAATGAAGCAGGATTCGTGTTTACAAAGTTTACAAGTTACAAGCCGGGACAGACGGACATGGATAATAATTCCAGGATTTCATAATTTTTTAAAATGGGTGAAAACAAAATGTATTTAACGGTATGTTTTTTCTGTAAAGTTCATACTAAACCCTTCTTTCATTGCATGTAATTTTGTCGTCAAATTCTCTATATCGTGATACATATACATAGAACTGAGAAAATTATGTATTCGTTGACAGAGAGTTGCATACTTTTACAATTTCAAGGCAGGGCCGTAAGTGCGATGTTGGGGGTCCCGGGGCAAACATGATCTGGGGACCACCTACTGGCGGCTCTCGGTGGAAGGGGGGTGGGGTAAACTCACCATCTCTCATCTGGAAAACGTTTTACGAAGTTGATTGTTTCGTTTTGAAGGTCTTGTTCGTTTGCATTCAAAATAAAATCATGTTGAACAATTCGGTACGTATCTAACTGCTTTCATTCCTTAAAAGCGAGTGTCTAGCTGATGCCATAATGTGTCGAAAACACGGTTAATCTAACTAAACACAAATTGGGATCTTGAAGTCTTTCATCTTTGCACAGTTCTTCGAAATCTTTTTTCGTCTTCTCCATTTTTTTTTGGAACAAACCCTATTGGTATTCCCCAGCGTTGACACATATTTGAAGCCACTTCAAAGAAGGTTTCAAATTGTCCTCTCATTTCAGTTAATTTTAAGAGGCTCTCTTCAAGTAAACTTTAAGCTGTTAAGTAGTGTTAACTAGTCCAAAGATTTTGATTGCAGTATTTTCGAGACTATATTGAGGGTTTCAAGGATTTTATTTTGCGCAACTAGTAACAAAACAAATTTGAATGATTCTAGTTTCTTTTTGAAGTTATACTTCTTTACCGGCGATAGAGGGTGACTTTTTTTATATGTTAAAACCTATCAGCCCGGCGCATGCGCATTATAACTTTGTTCTGATCGGATGTTCAAATGACATGTCAAAAATTATCCGATATGGCAGCTGTGGTTTGGAGGTAAAGGTAAAGGTAAACAAATGTATAATATATCAGTTTTATTGTTGTGAGGACAGAAACAAAAAAGCTTATAAAATTGTAGTGACTTTTAAATAGTTTTTAAAAGCAACAGGTACGTAATAATTGTTAATGTATCATGGGTATAAACCTACCTATTTGATCTGCCTAAAATACATAGTATGTAATACTTTTATTTATATAATTTGATTACCATCAAAATTTCTATCAATATTCACCTAATATATTGTTTTTTTACTCTATGTTTTGTTGTATTTTTTCAATTCTAAATCATTTCAATTCAAAATTAAAATAATTTGATCAATTTTCAAAATATCAAAATATCACAAGTTTAATCCGTTTAGTTAGTCGATCTTCGTAAATAATGACACATAGTGTCCGTGGCTAAGCGGAGAAGGCGAATGGATTCCAATACCAACCGCTCTTATCAGCGCTGGTTCGAGTCCCAATAGAAACTTTCTTTTTTGTTTTTTTTAATACATTTTATGATTGTAAGTATATTTATTATATAATTGTATTTTCAGAAAATACGTATTTAGTTAAAAAAATTTTCGACAATTAATGTTCAGACATCATTTGTGGCTTGTTTAATGTGTTTTATTCTTTTATTATTGTAATTTTTGGCACTGTTCTAATAAAAATGTTTGAGAAGTAGTAAGTATAAATTAGTTTAATATTTAAACAAAATATAAATAAAAAGTATATTAATTTCGTTTAAATCATATAATAGAAGTATAACTTCTTACGTGCGTACAAAGTACACACACATTCTTTTTTTTTTCACTTGTGCTTCTTCGTCTCTTTCATTTCTTTTGTTATTTGTCAGAACTGGACTTGAAAGGCACTTCAAAACATCGCAAAATCTGTGTTTCAATGTATTGACTGCATCAAATCTTCCTGCCCAGCGAGCTGGATTGAGAGGTTTAGAGTGACTTTTGACGAATATCCTTGAGATTGATATGGGGACTTCAGTGCCCCCCCCCCCCACCGAACGATACTGTTCGTTGGGAGTTGGAAAAATATGAAGATATAAAGGTTTAATGAGAGAAAATGCCGGAAGAGGTAAACCAGATTGCTGAGAAGATACAGAAAATTGAAAAGGTGGAAGAAAAATCCAAGAACGCGTTAAAATTCGATATGGAAAAAATGGAAGAAAACTTGATGGAGATAGGAAAATGTCAAAAATGATAAGACCGTCGTGAAGTAATTATATACAAGTGTACTGAGAGCAGAATCCAATTTGGCGGGGATATTAGAAAACGAGATTCGGTACCTTTCATTAAAATCTTAAAAAACAATTCCAACATATGCACAACTTTGAAAACTGCAAAGAAATTATAAGAAGCCATCTAAAAACGGAGATCCTTTGTGGTTTGAAAGCAAAGAAAATGAGGTGACTTCATGGAGAGATTTTGAGACAAAATTTTTTATAATGGTGCAGGTGAAACAGGTTAAAATCGATCATTGAAGTTGTTAGAATTAATATGCATGTACTTATTACAATCGGACAACTCGAAATTGAACTTGAATGAAAGCACTTTACAAAGTTTATTTGACCTCGTTACAATCTACGCACGGCCAACCAAACGGGGACCCTCTTGGCCGGGGGCACTGCCCCAGTTGCCCCAATGGTAGTTACGACCCTGTGTCAAGGGGTAAAATTACAATTGTCATTCTAGGTTAGTACATTTCGACATTTTATCTTTGAGTCGCTGAAAGAAGGGTTTGGATGAGCTTTAACAAAGTCACTCGAATCAAAATATCGGAAAAATAAAATAACGTAAAATACCAATAAATCTCATGTACATTTTTACAGTGTCCTTAACCGATTGCCCTATTTCTGACGTTCGACAGGCCATCAGTCAGTTAGAATATAATCTACGGTATATTAGAAATATACCTTCATCCTTTTTTACGGATGGACGAGTTCGTACGGTTGCGACGTCAGACTTTCAGACGAACATGAAAACAAGAGAAGAATAAAAGCGGTATTTTCTTCTCGTATTTTATTAATGTTCTATTTTTGTGAATTACGTAAGATATTGATAGGTTATAAAGTTCCTATATTTACGAGTATATAAATCTTGGAAAAAATGTATTAGAATTGAGGAGATATTTTATACAATCACTGACAAAAATATTGCTGTTTTTGAAGTAGTTTTTCTTCCTTTTGAAAAGTTTTGTAGTTTTCATTGCTAAATAAGTTGTGATGAGATCTTCTTCTTTACGTGCCATCTCCGCGACGAAGGTTGGCAATCATCATTGCTATTCTCATTTTTGATACTACAGGCCGAAAAAGTTCAGTTGAGCTGTATCCAAACCATTCTCTGAGATTTCTCAGCCAGGACATTTTTCTCCTACCTATGCTGCGCCTTCCTTGAATCTTTCCCTGCATAATTAATTTTAGGAGTTCATATCTGTCACCACGTGTTATATGACCCAAGTATTGAAGTTGTCTTATTTTAATGGAATCCAGTATCTCTCTGCTGTTCTGTATTCTCCTTAGTACTTCCTCATTGGTTATTCTGTATGTCCAGGAGATTCTCAATATTCTTCGATACGTCCACATCTCAAATGCTTCAAATCTATTGAGGCATTGTTTACTGAGAGTCCATGTCTCCACACCATACAAAAGAACAGAAAATACATACAATTTTAGTACTGGCTTCTTAAGATTTAGGCTGAGGTCTCTACTACATAATATTTGTTTCATATTAGTGAATGCACTTCTAGCCTTTTCTATTCTAATTCGGATTTATTTGGTATAATCGTTTGTTTCACTAATGTTTTTCCCTAAATAGTTATAATTCTGAACTCGATCTATCGTGTTATTATTTACGTGTAGATTTATGTTTCTAATATTTTTCTTTGATATAACCATCAATTTCGTTTTTTTTATGTTTAGTGACAGACCAAATTCTTCACTCGTTGCAACAACCTTATCTAAAATTCTTTGCGGATCTGTAATAGTTTCTGCTATTAGTATTGTGTCATCGGCGTATCTAATTTCACATATTGGTAGGCCATTTATTTTTATGCCTGCTACTTCATCTTCTAATGCTTTTTTGAATCAGCCCTGTCTAACGCCTCTTTTGATTTTTATTTTATTGGTGTTTAAATTATTTATTCTTATGGCAGCTTCTTGCTCATAATACAGATTATTTATTATTCCTATATTCCGTGTGTCGATGTTCTTTGTTCTCAGTAGTTTTATTAACGGATTATGTTTCACCGTATCGAACGCCTTGTTATAATCTAGGATGCAGACCTAGATGTCCTGGTTTACATCTAAATATCTGGGATATTATTTTTTGTCAAATAAATTGCATGAAAGGGTCACTTCCATGGAATATAGAGCTCAAGGTGCTATTCCAAAGGTAAGAAATGGCTAATGATCTTAGAATTGTCGCATGGAATGTCAACGGGTTGCTTAATCATCAACAAGAACTACAAGCAATCCTTGACATCGAAAAAATTGATTTGTTTCTTGTCTCTGAAACGCATTTCACAAATCAATCCTACATCAAATTTAAAGGATATAAGGTATATCATACAATACACCCTGACAATGCGGCCAAAGGAGGCAGTGCAATCATCATAAAGGATAATATATGTCATCATGAAGAGTTGGAATATAAAACTGAACATATTCAAGCCACTACAGTACACATAAAAACTAAAACTTTTGAAATAAATGTAAGTTCAATATACTGCCCACCTAAACATTCCATTAAAAAGAGCAGTATAATGAATTCTTGAAAAGCTTAGGGGAAAGGTTCATTATTGGAGGTGACTTCAATGCAAAGAACACACACTGTGGCTCTAGAATGACTACTAATAAGGGAAAGGAGCTTTTGTTAGGCATTAAAGAACAGAGGTGTGAAGCACTATCAACTGGTAGACCAACCTACTGGCCTACGGATAGAAACAAGACCCCTGATTTAATAGACTTCTTTGTTATTAAGAATATTTCAACTAATTTCATAGACATTGATTACTGTTGGGACTTAAATTCTGATCATTCCCCTATAGTACTAACCATGAGTGACAGGATTATTAAAAAACAAAGTAACCCCACATTAACAAATAAATGGACGGATTGGGTAAGTTTTAAGCTGAGCCTTGAAGAGAGAATAAATATAAATATACCGATACAAAACGCAGAGCAATTATATAAAGAAGCAGAATTGTTGGTGAACAATATCCAGCAAGCAGCATGGGAAAACACTCCTACACTGAAACCTAGGCTAAAAGGAAACAATTATCCAAAGGAAATAAGGAACATGATAATTGAAAAAAGAAAACTGAGAAGAATTTGGCAACAAACAAGGTTTCCTCAAGATAAGACTAAACTAAATCGTGCAAGTCAACAACTCAAAAAAACTATCCTACAATTAAAGAATGACTCGATTAATTCTTACTTACAGGAGCTAACAGATGACGGTAGTACAGATTATTCCTTATGGAAAGCTACTAAAAGACTGAAAAGTTAAACTAGAAAATGGTAACTGGGCCAGAAGTAGCGCACAAAAAGCAGAGCTCTTTGCCATACATCTTGAAAATACATTCAAACCAAATGAACCTCAAGGGGATGAAGAAAGATAGGAGGAACCCGTTCAATTAGAGGAAGAAATTCGGCTAACTACACCAAAAGAAGTGCTTGAAGAAATAAGGGAAAATATTAATCCGAAGAAAGCTCCGGGCTATGATTTAATTACGGGTGAGCTGTTGAAAAATCTTCCCCGAAATGCTATCGTAAAATTAACAAACCTCTTTAACGGTGCATTCAGATTAAAATATGTACCAATGATATGGAAGATGGTGGAAGTCATTATGATTCCTAAACCAGGAAAACCAGCACATGAGGTTTCGTCATACAGACCGATATCTCTGCTTCCTGTAATATCCAAGCTGTTTGAGAAACTGCTCCTCAAGCGAATAAAACCAATTATTGAAGCAAGAAATTTGATACCGACACATCAATTCGGATTTAGAAATAAGCATTCAACAATTGACCAGGTGCACAGAATCACAAATATTATCGAAAGATCCGTAGAAGAAAAGAAAGTCTGTTCAACTGTATTCCTTGATGCTGCACAGGCTTTTGATAAAGTCTGGCATGATAGTATAAGAGCTGTGAGACATTTTTGAGTAGGTATTTTAGGCAACCTGAAAAATTTTCAGGTGACTCTTCTATGATAGCCTAATACAAAAATGCCGGTCTGGCTGGAGGGTAGCGGTTATTTTCCCCAAAAATCCCCCCAAATTTAAAAAAGGGTAAAAATTTTTATTACAAAAAATATCATTGATATGACTTGAAAGTAAATTTAAATATTCAGATATAAAGAAAATAAACAGACCAGGCGATTTGAGGGCGATTTTAACTCTGCAAGATACTTGAATGGGCGCCCCAGGATTATTTTCAAGGGGTGCATCTGAACTTCAGAAGATTTCATCTGAATCTGTACATACTATTAATGAGTATAAAATATACAACTATACATGCATAGCTATGTACATTCCTTCCGGACAGGGAGGTGCAATTGTTATTTTGACAGGGTATTTTTTAATTTTAAAAATAAATATTCTAAAAAAGACACGTTTTTTTTGGTGACATTATCCAATTGCCATGTGATCAAACAAATTACGCGGGCATATAAATGGAACCGCTATAGGTAAGCAGCAGTGTGAGAAAGAGGGTATACCGATAGCTGTTTGCATCCTCTGTTGTAGCTGAGCGAGTCCGTTCGCTCGAGAAAATCACGTGACCTTGCGATAACCATGTTGTTGTGCCTCGAAACGTTACATTAGTTATTACATATATGTATATATATATATATATATATATATATATATATATATTATAGTTTTTTAAGTAGTGTTTCTTAATTAAAGGAAAATAATATGTACTATACAATAGATTTTGCAAATATTATAGTAAAAAACCAATTTATTATTATAAATATATAGGTAGAAAAGTATAAAACTATAAACTAAATTAATTCTGTTTCCGAATCTTGTACTTCTTCTTCAAACTTCTCATCTGAGCTTAAATGTTCATTCTCTTCTTCTTCGTCAGACTCTCCTCGAGACTCAGATTCCTCTTCTACATGATCTGTAAATAGTTTTAATATGTATTTAGAATTAATTAAAAATTAATCAGTGATTAATTAATTAAGTTGCTACGTATTTTCTGTCCTGTTATACGGAGTCAAAGCCTGGACAATCACGGGCGCATCTGAAGAAAGTCTTACCATTGTTGAGATGTGGTGTTATCGAATAATTTAAAAAAATTTCTGCACACAACACTTAACAAACAGGAAAACATTAAGAAAGATGAAAAAGGCAAAATAAGAAATACTCAACACTATGAAGGAAAGAAAAATGAGCTAAAATAAATATACAATCTCTTCTTTTTCGTCAGACTCCCCTCGATACTCAGATTCTTCTACCTGATCTGTAAATAGTTGTAATATGTATTTAGAATTAATGAAAAATTAATTAGTGGTTAATGAATTGAGTTGCTACGTATTCTTACTTATATAACCAATGCTTAATACTTTTCCTTATATAACCAATCACATCACGTTTTTTATTTCTTAGTATATGACCAAAGTAGCTCATGTTTCTTGCCTTCATAGTGTTGAGTATTTCTTTTGCCTTTTTCATCTTTCTCAATGTTTCCGTGTTTGTTAGGTGTGTCCATGATATACATTTAACATTATTCGATAACTCCACATCTCAACAAGTCTTTCTTCAGATGCGCCCGTGATTTTCCAGGCTTCGAATTCGTATAAAAGGACGGAGAATACGTAGCAACTCAACTAATTAATTATACAACTATTTACAGATCATGTAGAAGAGGAATCTGAGTCTCGAGAGGAGTCTGACGAAGAAGAAGAGAATGAATATTTAAGCTCAGATGAGGAGTTTGAAGAAGAAGTACAAGTTTCGGCCACAGAATTAATTTAGTTTATAGTTTTATACTTTTCTACCTATAGATTTATAATAATAAATTTGTCTTTTTCTATCATATTTGCAAAATCTCTTGTATAGTACATATTGTTTTTCTTTAATTAAGAAAAAGTTACTTAAAAAACTATAATATATAATAATTACTCTAACGTTTCGAGAAACAACAACATGGATATCGCCAGGTCACGTGATTTTTCTCGAGCGAACGGACTCGCTCAGCTACAACAGAGGACGCAAACAGCTATTGGTATACGATATTTCTCACACTGCTGCTTACATATAGCGCTTTTCATTTATATGCACGCGTAATTTGTTTGATCACCTGGCAGTTGGAAAATTTCACCAAAAAAAACCTGTCTTTTTTAGAATATTTATTTTTAATATTAAAAAATACCCTGTCAAAATAACAATTGCACCTCCCTGTCCGGAAGGAATGTACATAGCTATGCATGTATAGTTGTATATTTTATACTTATTAATAGTATGTACAGATTCAGAAGAAATCTTCTGAAGTTCAGATGCATCCCCTGAAAATAATCCTGGGGCGCCCATGCAAGTATCTTGCAGAGTTAAAATCGCCCTCAAATCGCCTGACCTGTTTATTTTCTTTATATTTGAATATATAAATGTACTTTAAAGTCACGTCAATGATATTTTTTGTAATAACAATTTTTACCCTTTTGTTTAACTTTGGGGGGGATTTTTGGGGAAAATAACCGCTACCCTTCAGCCAGACCGGCATTTTTGTATTAGGCTATCATGGAATAGTCACCTGAAAATTTTTCAGGTTGCCTAAAATACCTACTCAAAAATGTCTCACAGCTCTTGGACCATGAAGGTTTAACATACAAACTAAAATGTTTTTTACCTATACAGTACTCAAAACTTTTACAATCATACATAAAAGAACGACATTTTAGAATTAAGCAAGAAGACTGTTTTTCAGACTTAAAGAAATTAGAGCAGGTGTTCCACAAGGCAGTGTATTGGGTCCAGTCCTATACCTACTATACACGTGTGACATACCTGTACTGGAAGACAACACAGTTGCCACCTTTGTGATGATACAGCTATTCAAGCAGTAGGGACGACAAGTGAAGAAGCGACCAACAAGGTCCAAATAGCAGTTAAATGGACACAAAAATGGAGAATCAGGCTGAATGAAACTAAATCTGTCCATGTTAATTTCACCAACAAAAAAATAGAATATATACCAGTTATAATCAACAATATCCAAGTACCATATGCAGATACTGCTAAGTATTTGGGTATAACATTAGATGCAAAACTACGCTGGAAGGTGCACGTTAAGAAAAAAAGGGAAGAACTAAATATAAGATATAAAAAAAATGTATTGGCTAATTGGAAGAAACTCCATATTGTCGATGCATAATAAATTACTAATTTACAAACAAATATTGAGACCTGTATGGACTTATTGATGCCCACTATGGGGGTGTACTAGACCAAGTAATATAACAGTAATACAAAGATTCCAGAAAAAAAACCAAGAAATATTGTAGATGCTCCTTGGTATGTTACAAACAGTGATCTCCACAAGGACCTAGGAATGGAAACTGTGGATTTAATCATCAAGAAGATGGCAGGAAGTCACGAGCAACGACTTCATATGCACGAGAATATTGAGGCAATCCAGCTCCTCGATACCACTGGGTAAGTTAGAAGACTGAAGAGGACAAAGCCTTATGAACTAGTTTAAGTGATAGGTGATAGTGAAAAGCACAGCATAGTGCTTGTGCGCGTTAGTGTGTATACTAGAATAGTGCACTATCTTGTTAGGTTAGATAAGAGACGCTATGGGGTAAGCTCTTAATTTTAAGAAACATTAATAATTTAGGTTAGATTAAAATTGCTCATTGGTCAAGTATGACCAGATTGTAAATGATATAATCATCATCGTAGCGATTAATATGGGGAAAAATAAATTGCACACTGAAAAGCTGCAACAAGTTTGGAGAGTGCTTGCTGAAGCAGAAAGACAATATAGGATAAGAACGACGAGAGTGCTCGGAGAACTCTACCCAGACGCCAACATCATAAAAAAATAAAGCCCAGAAGACGCCAATGGGCAGAAAACCTCAGATGTCATTCTGAGAAAAGAATAGCAAGGATGGTATGGGAAAAGTCCCAACTGAAAGAAGACCACGTGGACGCCCTCGACTCCGATGGCGAGATAATATAGCAGAAGACCTGAAAGCTATGAGCGTGGAGAATTGGATAGAGATTGCTCAAGACGAAGAAAACTGGAGTAGTGATGTTGATTATAGTTACTTTCGAGTATTCGTTACAAATCGTTACTTTTGTACAAAGTTATCATTTACAGTATTCGTTACTTTGATTACTTTTGGTACTTTTGTATTTGAGCACCGGTAATCATATCGAGAATCGCATTTCTCAGTATTTCGTATAAGTATAAGATCCGATATAACAACCACCTTCACCGAGTTATTTAATGGATAGAAATTAAATTATATGTAATTGTTCTGTCATTGCTGCTCCACAATATCAGTAATCTCGAGTAATCTGTTTGCATCAATTAAGTGCCAAAAACAAATCCTCGAAATTCTAGATGACGTAACTTAGCAGTAACCCTGGGTATCCAGGTGCTTCGGAGGTCGGTTCATCCGATTTTATTGTAATGTAATTCATTACATCACATGCAATAATGCATTTACACTTATTTTTCTATTGTAGACTTTTTTCCAGACGTCATCCTAATCCTAAATACAATGCAAAAAGTTGCAAGTCTTTATATATCTACTATACTTAAATAGATTTATTTCTGTTTTTACTTTATCGTACTACATACGTAGTATGAGTATAATAGATAAAGTTATAGTATCGTCCAAAAAATTTTTTTTCAGATTTCACTTTTTTTCGACGTTTTGAGTCCCCCTGAGTCCAAAAAGCAAATAAAAAAACATGTCGGAAGTATGTACATACGTATGTCGCCACCACCCAGCAAAAACTACTGGACCGATTTCGATGAAATTCGGTATGAGTAAGTTTAAGAGAATTTTGTCGAGAAACTAAGCTTTTGAAAAAAACCTCTCAAAGGGGGGCCGAAATAGGGGGGTGATTTGGGGCCCATTTTGGCAAATTTTGACCGAAACGAGAATGAAATTTACCTTAAAGTTAGCTCATCTATAGGTAAATAGAAATACGGAATTTGACATTTCCAAATCCAAAATGTCGGCCAGCATGGCCGACCGCCCACCCGATACATTTCCTTACCAATCTTAAAATTTATTTAAGATCAATTTAATTTGAAAAAACATTTATATAGCCTAAAAATGGGGCTATAACAAAAATATTATCGTTTTTCAGAAAATGTTATGAGTTGCCTATATTTAAGGGGTCAAAATTTGACATAATTTTGAACTAGATTTGCTCAAAAATGGCTCCAAGGAATTTGTTTATTTTTTGATATATTTTTATATCCTGTCGGTAAATTGAATAACATTAGCCAGATTTCTTAACTCCTCATAGAAGGGAAGTTATGAATTTTTTATAAAAAAATATTCGAGTCCCGTAACTTCCTCTGCAATAGAAACTAAAATTTTAAATTTGGCAGAAATATATAGTACTTTATTATCTATTAGCACAATAAATTTTACCTACAACATGGCTTTCGGTTGAACCGGAAATGAAAAAAAAAATCTTAATTTTTTAGATACGCCCTGTATATTTTCACATATTTTGAAAGAATGTAAAGTTACCTTTCCAATGACATAAAACCCGTTGCTGTAACTCAAAAACTCGAAAAGTTACAGAAAATAGAAATTTTGCTAGAATCTTGTGTGTGTCCCCTCTCACGCGATCATAGCAGAGCATCATTATAGGGCAGTCAATGAGGGTATTTGGCTTCGAATTCCATCCTACTACATCGATGTACTTGATATTTTCACAGTAAGTAGGGAATAGCTCAAGAAACAAAATCTACCCTATATACTATGGCGGTTTTATCTTGGGGCAATTCCCACCCTTTCAAGGGGGTGGAAAATTTATTGGTCAAAATAAGCATGGAAGTGGCTAGAGAACCTATTTTTAAGCAAAAACCGATCTATACTTTTTTTTTGAGAACTCAATACTTTTTGAGTTATGCGTAGTTTAAAATTGGCCATTTTCATTTAAAACTGACACGTTTTCGGACGGTTTTCTGTGAATACCTTAAAAACTATGCATCAAACTAAAAACACTATATAAAAATTTTTTTAGATTATAAATAACAAAGAGATTCGTTCCTTCGTAAATTTTCTATTTATAATACAAACAGAGATATGGTAGGCAACAAGAGTTTGTTTTTTGGTGATGCTCAAAGTGCTCATGCCTTTGTAGTGTTTGAAAAGGCCTTTAAAACGAGCACCGGTAAATGTCAGTTACATTCAAACTAAGCGAGATATGGTGCAAAAAAATATATGACTAATGTACTTTAAGGAAAAATGGGAAGTACATACATTTAACCCCTTATCCACCAGAATTTAAATGCATTGTTTTTCTTTTGCAATACCTCTTAATATAGTGTTATTTCTACTTTCAAAAAGTTGGACGGGTGAAAAAAATAAGATCAAGTTATAGAGCACATTTTTAAATTTGCTTAAAATGCTTCATGCTTCATGCAATTCGAAAATAAAAATGTTCAATCCCAGAGAAGTGGGGGGAACCGCCCCCATGATAAAAGTGCCATAGTATATAGTATATAGGATAGACTTTGAATTAGGAGATTGGGCTTTGGACTACTCAAAAAATTTCATTAAAATCCATGCAGTAAAATGCAAATATTGTAAACTATTAATTTCTCAGAAAAATGAACTAATTTAAAATGAAAGTATGACTAATATTCTATTGATTTATGCAATAATCTATAGTCTGTCCCCGAACATTTTCTCAAATGCAAGAATTAATGATGCGTAGAACCATAAAATATTTTCAAGTATACAAGGTGTTTCTAAAATATTAAAATAACGAGTAGGTAACTTTGTTATTTTTATAGAATGCCAGTAACTAGTACGATAACGATAATAGATCGGTACGATAAAGTTGTCGGGCGGCCCTTCCGTCCAGCGTTTTTTATAGGTCTGGATCCCGCGTATGAAAAAAAAGTTGATTAATAGCAAGCTGAAAATTTGTTAATAGCTTAAGGGTGTCTAGCCGGATAAACTTTGATATATGGGAACACTGGAACAGGGGTAGTTTTAATTGTGGAACAGGTTAAAAATTTGGAACGGTCACACCACGAAAACGACACATTTATTTTGTCCGACAGAACAGAATTAAACTCTCCGAACAGAGATTAAACTCTCATGCAAAAATCAGACTGCTATTTATCACCTGTCATAGTTCCTGTCATTTGACATATTCTACATGTTCCACTCATTAAAACGCCCATTTGGTGATAAGTAGCAGTCTGATTTTTGCATGAGAGTTTAATCTCTGTTCGGGGAGTTTAAGTCTGTTCTGTCGGACAAAATACATGTGCCGTTTTCATGGTCTGACCGTTCCAAATTTTTAACCTGTTCCACAATTAAAACTTCCCCTGTTCCAGTGTTCCCATATATCAAAATTTGTCCGACTAGACACTCTTAAGCTATTAACAAATTTTCAGCTTGCTATTAATCAACTTTTTTTTCATACGCGGGATCCAGACCTATTAGTATTAAATGTCCTGGTCTAATAAAAACAATGCCTACCTACATGTAGAATTAAAGTTGATGATCATAGTCTAGAAATATTATCATTTCTACATATTTTCCGGTTCATATAAGCTATTTTTTTCTAGGTCTTATAAGAATAGTGCGTATTTATTATTAAAATCTTATGTGTTGAATTTTTGTTTTCAAAAGAACTAACATCTGTGAAATTCTTTGAATTATCTACCTCGACAAATCGTATAGACATCTGTTTCTGGGTGCATGCTTTGTTAAATGATATACCTCCCTCTGTTTCAGCTACTTCTCAGCACCCTGTAATCCTGTAAAACTCTTCATAGCCTTTGTCATTCATAGATAAAATTTTAGTTAACTGTAGTGATACCGAAAACTCGTGGAATACCGGTCCGACTCGAATATCAACTGATTGTAAATACAATACTCAAAATAGGTACTCGCTCTGATAAGATTAGTATTTTTACGAAGTAACGAAGTAATCAGAGTAATCAAAGTAACAGTTACCTCTCTATATAGTAATCGTTACTTTCGGTATTCGTAAGTAACGAGTACTTTGTAGTGAATAGTTACTTTTGCAACATCACTAGACTGGAGGCATTTTGTTGAGTCGGCTAAAACCCACGAAATATTGTAACGCCACGAATTAAGTTCAGTGGAATACAGATTTTCTAGAGTTGCTATTTACAGTCTGTAATGTAAGGTTCTGCCCTCTGGGTTACCAACCCAAGTGTTGTAGGAGTCCTGTGTTACTTTATGTTGTTACAGAAATATTTGAGACTGGAGGTAAAAAGAGAGATGATTGCAGTAGTAATTATATAAAAAGTTCATAAAAAGATGTTCTATAAAAGAAGTTATGTTAAAATGCAAAAACTATTTATATCTCTATATCAGGGATTTATTAGTGAGTTCACAGAGGGTGAACTCGTTAATTCTGAGCACTAAAAAACCAATTAGCCCGATCAGGGAACAAACAATTTTACGCAAACCTCCAAAAAAATAAAGGAAAGATGAAAATTTGGAAATAGGTAGTTGAAATTGTCTATTATTATACAGGGTGTTTCATTGGGAAACGGAAATACTTTAACAGTGAATAGAGGCCATCGAACCGGTTTAAGACATACTACATTTTTTGCCCTGCCGACTTTTATAACCGAGTTACAGGGTGTTTTATCGATTTTGCCCATTTATTTCCTAAGCCATAACTTTAGAAACACCCTGTATATTTTTTCGATATTCGGTACACACATGTCTCATTCAAAACCCAAACGACCGGCTTACTAACCATAAGAAAAATCCAGGTCCGGATTAACAAAAAATTATAAAGTAATTGTGACCTTACAACAACACCCTGTATATTCAAATTTTGAAAATCTGTTTACATATTTGAAAAGAGCACAAAAAAGTAAGTTTAATGGTTCGCTTCAATTTTTCGGCCAGACAATTTTATGACTTTAATTTTGAAATTATATTGAATTTTTTAAGAACTGATATTAAAAAGCAGGTATTATTAACTTTTAGTTATAAATTATTAAATTTAATGAATAAATAGTCATTTTAAGAATAATCAATAACTATTTACCACATTTTAACGACCCAATTACTAATGACAAGAAAAATCCAGGTCCGGATTAACAAAAAAATATAAAGTAATTGTGAGCTTGAACCAACACCCTGTATATTATAATTTTGAAAATTTGTCTGCGCATTTTAAAAGAGCATAAAAACTGTGATTAAACGTTCATTTTAATTTTTCGCCGTTGTTGATTTAATTACATCAATTTTGAAATTATATTGAAATTTTAAAGAACTCTGAGATTAAAAACCAGATATGTATTATTAAATTTTAATAATTTAATGTTAATGAATCAATACTTGTTTTAAAAATACTTAATACTTATTTACTATCCTGGCTTCATGGAGTCTCTGTATTTGTAGCTGTATGCACATCATTAAAAATTAGAATTGCGAGAATTGGGATATTTTAATGATTTAGTAAAGAATTAAAATAACAGCTTTATCTAATAAAAAAAAATTGTTTAAACAATTCAACAATTTAACATTAATTAAAAATATTTGAATTGGAAATAACAGTTACTCAAAATGTCCGACATTTTGTTCGAGGCATTTCCTTGCTCGTTTTAAAACATTTCGAATCGATTTTCTTATTACATTGGAATTGTTCTTCATTTTTCTGGCAGCTTCTTGTGACCTTGACAGAATTAATCAAGAAGATTTCAAAATTGCCGTAATTAAATTATCTGCGCAAAAATTTGACATGCACATTTTAACGCAGTTTTTGATGCTCTTTTAAAATACGCAGACAAATTTTCAAAATTTCAATATACTGGGTGTTGGTTCAAGCTCACAATTACTTTATATTTTTTTGTTAATCCGGACCTGGATTTTTCTTGTCATTAGTAATTGGGTCATTCCAATATGGTAAATAAGTAATGATTATTTTTAAAATGAGTATTTATTCATTAACTTTAATAATTTGTAACTAAAAGTTAGTAATACCTGCTTTTTAATATCAGAGTTCTTAAAAAATTCAACATAATATCAAAATTAAAGTCATAAAATTTTCTGGCCGAAAAATTGAAGCGAACCATTCAAGTTAGTTTTTGTGCTCTTTTCAAATATGCAAACAGATTTTCAAAATTTGAATATACAGGGTGTTGTTTTAAGGTCACAATTATTTTATAATTTTTTGTTAATCCGGCCCTGGATTTTTCTGGTCGTTTGGGTTTTGATTGAGACATATGTGTACCAAATATCAAAAAAATATACAGGGTAGTTCTAAAGTTATGGCTTAGGAAAAATGGACAAAATCGATAAAACACCCTGTAACTCGGTTATAAAAGTCGGTAGGGCAAAAAATGTAGTATGTATATCTAGAACCGGCTCGGTGACCTCTATTCACCATTAAAGTATTTCCGTTTCCCAATGAAACACCCTGTATAAGAAAAAATTTACAATTCTACATCCCCTCCATTTTACAAAAATTGGGAAATGCGGGGTGAAAAATATTTTCTCGTGAGTGAAAAAATATACGTTCAAAATAGGCCCGGAATTGGATAAAATGACTAATTCTAAGCAACTTTTGTTCTCTAATAATAAAACACTGAAAACGTTTGTTTTCTATTCTTCCACAGAATTTATTATAACTAAGTGACTACAGCTGTTTCGGCAGAGTGCCTTTCTCAAGTTTCGGCAGAGTGCCTTATAGACCTCAAGCATACACCATTTTTTTCAGTTTTTTATAAGCTATATGTTTGCTAAGAATATTTTTTTCGCTTAAATACTTACTTTTTAAGTTATCTCCGAAAAACCGTCCAAAAACATGTTTTTTTCTGTTAAAAATGAACATATTCACTTGCAAATAACTCGAAAAGTATTGACTTAGGGAAAAAACTCTATAGAACAAAAGTTGCTTAGGATTAGTCATTTTATGCAATTCCGGACTTATTTTGAATGTATATTTTTCACCTTCGAGATGGGGTATTTGAGAAAGGCACTCTGCCGAAACAGCTGTAGTCACTTAGTTATAATAAATTCTGTGGAAGTATAGAAAACAAACGTTTTCAGTGTTTTATTATTAGATAAAATGAACTTCCATCAAGTAACGATCAAATCTATCAACTTTTGTTCTATAGTGTTTTTTCACTAAGTCAATACTTTTCGAGTTATTTGCGAGTGAATGTTCATTTTTAGCAAAAGAAAACACATGTTTATGGACGGTTTTTCGCAGATAACTCAAAAAGTAAGTACTCTAGCGAAAAAAATATTCTTAGTAAAAATATAGCTTATAAAAAATTGAAAAAATGGTGTACGTGTAAGGTCTCCAGACCCAGTATAAGCAGAGTTGTAGCTAATGAAAAGTAGGTTCTTTCAAATGAATTTCTCCGAAAAGTGCTCCATTTTTGGGTTATTTCACATTGAAATATTCGATTTGGAATTTTATGAAGAAAAACCTACTTTTCATTAGCTACAACTCTGCTTCTACTGGGTCTATAGACCTCAAGCATACACCATTTTTTTTTCAGTTTTTTATAAGCTATATGTTTGCCAGGAATATTTTTTTCGCTTAAATACTTACTTTTTGAGTTATCTCCGAAAAACCGTCAAAAACATGTTTTTTTCTGTTAAAAATGAACATATTCACTTGCAAATAACTCGAAAAGTATTGACTTAGGGAAAAAACTCTATAGAACAAAAGTTGCTTAGGATTAGTCATTTTATGCAATTCCGGACTTATTTTGAATGTATATTTTTCACCTTCGAGATGGGGGTATTCCCATCTATTTTTGTTTTGAAAAATGGAGGGGATGTAGAATTGTAAACTTTTTCTTATATAATTTCAATTTTAACTACCTATTCCCAAATTTTCATCCTTCCTTTATTTTTTTTTGGGTCAGATTGTTCTTTGATCGGGCTATATAACTACAAATATTTAATGAATATAAAATAAAAACAGAAAATTAAGCAATATATAAGAAAAATGTAATGACTATTGGACTATTAAATATAAGATGTTATTAAAAATAAAATGTACCTACGTTAAGCAAAAATCAGATATGTACCGTAACCAAACTATATTAATATTAATATTACCAAATATAATGTGAATAATATTTATCTGGGAACACATTTTTTGTTGAGTTAGATCTGACACTTGTTTTTCACTAATTTTTGGCATCTTAATCTAAGAATAACCTCAGATTTTGTCTATCACGTCAACTTTTTAAGCTGAGGTGCCCATTGAGTGGCCATATCTTACTTTATGAGGTGCCCATGCTTTATCTTTATCAACAAGTTTCACTTTAAAATAGGCAAAATATGCTTGCCTGACAAATGTACTGATGTTTGTCCTTTGACTGGGAATGCTAAAACTGCCACATATATAACAAAACGAATGGGGCCTGTTTTCGCACTTACGACGTGTAGCAGCAGAGGTAGCCATAAGGAAACGATTCAGTTCAAACACACTAAGTAGTTCTATACACTTCAGTAACGAAATACTTAATACTGCTAACCGACACACAACGCGCAACGTTTTACCACAATATTAACTGAGTATAACAGACGTAACTGAACACGAACAGACATGTCTAGACCAGTTGCAGTTATCAGCGCGTCATTCTTCCCACCCACATAGCAAACGAACGTGACGTGATTGAAGAAAACTAAAAACAGTTTTGAAACCAGCACACTTAATTCTCTAGAAAACAGCTAAAAAATCTAACTCAACAGAAATTAAGTTTCAAACTCTTCCCCAGTTATAACATGAAGTGTCAAATACTTACCTACTTCTGTAAGTGTACCTGTGAAATTAACTTAGTACAATAAATATGTACTCTGTAATTATTCTGTTATCGCTATATCCAGGTGTACAATGAGGGTAGCAGAAGGACTTAAATCTGAACAAAATGGTAGGTATAAACGCAGTATAGGTTCATGATATATATAAAAATAGAGGTTATGTTTTTACTGGTACCGACTTATGGCTCTAGAAAGAAGCCAAGTATGGAATACCATGGCGCAGTTCTCAATACCAAAGAAACTCATTCGGATGACTAAAGTATGTATGGAGGGTGGAATATCAAAAGTACGTGTAAATAATAAACTGTCCGACAGCTTTGAAATCAACAGTGAACTCAAACAGGGTGATGCGTTATCTCCACTACTTTTTAACCTTGTATTAGAGAAAGCCATGAGGTCGGCCGAAATAAGGACATAACTGCTATCGGTTCAAGGTCCCAAGTTATTACTAGCTTACGCAGATTACATTGATCTCGTTGGAGACTCCATCCTATCCACAAAAGCCATTTTCAACAAGGTGTAAGAAGCAACAAGCGAAGTAGGGCTGAGGATTAATGAAGAGAAGACGAAATATATGTGTATAATAGAACGACACGAAGAGACAGGATAGGACAAAATGTGACGGTCAACACCTTCAATTTCGAAAGAGTACAACGTTTTAAGTATCTGGGGGCCGTAATCACAGGTGACAACGATGTTACTGAAGAAATAAAAGACAGAATCCAATCAGCAAATCGCTGTCTATTTGCACTGGATAAGCTTATAAAATCAAAAAATCTTGCAAGAAGTTCCAAGATCAAAATTCATAAATCCATCGTCAGACCAGTACTAACATATGGATGCGAAACGTGGACCATGACCAAATCAAACGAAGAAAAGCTCAGACGTTTTGAACGAAAAATACTTAGAAAAATTTTCGGACCCCACCATGACATTAACACAAACCAGTATAGAATCAGAACCAACATCGAATTAAAAGCACTTTACAATGACACCGATATTGTCCAAGAAATTAAATAACAGCGACTAAGATGGGCAGGCCACGTGCACAGACTTCATAACGAAAGACTTGTAAAACTGGTATGGGAGGAGATTCCTACAGGAAAAGACTACTTGGACGTCCCATAATGCGACGGAGAGATAACATCCAAGCAGATCTCCGGAAAATGAACATTCCATTTGACCCTAGGTTTAGGGAAGACCGAAGAAATTGGAAGAAAGTTGTACAGTCAGCCAGGACCCACACAGGGTTGTAGCGCTACGTGATGATGATGACTTATGGGTCTCTGTTCTTGCTTACGGTCTCGTAGGTGGGTGCTCCAGTTGTGGTGACTCTGGCCAAACTAACTAGGTGCTAGCTACTAGTTGGTTACTAGCTGCTGGTTGCTATGTACTGGGTGTTAGGATAGCCACCAGTCCCCAAATTCTGTCCCCAAGAAATTGGCCTACCAAGAATAGAAAACAGAACTGTCAGTGGGGACTATACGAGACAGTAGAAACACGAGCGGCTATCAGCTTACTAATAGCTTTAAAGTTATTTACCTGTGTTGTTAGGTGGCCAACAGGGAGAAATTGTTACCAGGATCTTTCCTCAACCGCGAGTGATGAAAAACAGCCTGGGAAGGACAAAGGACATTAGCCCACAGCAATAACAACGACCAGAACTATTTATTATAGTATAATCTTCTAAAATACTCACGTGTCCCAAGTTGAGGTTATGCCACAGTAACTAATTAAAACTTTTCATCAGCTTACAAAATATTACTAGCTTTAAATCAGTCACCGACACAAGCCTTTCAAATGACGATGAATTTTCATAAACTCATCAAGCTGAATTATCGCCGATGAATTAGATTTGCAAAGTTCTCCACTTTACAATGGCCGATGTCGTCAAGCCCCAATCAAAGAGACAGGATGTCAACCGCCTTTCCTTAATGTCATTCGAGTCCGTGGCTCAAAACGAACATCAAAGCACGGAACCACGGTTGATTTAGTTATGTGACAAGAACCTATACAAGGACTGTGAGTCAGAAAAAGATAGCAGCACACACATTTCTACGTTCTCAGACATTCCTAAAATAACTCAAGAGAACCATTTTGCGGACAAGCCGACTATATTATAGGAACTACCATAGGCGTAATCAAGGGGGATTTGAAGTATTTAAATGTCTTTCAGTTTAACATATTGTTATGCTCTGTATTTCCCTCTGTCACGAGATTGATCAGCATATTCTTATTTTAAGTAATTAATTAATTATTTTAATTATTATTTATGGAAACAAAATTAAAATTAAATAAAACTTTCCAATAAAATTTTTTCTCAGGACTAATTTATTTTAATGTATTGCCTTTGGGTTGTGGCTTCTAGTATCTCTAGTTGCTTACTTCATCCAGGACAAAACTGTAGTACTTATTATAATATTACCCTGTACAAAAAGATATTTTTATTGAAAGTTAATAACCAAAGTAAATAATGTAATCGATCGCCCATGACCGAGGCCGCGCGTGATGTTGAAATAGTTTATTCTATATAAAAGTGAATGCCCCATGATATAGATATCATTATTGTACTCAGTATTTAGTTAATGTAAGCTAGGTCGTTACTGTTATATGTAAACACGTTGTTATGGTTAGTCATTGATGGAGTTGATTGTAAATATTATGCATCTGCCGCAAGAAAGAGAGTTTTAATTAACTTGGGCCTAGAAGGCATTAACATTACACATTTACTTACAAAACAGGGAAAATAAATATACTCAATATCATATAAATTCTATAAATATTATTTATTTATCCAATATACGATAAATATAAGATTTAAATGTATGTTAAAACTCAATTTGGTTACAACTATTTCTTATCTAATAAATTAATCTTTAATTCTCCTATCTCCTTTTTTAACAAAATTTTCATTACAATAATTCGTTAGACTGTTCTTACTATTATATATTTATATAAAAAAACACAATTTACTTTTCACCTATTGAATAGATTACATATTTCTTCTTTGAATTAATGATCGACTAAATTATGCTGTAGAACTGATCAATAAAAAATTAACAAATATGGTATGTGATATATAACCACTCTCCGTTTCACAAATAATCTGACTAAACTTTTTTTCTCTTCTTTACTTCTTCTCATGGATTGTGTAGTCCTCAATTCTCCCACACGTGCTCCTAGGATCTTTCTCGTCCAAACTACTCGATATCTTGTGCAAATTGACACCAACCGGCTACTCGTTCCAGACAGAAACAGGAATCTCTTCGGACACAAAGAGATTTAACTTCTCAACTCGATCAATGATTTCGTTTCAACACGATTCTGCTTACACGACCGCCAACTTCACCACTTTACACCGACTTCTTACTTTTCAAAAACTGGACTGCTCACTCCAGATGTTCATTACACAGTGAAACTTTTTTCCTCCTCAAAACTCAGACTCAAACACTCTATTCTCCTACCATCCGTCTCTCTCGTCAATAACAAAACATCCTATCTACACATTACATCGCGCCATTCATTTCTTAAGAACAAATTAATTTTGTATACAATTTTTCCATGTTGTCAAATTCCAGGAGGTACCAAAATTACTTTTGTGTTTCTACATGCTATAAAAGAACCTATATTCTAAAACTCAACAATTGTGTTTACCGTCTTTCCTTCTAAGAAGCATTTTTAAACATCCTATTGTTCACCTCAAAGCGAATACACGTACTTTCTAATCCGACCGCATTAACTGTATAAGTCCGTTTATAGAATCATTAATACAGAACGATTTTCACTTTCAACGAAAAACTGCTTATGACTAACTAATACTATTTACAATTTTTGGCCATATACAGGGCGATGAAAATCTATGATCTCGTGGTCTTTGACATAAATTAATTTTCTAAATTTTTCCCATAAAAATTATATAACAATATATAAATTAATTGTGAAGGTTGCATAAAAAAACCGTAACAATGTAAAATCAAGGATTATTTTAAATATCACAGGTTAACATAAAAATGTAAATTTTATAAAACGGTAGGACATTTAGAGGGTTTTAACCCCAATATTTTGGCGTCTCGAGCCTGTAAAGAAACCTGTTAACAGCACTGCTGATAAACTCTTTAGTTCGAAAACGTTCTGTGATGTAGCCCTTTAAGATTTTTGTTTAACCTTCCGATGACCAACCTTTTTTGTTACACGAATGACCAAGGGGGAAAAAATAACCCCAGGTCAAAAATGTCAAAAATGACAATTAACAAAAAAATGAAGTTTTTTTTTAATTCCTTTTTTTTGCAAGAACTTTATGTCATTCAGCCACTCATTCAGCCATTCAGCCAACATGAGTATTAGTGTCATGTGTAGTGTGTATGTTGAGTTAGTGTCCTGTTACTTTGCAAAGTCGACGTCATTAGCGTAAAACTACTTGGAATTACACATAATAGACGGTATTTTACTAAACATCAACTTCAGAATATATTTTTTATTCGTAAAATATAGGGGATTTTTTTTATTTCAAAATATGAGGATACCTAGGATGATATTAACGTCAAGTAATAAAATAATGAGTTAAAAATTGAAAATACTTTTGAATTTATTAAAGAAAAACATACGCTGGGGTCACAATTTCCCCCGCTTGGTCATCCAAAGGTTAAATAAAATGTACCTCTTATAAAGGATTTTACCTCATTTTTTTATTTATACTTATTAAACAAGGTTTTATTGAGGTTAAACTTTCTAATTTAGTTTAATTAATTATATACATTTTTTTAATGTAAATAAATGTGTCAGTTTCTGTAACAAAAGTTTTGTCTTTGTAGGGGTGACAGTAAGGGAACTCGTATTGCTCCGATTAAAGTAAAATGTGAGGGTAGGTGATACTAAGATAAGAGGCATCGTTTACCAGAGTCGGTTTTTGGAATAGTCTTCAAGTAAAAATAAAATTATATTTCTACAGACTCTTTAAAACAATTTTTAATGATAATTTTTATCAGCTTGCTTACAGATTAAAGGTATTAAAAATATGTTCCAATCTATTCTACAGCTTTTTTCTTTTTGTCTTTGACCTCAATATGCACAGATATGAGAATTCTTGTCCCTGATGCATTCCAGCATAGATAGACATATTATTATTTTTCTACAACTACACGAATATAAAACCTTTCAAGTCTACATTTATTTATTTTTTTTTGAAACGTTTATTCAGCAATCTGTTAGTTATAAACATTCTAACAATAAGCGTCTTTGGGGTTTGAAATAAAAAAGAATTGACGTTAGAGAGGTCAGTCCAATGACTGGACCTCTAGTATGGAACAAACATGAAATTCCGATAATATGCTACATACAAATATACATTTTACATTTACAAACAATACATATATCTAAAATATAAACACAATTACGGTGAGGTATAAAACTTATTAGTTGAAGAGATGAAGAGAAAAAAAATCTCTTCAACTTATGCCTTCATCAAAAGTCGATACCTGAAAAATGGAAAAACGCAGTAACAATACTTTTGCATAAGAAGGGAGATAAGACAGACTTAGAACATTATAGACCCATTAGCCTGCTAAACCACTTATACAAACTCTTTACAAAAGTAGTGACATCAAGAGTAGAAAAGAAGCTAGATTTTTACCAGCCAAAAGAACAAGCTGGATTTCGATCAAACTTTGGGACAAACGACCATCTGCAGGCAGTCAAGTTACTAATTGAGAAGTCAATAGAATATAATAAACCCCTTGTCCTAGCATTCGTGGATTTTCATAAAGCCTTTGACACGACAGAGCTGGATAGCATTTTAGAAGCTCTAAATGAATGCCGCATTGACTACCGTTACAGTACACTCATCTATAATATTTATAAAGAGGCAACAATGAGTGTTAAGTTACATGATAAAACCAAACAAATAAGCATAGAACGCGACGTAAGACAAGGCGACACACTCTCGCCAAAACTATTCATAACTGTTCTGGAATATGCCTTTAAGATGCTCAACTGGGACAATAAAGGGATCAAAATAGATGGAGAAAAGTTAAATCATCTTCGTTTTGCAGATGACATAGTCCTTATAACTGATGACCTAGGAGAAGCAAAGAAAATGCTAAATGAGTTAGACGCTATCTGCTGGAAAATAGGCCTGAAAATGAATTTTCTAAAACTAAATTTATGACTAATCTGATTCCTAGCGGACAGCTGATTATACGCGAACAAGAAGTAGAACTAATGGAAAAGTACATTTACTTTGGTCATGAAATTAGAATTGGCAGAGATAACCAAACATGCGAAATAAAAAGAAGATTAACTCTTGCTTGGGCAGCCTACGGAGCTCTGAGAGACATATTTAGGAGCAGTATACCGATCGGTTTAAAAAGACAAGTGTTTGACCAATGTGTGCTACCGGTAATGACATATGGAGCAGAGACACTGACTCTAACCAAGGCAACAGCGTCGAAAATGCGGGTTGCTCAAAGGCGCATGGAAAGATCCATGCTGGGCGTAACTCTACGGGATAAAATAAGAAATGAAGATCTCAGACAAACAACCGGTATCGCAGATGTTGTAGAACGTATTACCAGGCTCAAATGGAACTGGGCAGGACACGTCGCCAGGCTAAAAGATTCAAGATGGACACGAAGGCTGATGGAGTGGAGACCAAGAGAAGATAAACGAAGTAGAGGAAGGCCGCCTACACGATGGACAGATGATATCAGGCGGATTAGTAAAAACTGGCAAACATCAGCACAAAACCGTGAAGTGTGGAAACAATTGGGGGAGACCTATGTCCAGCAGTGGACGTAAAATTGGTTGGATGATGATGATGATGATGATAAAACTTATTTATAAATAAGGTCCAGTGGATTTTTACGTTTTAGTCTGTGATTTTGTTGACTATTATCAAGCAAGTTTATTGCCAGGGCATTTGGATGGCTTTCTAGGCGTTTTTATGTACCGAACACTGCACTGAACTATCACTTCACTGATCGTAGGTACTTCTAGATCACAATAAATGTCTTTGTTTGACACGAACCATGGGGCGTCTGTTATAGAGCGTAACACTTTGGATTGTAATCTTTCCATTATGGATATGTTGGATTTTGCTGCTGTACCCCATAGCTGGATCCCATAGGTCCAGACCGGTTTAAGTATTGTATTGTATACCAACAGTTTGTTACGTATAGACAACTTCGATGTTCTGCCCAGTATCGAATAATGTTTACGAAATTTTAAATTTAACTGTTGGCGCTTTTTCCATATATGTGTTTTCCATGTCAAAGTTTTGTCCAGGTGCATACCAAGATATTTAACGCTTTCGGCTTGTGAAATTGCTTTGTTATTTATTTCTACATTAGGCGATATTTTACGACATTTTGTAAATATGATATGTTGTGATTTTGATGCATTGATCTTTATTTGCCATTTCTTTGTCCACTTTTCAATGTTCCTAATACGCCTTTGAAGAGATTCGGTAGCTGTTGCGGGATTTTCATCTGTGACTAACATAGCTGTGTCATCTGCGAATGTTGTAGTCGTTACATTTTCGTTTGTTGGTATGTCGTGTGTAAATATTAAATATAATATAAGACCCAGAACACTACCTTGAGGGACTCCAAATCGTATAGGGTAGATTTTTGATGTATCTGCTTCATGCTTGACACGGTAGTACCTTTCTTTTAAATATGATTTTAGTATAGTAAACATTGAATCAGGAACGTTCATTTTTATTTTGAAGAGCAACCCTTCATGCCAGACTTTATCAAAAGCCTGACTGACGGCAAGAAAAAGTGCAGAACAGTACTTTTTTTCTTCAAAAGTTTTATTTACTATATCAACGACTCTATGAACTTGTTCTATTGTTGAATGCTTCTCTCTGAAACCAAACTGGTGATCCGGAAAAAGATTATTATCAGTTATTATCTTCATTAGCCTGGTCGCTAATAGCTTCTAAATTTAGTAGCTTGTATTTAGGTTTGCCTATTTATACTTTGTCAATTCATGTGCACCTCATTGATAATAATTGTAGATTTTCAAATTCGCTTATTTTACATCTTAGATAATTTATTCTCACTAACTTTTTGTAGTTATATAATCTCAACACACTGATTGCTGTTATTATTGCTTGTACCATAAACAACTTTAAAAATTTAGTGACTAGCGTAACCAACATTTCATAAAACCAAGGTTTCATTGACAGTTGTTGTTCTGATATCAGACAGATTTGCTTTCAAATTCTCACCTATTAGTTGTCGTTCACCTCTTTCAACATAATGACTTAATTAATTATTACCTAGCAACTCACGTACCACGTGTGGGAGTCATATGTTGCCCTAAGCCCATATCCATAGGAATTATATCCACCCTTTGGATTTAATTATGTATAAACTCTGTATGTCTCTTTTTAAAAGGTTTTAACTTTAGTATTTTTGGGTGGCTCACCATGTTCTTGTAAGTATAACCACACTTTGTTTTTTACCTTGGTCATCATTATAATTTTAAATTTTTGTCGTAATTAACACGGTTATATCGCCTTCCGGCAACGATACCGGGACAACTCAAAAATGGTCGTTTTTGAGATGTCTACACTAACATATAGAGGATTTTAAGCTCTATAATTCGCGATGACTGAGACATTTTTAATAGGGTGGTGCGAAAAAAGTCAAGTTGATAATCCCGTATCGCTATAGTGCGGAAAAGTTGAGATTGGTAATTACAAGAAAAACAAAACAAAAATTATTAAAATCGGACTTTATCTTCCGATCCCGCAACGGACCTAAAGATTATGAAAAAAATGAAATTTTACCTTTTTTTCGGAAATTTTTATTTATCCTCCATGTACGTTTTATTTATCGCTATAGTAAAATTTATTTACAGTTTGCATGGTTAAGTAATAAAAAAAACAGTTTTACGCATCTAACGAATATCTTCCGATCCCGCAAGGTCAATCAAAATCTATAAATATTTGAAATTTTCGATGATTTTGATAAATTAAAAAACATTTAGTTATCTCATTTTTCTCCTACATTGTGAAGTTTTTCGCTTGTTTATATATTGTATGACAATACTTAAACAACCCAGAACTCACAACGAGGAGGTGGTTGCACTTCTAGCTCCACACACACCCTTCTCTCCAACCAACCAATGAGTGTGATTTTTACATTATTTACATAGTAAATTTCTTTTTCATGCTTGTATCCACCTTTTAAACGTCAACTTTGTATTGTGATTTGGTGGTAGAATCTGGCAGCATGGACCTTGATTTAGGTGTTGCCCTTATGAATCCATCTCTTGATTGGGGCCCACATACATTAGACCAGGAGTGACCAACTTAGTCGGACTCGAGATCTACTGTCTGCATTTCTAATTCTCTGTGATCTATTGACCAGGAATTTCTGTAATATTTAGGACGGGAATAGATAGGAAGGTAGATAATTTTTTCTTGCCATCGATCGACTGACCTAGGGGTCGCGATCGACGGGTTTGCCTCCCCTGCATTAGACGATGCTTCCGTGACCAACTTTAGGCACCTCTCATCAGCTTGCGTATGTAAGGGATAGTTGTGTACATTCTAGTCTTGTATGTCTCCCGAGTAATGCAAGAACTTATATCTTCATTTGACACTTAGAAGAAGTGGTGGAGAAGATAGTTTTGCAACAGTCTGCAATAGTTTTTCAACATTATATTCCAGTCTATTATTTCAGTTTAGTCCCGTGCTTCAAAATTTCAAGTAGTAGGGAGAAAGGAAACACATTAGAGAGCTAGGGCTAAGGAGAGTTTTAAAAGCCGGATAGACTAAAGCCAAGGGCAAACGTATTGGAAATATCATCCCTCCTGCTTTAAATTTTGAAGCACAGGACTACATTGAAATATTAGATTGGAATGTTGCAAACTATCTTCTCCACCAGTTCTTCAAAGAGTTTCAAATGAATATATAAGTTCCTACATTATATCAGGCAACATTAAATCAAGAGATGGATTCATCAAGGCAACACTTAAATCAAGCTCCATGCTGCCAGATTTTACCACCAAATCAAAATTCAAAGTTGGCGTTTAAAAGTTGGATACAAACAAATGAAAAAGAAATGTACTATGTAAATAATGTAAAAACCACACACTCATCGGTTGTATGGAGAGAAGGGTGTGGGTGGAGTAAAAAGTGCAACCACCTTTTTGTTGTGAGTTCTGGGTCGTTTAAATATTTATACAATATATAAACAAGCGAAGAGCTTCACAATGTAACAAGTAAGTAGTAAGTCTCTCGGTAGCCGCCGAAGAGACAAGACGTGCAGAGTGCGGACGAGCAGCAGTAGCAGCGCAACAAGTCGATGAGAGGGAAGTGCTTTAGTGTAACGTACTTCTTAGTACGGCTGTGAATGTAAGCACAGCAGCACTAGAGCGCTCGCTCTCGCTAGACGCGAAGACGTGGAAGCAGAGGCAAAAGCCAACCTCTTGGATGTGGTGAAACTCAGGAAGTTTGATTTCATTGAATTTTCTGAGACATTGCAAACAAGGGTTGGAAAGCAGAATAAGCAATAAGCGGGCTCGACGTGAGCCCGCTACGGGATACTCTCTGTGCCTCCGATAGGAATGGGTACAGTTTAAAACACTGTACCTCGACACTGCAAGGTGTAGTTATTTAGAATACATCTTGCAGCCCCGGCCCCTAAGGTCAGAGAGTTGAGAAAATCAAGAGGATCCCGTACCTAGTTCTGTCTAGGTACGAGAACTACCGCGCTGTTGTGCAGGGAGCCAACCCTGAAGTCGATGTGGTGTCGGGCCAATCGGCTGAAAAAAAGGCTTCTTCTAAAAGTTAGGTTACCGCTCCCAACCAAAGATGACACGAGTCAGATCTCGGTCACCCCCAGATCCAAGGCGCTTTCCCCGCCAAGATATGCAGACTCTAAAGAGTCCCTCCTGTTACAGCACCCTGAAGAGAGCAGCGATGACCACTCGAGCGACCAGGAAGATGGCAAAGACGGTTTTACGATCCAAAATCGTAGAATAAGAAAAAAGAAGAAGAAGTCAAAAGGCAAGGACTCCACGCAGAACGTCGAGACCACCGAGAACGTCACCGAAGCCACCCAGGAAGTCGAGGATTCCCAGAACATCGAGGCCACCCAGGAAGTCGAGGACATGGACGAAGACGTCCCAGGCGCCGAAGGCGGGGGCACTACCAAACGTCAGCGGCTTGAAGAGGATGCCGCCAGCGAAGACGAGCTGACAAGGGCCAATGCAGAAATCAACCGACTCAGAACCCTGATGAAAGAATTTGCAGCAAACGTTGATGCAAACAACAAAAAATATGAAGAGGTGATCGCACAACAGAAGGCAGAGATCAAAGAGCTAAATACGGAGATTCGACGAATGAGCGAAAAGATGGATGCCAGATTCGACGAGTTGATAGCTCTCCAGAAACAACTCGTAAAGAAACCGGAGAAGAAAAACCCCGAAAAGACGGACAAAAAGCCACCAGTAGAGCAGCCTGCCACCAAAAAGATGACCACCGAGCAGACTCGACCACCCAGCCAGAAGGCTACCACCTCGACGAAGGAGGCGTCCACCCAACAGAGGAAAAAGAAAAAGGAAGAGTTTCCACCCCTGGTGACACACCTTCCACTAACCGACGAGGAAGACGCCGCATGGACGTCCAACCAAGAAAAAGCCATGAAACTAGCTCCCCAGGTACAGCTACCCCTCCCCGAGGAACCAGTGCCATCCACGAGCACAGATAGGGACGCGCTTGCCGCTTCCAGTCAAACTGATACAGTGTCAATGGAAACAAACCAAAACGAAGAAGACGCCGAAGAAGCCGTGTTACCTGAAAACCAGGTAACACCATACAGAAAACCGCCTGTAATTAAGTTACAGAGTGTCAGCGAGACAGGGGCTATTCTTACCATAGCCCAGGGCAAAGGCATCATCACCACAAACAAAATCTCCAGAAGTGGCAGAGAGACGCTCATCCAGGCTAAAAGCCCGGATGACTACAGAAAGATGACAAGGATAGTGGAGGAATATGCAGAAGCATACGCCGCCAAAGAGAAAAAGAGGCTACAATGGATAGCCTTTCCACTCGACGAAGACAGGAAACCAAAATTAGTGTTACGAGGATTGCCCACGAATACCACCGAGAAAGCAATCCAAGAAGACATGGCAAACCAATATGGAATAACCTGCCACACAGCACGTAACATGTCTACGAGAGTAGGGAAAAGGAGGCCACTACCCATGTTTGTCATGACATTGGATCAGGAAGACGTGGAAAAAGCAAAGCGGGTAACGAACCTGTGCCACATGAAAGTTGTGGTAGAGGACCTACGCAAGGCAGCAGGACCGACGCAGTGCTTCAACTGCCAAGGGTACCATCACGCCCAGAACTCGTGTCACAAGGACCCGAGATGTGTGAAGTGCGGCGAAGAACACCACTCAAAGCAGTGCCAGAGAGCCAGAGAAGTCAAGGCAACGTGTGCCAACTGCAATGGGAGCCACCCAGCCAACTACAGAGGATGTCCTAGGTGCCCAACCTGGGGGAGGCCCCCACCACAGAGGTCACAACAGCGACCACCACCAAACCGAAGACAGCAGGCAACCGGGGTATCCTACGAGCAAGCCACGCAGGGAGACCAACCAGCGCAGAACAACACACCGTCCAACCGACCAACCCTCCCAGACGAAGAGTACCTAGTCAGGATGGTCACAAACATCGTGACTAAGGTAGTCCAAGAGGTGATAATCAGCACCAGGCAGGCACAGAACTAATGGCAGAGAGGGGATACTTGAGGATAGGCTCCTGGAACCCGGGCGGCATAACCACAAATCAGAACATACTAGATGAACTCGCCAACAGATACGAGATGGACATTGTAGCAATTCAGGAAACAAAAATGACCAACAACTTCAACCTAAAGTTTCCTGGATACGACGTATATAGGAACGACCTCACTAGAAGATCAGGAGGAACGGCCATCCTAGTAAAGAAGGGTATTAGACACACCAGTTACACTACTCCACCACTGGTCAACATGGAAGCCACAACAATAGAAGTTAACATGAGGCAAGGCGCAATAAGGATCACATCAGCCTACGTAAGACCACAAGACCCTTTAATGGACGATGACCTAGATGCGTTCCTAAACATCGCCGAACCATCCATCATAATAGGAGACCTGAATGCAAGATCCCCCAACTGGAACGACAGAGCTACGAACAGAAATGGACGACTACTAAACAGATACATAGAAAACAACGAAGACACAATGGCAATGGGCCCAGAAGAACCTACCCACTACCCAGGAAACGCACTTCCGACACACATCGACTTAGTTGTAGCCAAAAACCTAGGACTGCAATCAGAACTAATCACGCTGGACGAAGGATCAAATGACCACCACCCCATCCTACTAGAAATTGGAACATGGGAAGAGACAAACCCGCCATAAAGAACAAAAAAGAAAATAAAGTGGACTAACTACAAAAGGTTAGTAAGTGAAGGAATAAACATAGTGCCAGTAATAAACAATCCAGAAGAAATAGAAGGAAAAGTCCTAGAGTTCGAAAATATCATTCAAGAGGCAATTAGAAATAGCACAACAGAGGAAGATGTCGAGATATCCATGGGAAGGTTCAAAGACATACCACAAGAAACACAAGAGTTGATAAGGGAAAAAAATAGAGCAAAGAAAACAGCAAGAAGAACAAGAAACAGAGTAGATAAATCCTGGGCAAATATTTTAAATAGGGAGGTCCAAACGGCCCTAAAACTCCACCGTAGCGAAAAATGGGACAACTTCGTACAAGAGATGGAAGAACAAGACTCAAACATGAGAAATGTCTGGAAGCTCCAGAAAATGCTGAGAAGCGACAGGAAACCCATCCCCCCACTACATGGAAGATACGGCATGGTATACACCATAGAAGACAAAGCAGAGGCGATGAGGACTATACTCGAAGATGAATGCAGACTGAACTTCCACCAAGACGAAGACGACGACTTCCTGGAAGAAGTCGAAGAACAAGAAGAAGGACCAGAAGACCCAGAGGACTTCATCCCCCCAACATCACCGGAAGAAATCAATGAACATATCAAAAATAGTTCACCGAGAAAAGCGCCTGGCCTCGACGAAATAACCAACAGAGCCCTAAAATATTTGCCCAGAAAAGCTATAGTGTATTTCACAAATATTATAAACGCAATATTAAGATTCAAGACATTCCCAAACAGATGGAAAGAGGCCCGTGTCATCATGATTCCAAAACCTGGCAAGAATCACACATTCCCACAGAACTACAGGCCAATCAGCTTACTTCCAGCGATCAGCAAGATAGTGGAAAGAATCATCCTCAGCAGACTGCAAGCGGAAACAACCCGACTAAATATCATCCCAGAGGCTCAATTCGGATTTAGAGCAGAGCACTCCAGCGAACTACAAGTCCTCAGGCTAACCGAGTACATAGCAGCCGGTTTCAATGATAAGCAGTACACTGGAGCAGCGTTCCTGGATGTAAGCAAGGCATTCGACAGAGTCTGGCACAAGGGGCTCCTATTCAAAATGCGGGATTACGGGTACAGCGGAGCGATGACGAGGCTAATCTCGTCGTACTTGGGCGGCCGGAGGTTCAGGATTCGGATAGGACAAGTCCTGTCCGAACTCGGAATCCCGGAGGCTGGAGTACCACAGGGAGCGGTCCTGCTACCCCTGCTGTACACGATATACACCGCAGATGTACCTAGAACACCAGGTACCCTCATGAGCCTCTACGCCGACGATACAGCAATAGCGGCCAAGCATAGAAACGCAGATATAGCAGTGACCAACCTACAAACTGCACTAGAAGAAATTGAAGCATGGTGTATCAAATGGAAGATAACCATAAATTCAGAGAAAACACAAGCGGTTCTATACAAGAAAGGGAGACAGCAGCCAGAGGAACAATTGAGGGTGCAGAACAGGCCCATCGAGTGGAAAAACGAAGCCAAATACCTAGGAGTCATTATGGATAAAGGATTAACCTTCCAAAAACACGTAGAAGCCACAGTCCAGAAGGCCAACATAGCAAGAGCGAATCTAAGAGGACTCACAGGCAGAAAAAGTAAACTAACACTCAAAACAAGGTTAAGATTGATAAATAGTATAATCCTACCGGTATTAACTTATGCGTCTCTCGCATGGGGACACGTATGTAATACACACAAGAAGAAGATCCAAGCAGTCCATAACAACAGCTTGAGGGAGGCCGTCAGAGTCCCAAGATATGTAGCTGAAAGATTCCTGTTCAGAGAACTCCAACAGGTGAGAGTCACAGAAACCATGACAGACAAGGCAAGGGTCAAATTCGCAGAGTTAGAACATCACCCAAATTACATACTGCGAGAGACGCTAAGATACGACGAGTTCCACCGATGGAAGCACAGACGCCCGAAACAACAAATTATAGGATAAACTAAAAGTGATAAGTGATAGTAGTGTGTTCGTAGCTCGAAACAAGTGCCGAAGATAGCGTTACCCACGAAGTCCAAGTACCACGACCACCTCCAAGGTAAGCAAATATTAGAAAATTAGAAGGGCCTTAAGCCCCCAAAAAAATTTATATAAAATAAAAAACGGCGAAAGCCCCCAAAAAAATTAAAAAAAAAACCAAAAACACAAAAAAATTAGAGCATCGAGTCATCGGGCAGGGCCTAGCAGGGCCCAACAGGGCTCAGTGGGGCTCGGCACGATGACTCGGGGCCCAAGCAAGCAATTTTTAGTACCGCGGATAAGATATTAAGAAGATAAAGGCATAGAGCGCATCACGCTGGGCCTAGTTATTTGCATTCGATTAGGGTACCACAGTGGAATCTTATTACCCAGGGTTCCATTGTGAAGAGCATTTGGCTACGATAGTTGTGCCTCCATCGCGCATCAGCGTGCTATGGGGGGGAAAGGGATGGCCTGGGGCATTGGAGCGAGGTGGGGTGATCCCTGTATAACTCGGGTCAAAACACCTCGCCCCAATGACTTGTTACACCCGAATGTACTCCTTCGAGAGGGTGAACAAATCCCACAGGTCGGGTTAAATCAAATTGCTTGCTTGCTTGCACAATGTAACAAAAAATGAGATAACTAGATGTTTTTTAATTTATCAAAATCATCAACAATTTCAAATTTTTATATATTGTGATTGACCTTGCGGGATCAGAAGATATTCGTTAAGTGCGTAAAACTATTGTTTTTATTACTCAACCATGCAAACTGTAAATAAATTTTACTATAGCAATAAATAAAATCTACATGGAGAATAAATAAAAATTTCCGAAAAAAAGGTAAAATTTAATTTTTTCATAATCTTTAGGCCCGTTGCGGGATCGGAAGATAAATTCCGATTTGAATAATTTTTGTTTTGTTTTTCTTGTAATTACCAATCGCAACTTTTCCGCACTATAGCGATACTTGATTATCAACTTGACTTTTTTCGCACCACCCTAATTTTTAAGTGCAATACTCTCCGAGTGAGGGCGCAAGGTCCACTGTTACATTCAGACTGGTAGGAGGTAAATGTGGCTCGAGTAGTGGGCTAACGCTAAAATCCGTCGTGAACCTTTTGAATTGTCTCAGTGTGCATGCCACAATGATCACAAAAATACTCATAATAATGAAATGATTCTTCCAACAATACTGGGACAATTCAAAAAATTTTCAATTAATTGCTAATTATTAACTCGAGTGGTACCAAAAGATTGCCAAAATAAACTGAAAAACAATCTTTGATATTAACTGAAACAAAGAGCATAGTTTTAGTTAAAAACGCATATAACTCAAAGCATACAATAGCTGAGCAAAATGACAAAAACTTGCAACTCGATTATCTCGAAACACGTTTGTTTTAGTTGTCATCGTTTTATCGTTGCCAGAAGGCGATATGTACTTATTTTAGGTAACACTGATTATGCTCTTGTTATAGAGCGAACAAGTTTTGTTTATATATTTGTAGCCCTTTTAGGGGCTTTTTAAATTAATATACCTTTTACCAGGACGAATTTCTCATTAAATTTATTTTTTAACTTGGTTTAAAGCCGGCCCTGGGATTATTTGTATAGATAACAAACAGAACAAGAAATCTAAGTTATGGCAGAAATTACGCAAAAGGAGTTTTCTGAAGAAAACGCCCCATCGTTATATTCGTCTGGGCGGATAATCTACTTAGGAAAGGTGGATTTAACTCAAAAGTTAATCTTCATTGTCACTTCTGAAGGAAGTTACGTATCTAGAGTGTTTGTTTCTATCGTTTGTGCCGTATCTTAGGACTTTAGAAAATATTTCGTCTTGTGTTTTGTGCTTTTCGCAACTGACTTTATAATAAGTGCACGATTTAATAAATGATTTTTCAGGGTCTGATAATCCTGAATCTTAAATAAACTTTCAGTGTATCTCGAGTTCTAATAATTTTGAAAGTAGCTAAGATACGAAGGGCATACTGTTCGGATTTGTTTAACAGTCTCTTACCTTCTTCTTAGCCCTAAAAATACAATCGCGAAAGAATACAGAACAATATCATTAGTGAATCACATTCTTAAATTATTCTTGAAAATAATACATGTAGTGCAGTCACTGAAGGTTTTCACCTTCGATTTCGTTGAACCTCCATCGATTTTTATGAAAATTGGTGAGTAATTAAAGGATACCTCAAGGAACAAAGGTGATATGATGCCAACTTGCGCTTTTACCCTGGGGGTGGATGCCACCCCTTCTCGGGGGTGAAAATTATTTTATTAAAAATAATACCATAAGTCGATAGAGGGACAAATTATAAGCAAAATTTGTTATATAAAGTTATTAAAATAAATCAACACTTTTTGAGTTATTAAAGACCAAAGATTTTATTTTTTCGTAAAAAAATGCATGTTTTAAATCGGTTTTTCACGTATAAATCAAAAACTATAAGCTTTTACAAAAAAGTTATTATTACTGAAATTGAAGATAATAAAAAATTTAATATATTCCTTATATAAAGAACTAAACTAATGTTAGTTCAAAGTGAGTTATTGGAAATTGAATGTGTATTTTTTTCGACGGGTACTCAAATCTAAGTATTCAAGCTTAAATAACGGGAAAACGATGCAATGTATAGAATATTTCTGCTAAACATTTACCAAAGTACTTCAGAATACCTATCAAATGAGCTTCAAAACAAGATAATAGCGTCAAAATTAAGCGAGTTATGATGAAAATAAAAGAACCGTTTTGAATTTCTTAGGAAAAAGTGAAAAATAAAACATACGCCATTTCCACAAAAATTAAAATTTATAGTAGTCCTTACAAGAACTTCTTTATATTAGCATAAATAATGTTTTCGCTAATTTTGACCGGTTTAGAATGCATATTTTTGAAAAAAATATATAATTTAAAAAAAAACATAATTTTTAAAATTATTGTAATGCTCATATTCTTTTGATAATAACTCCAAAAATACTCAATATACGTAGAAAATTATATATAACCAAGTTTTAGTATTTTATATGCCAAATACTGTTTTACTATTTGTATAGGGTAAAAAATAACCGAGATAGAAACGTTTAAATCTTAAATTTTGCTGTGGGAACCATGCAATCGGGTTCATTTAACCTTTTATTTAAAAAAAAACTAAGGGGTCTAAAAGATTAGGTTCGACTTGCTTAAATAGCACCTGGAATTAGCTTTCAAACAGTTTTTAGATAAACCTGATATCGTAAACACGAACGGAGTTATTAAAAAAAACTTTAACATTTTTTGGAAAAATTTTTAAAAGATAAATTTTGAAAAAATTTTGGAGCATAACTTTTAACGCTGTCATCATGTTCTGCGGCTCATTTAATAGGTATTTTGAAGTACTTTGACAAATGTTTAATAAGTTTGTATTATAAAATGCATCAATTTCCCGTTATTTCAGCTTGGATACTTACTAGTTTTTACTCACCGAAAAAAATATACATTTAATTACCTATAACTCACTTTTAGTTAACCTTTAAATACACGCGCTGGCGTATTTTGTACGCCAGATATAAGAATTCTACTACAAATATATTTAAAAATTTTATTTTTGACCTTGTTTATATCTTTAACCTATCACTGGAATGTACTTTACAATTTGGTTTTAGTTTGGTTTTAATCGGTGTTCTGGGAAGATCGTAATTTACAGTTTATTATTTGTTTTTTCCGGTGATGGACAATATACGCCACGATTATATTAATATCAGTAGTAACATAGTACATATTTCAATTGTTTTTTATTTATTATGCCACAAAATATATTTTTCTTTATAAACAATGCTTTTTCTCCCGTAAAATATCATATTTCAAAAAAAATTTTATTAGCAATTTTATTTATCATGGAATCCAGTTATTCCAGTTATAAATCCCAATTGGCTTACTGAGAAGGAACTCCTAGTATTCACTGATGCCGAATAAGGATTATAACAAACAACTAAGTGTATTTAAAAAAAATAAACAAATCCGCTGTTATTGTGTATTTTTTTGTGGCGTATAAAATACGCCACGCGTGTAGTTATGTCATAACTTAATGCGCGGGTAGTTAAAGTTAAAATTAAAAGGTTTTTGTAGTACGAGGTTTATTTAGTTTTTTATTAGCTTCAATTTTGATAATATTAAATTTTTTGTAAAAACTTACCCTTTTTGAGTTATTGATGAAAAATTGGTTAAAAACGTGCATTTTTCACAAGAAAAATTAAAATCTTTGATCTTTAATAACTCAAAAAGTTTTGATTTATTTTATTAACTTTATATAACAAATTTTGCTTGAAATTTATCCCTCTATCCAATTATGAGGTTATTTTTAATAAAATAATTTTCACCCCCGAGAAGGGGTGGCATCCACCCCCAAGGTAAAAGCTCAAGTTGGCACCATGTCACCTTTGTTCCTTGAAATATCCTCTAATCACTCACCAAGTTTCATGCAAATCGATGGAGGTTCAACGAAATCGGAGGTAATAGCTCATATCCACCTTCAGTGACTTCACTAATGGTCGTATAAATAACAAACTGGAAGAAGGAATAGATGGTCAGTTTAGGCTAAGAAACGGACAAGGAACCAGAGAGGCGATATTTGCTTTTAATGTGTTAGCTCAAAGATACATGGATATGAATGGATATATGTGAATGTGCATGTTTGTTACGTTGATTTTGAAAAAGCATTTGACAAAATGAGATATGAAAAATTAGTCCAAATTTTAAAGACAAAAAACATAGACAAAGGGGATTTACGAATAATAACAAACTTTTACTGGACTTAAAGACCACACATTGTAATAGATAACGAACCCAGTCTAGAAATTGAAATCAGGAAAGGAGTTATACAGGTATTTATTATGTCTCCATTTAGCCTCATAAAATTAAAAAAAAAAACATCAAAATGTAATTCCGTACAGGTTGGAACAAATTTTATATCAAACATTAGGTGAAAACAAGAGATATTTTCAAAAAAGTATCCAAATTATATGAGAGGATCATTGTTTAAATAATTAAAAAGGGCAAAATATTTACTTTTATACTGCTGAGGTAATTTACATTTTAATAAAGTTATTTAGGATTTTTTCTGCAAAGCTGAAGGATAAATATTTTACCTAAGACTTACTAAATTTTTGACCCCTATTTAAATAATTATATACAAATTTTAAATAATTACACTTTTATAAAAAAGAACTTTTTTATAATAAAACCTTTTTATTATTTATAGGAAAGAATATAAAGTAATTTAACGATAAACGGTTTAACGATAACATGCTTAAAATTCCAAAAATTACACTCTAATAAAAATGTACTTTTTATAATATCACGGTTTTGTTATTGTACATATAGGATACAACATGTTTGGAAAGAATAATTAACTTATAAAATATGAATTTTTAGTAGGTGTGTTAACTGTTATTATTTATAATTATGATTCCGAAAATTACACTAGTATAAAATAGTATTTTTTATAATACCACGGTTGTTTAAAATGGTATATACAATTTTAAGTATATAAAGTTCTAATTATTTAAACAATTAAAAAAAGATACGCAACAGCGAAGTTCCAATTGGGGACCTCTCAATCTGCAGTCTAATGCCACTGAGGCACCATCACTTTGTAGATATCGATTTATTAACGTACTTTAAAATATCACTGCATTAGTCACATTTTTAAAATAGTTTGGAATTAAAAAAAATCGATTTATCCATACAGTGTGATTGGTCAGTGGGGTAAAGCTTTGTAGATCCGTTATAAGTAATAGATAGTAATAAAAGTTATGTAGCCAGCTTTGATTACAGATTAATAATCAGTAATCGTAAATTGTAAGTTTTAGGCAATTATTCAGTCATGGCTTACTTAAAATTTGGAAAGATTTAGACCCGTAATTATTAATAATTTTGCTCTGAAAAATGAAAATATCTCGAAAACTAATAAATTTACACATAGGGAATGTTATACAAAAATTATAGTATGGTAATGGTACTTTTCGATAATGATATAAAATACAGGGTGTTCTATTTAAAATTACTGAGAAAATAATGTACTTGCCTTTTGACTCACCCTTTATTCAATATAAAGAAAATTAGCAAAACAACCATTTACGAAAATTTTGACAATAAATAAAAAAATATGACGTCAATAAACCATTGACCTTGTGCTTGCTTTTATTTATACAGGTAGTTAAACTTGTTACAATTTTCATATAAAATTGGTTATAACTTTGTAAATACCCCGTATAACATACGAAACCTTTATATTTCTGTAATCGAAAAGTTACGAAGATTTCGAATATAAAATAAAATACAGGATATTCTATTAAAAAAAAACATATGTTTGGTCTGACACTATGTTCTCGGACACCCTGTAACATTCTAACTAATTTTGTAATGCGAAGCTCAAAGTTCGCTACAATTTTTGTTATTAAGTTTTATCGCTATACATTACTATAACGGATCTACGGAGCTTCATCCCACTAATTATTAATCACCCTGTATATTAGCTGTAAAATATTGCATTGTTAGCTAGTTTTAAGCTATCCTGAAAATTTCATGTGTCTAGGTAGCCTAGAACTATTTTTAAAATGTATTACAAAATTTGCGGAGTCCGTGACGCCAACCAAACCAAGTATATAAAAAGGTTTTAAAATCAAATTTGCAAACAAATATTATTTGCGTTTTAAATAAGCACTATAAATTATTTTATTTATTAGGAGAAGTTGCGCTATGTTACCAGTATTAAGCAAAAAAAAAAGTTAGGAAAAAAAAAGTTGTTTAAAAAATATTTAATAATTTATGAGATATTTAATTTGTTTATTAAATGTTGCTATATTTACTTCTTCTTCTTCTTCTTCTTCTTTTATATAGGCAGTACTGCCTGTTTTTCTTCAACGGTGCCTTTCATTCTGCCCCTAAGTTGTCATTCCATCTTTTCCTTGGGCGTCCTATACTTCTCCTGCCTAACGGTGACTTGTCCCTGGCTATTCTTACTATCCTTGATTCAGACATCCTGCTTATGTGCTCATTCCACTCTTCTTTTCTGTTCTTTACCCAGGTATTTATATTGTCTACTCCACATATGCGTCTGATTTCCTCACTTCTTACCCTATCCTGTAGTCTTTTCCAGCAATCCTTCTTAAGATCTTCATTTCGTTGGTTTCCAGATGTCTTCGTGTTTTGCTTGTATCTGGTCTTGTTTCGGCCGTGTAAGTCATAACTGGCCTAATAACTGACTTATATATTCGGGCCTTTGTTTCCAATCTTAGGTGTTTGTTTTTCCAAATTGTGTCGTTTAGGCATCCGGCCATTCTACTGGCTTTAATTATTTGGTCTTTTACCTCTTCTTCGATATTGTTGTCGGCTGATAGATTAATTCCCAGATATTTGAAAGTCATTACTTGTTGTATAATTTGATTGTCTAACTCCAATTTGCATCTTATTGGTTCTTTGGCAATTACTAAGCTTTTTGTTTTTTGGACTGATATTTTCATATTCATTTCTTTTGCGTTAATGTTAAACTCGTGCAATAATCTTTGTAGGTCGTCTTCGCACTCTGCTACTAACACGGTGTCATCAGCGTAACAGAGTATTTTTATCTCTCTATTGCCCATTTTGTACCCTCTTTTTTTCTTCACTTGTTTTATTATTGCATCCAATATTATGTTAAACAGTAGAGGGCTTAGTGAATCTCCTTGCCGGATTCCTGTGTTTGTTTCTATGGGTTCTGTTATTATTCCATTGACTTTCATCTCTATTTTATTTCTTACATATATGTTTTCTATCAGTTTTATGATATCCAGTGGTAAATTTTTCTCATATAGAAGGTGTATCACATCTTTTAATTGGATTCTATCAAACGCTTTCTCTAGGTCTATGAAACAGAAAAAGGCTGGTTTGTTATATTCTAATGATTTCTCCGCTATTTGCCTTATCACAAAAACTGCATCGTTACATGATCTTCCACTTCTAAATCCTTGTTGTTCATCCGATATATTTATGCACGCCATTATTTTCTCCATAAGTATTTTTGTTGTGAGTTTCAGTATAGTGCTCAGTAAATTTATCCCTCTATAGTTACTGGGGTCTGCCCTATCAACTTTCTTAAATAACGCTATCATTTGAGTGGTTCTCTATTCTTCTGGAATTCTTCCTGTATTTATTATTTTACTTATAAGGATATTCAGTTCTTTGTTCTTTGTTCTTTGTTCAGTTCACAAAGAACTGAATATGCTATATTTACAATTGCAAAAATTCGGTTGTTACCAAAAGAATATAAATCTGCGTAAAATCTCAATACTTTTATTTTTATGTATGTTTTCGATAAATTTATTAATAAATTCAAATTTCAATTCAACTACCCTCTAAAATGACATTTGAAAATTGTTCTAATTTGTTTATAACTTGTTTAAACATTTTGAAATAATGTTCCGATAATCGGGTTTATGGAAATTTTTCAGTACTTAGTAACAATTTTTCACTAATTAACAAATTTTTTTGTTGTGTTTTCTTCTTTTTTTTTTCTTATAATAAAAGATATAGTTTTGTTTATAGAGGGGGCTTCATTAAAAATATCCAATCTCTAAGTTGTAGATGCTAGACCTCAAAATATTAAGATTTAACCAACGTCACTTAAATAAAATATGTTTCCTTATTGAGTTACACGGTGTTATATTTACAAATTTAAAAACATATTTTTGGTCAGTATTTTAAAACTATTCTACGTATCCTTTTCATACTTGGTAGAAAGTCTAAGTACTATACACCCTATGCAATTATGTTGAATACAAGTTTCCGACTATCACCAGAGGCGTACGACACGAGACAGTACATGGTTGACCCTTCCCAAATTCTACGTCACTAGTGAAATTGCCATTTTAGCACAATTTTTAGATTCTCCAATACTCTGTATGTAAATAACATCCTCTTCACTCGTAACGATAAAGTCATAAGTCTTCGAGATATTTGAAGTTAAACATGTAACGGCACGTTATTTAGCTATTTTGATTAATGTATGGTGCCGTATAATTTTTAGTTTCAAATTTATCGAAAACTAATAATTTTATCGTTAAGAATGAATATTATTATACTCTATAGTCTTAACAATAAAATCATTAGCTTTCGGGATATTTGAAATTAAAAACTAAGCGGCACAAAACATTAATCAAAATAACTGTGCCGTTACATATTTAACTTCAAATATCTCAAAAAATCAATGACCTTATCGGAGTGAAGAGTATGTTATTTACATAGAGAGTATTTGAGAATCTAAAATTGTGCTAAAATGGCAATTTCGCCAGTGACGTAGAATTTGGGAAGGGTCAATAATTTGCTTTACCCTGTCGTACGGCTCTGGTCATAGCCGGAAACCTGTATTTAACATAATTTCATAGGGTGTACAGTAGTTACACTTTCTACCAAGTGTGAAAAGGATACGTCGAATAGTTTTTAAATACTGAGCAAAAATAGTTTCTAAATTTTCAAATAAAACACCCTGTAACTCAATAAGGAGCCATATTTTATTTAAGTGATTTTGGTTAAATCTTAATATTTTCAAGTCTAGAATCTACAACTCAGAGATTGGACATTCTTAACGAAATTTAATATAAAATTATTTATATAAATAGGGTATCAAATTTCATTTATTAAGTCTTAGGTGAAAGATTTGTCCTTCAGCTGTGTAGAAAACAACCCTAAAGACCTTCATTAAAATGTAAATTACCTCAGCAGTTAAAAAAGTAAATATTGTGCAAAAATGACCCCCTTTGAATTATTTAAACAATGATCCCCTTATACAGTATTTCTCATGATCATCTTTCAGTGCGTCACAGGTTTTCGATTTCTTTCTAACGCATTAAATTGTATGTGACAGAAAAAAGGCATGTCGGTGATTACATTTCGTCGGTGGCATTTTTATAACATTTCTTCTAGTTATTCTAGTTGTCGATGGATGGCGCCATAATAAAAAAAATTTTTTTTTAATTAGATCATAATATTACAAATATAATCTGTATAATTTATAAGACTAGACAAATCAAAGAAAATACCATTTTATAAATGCAAGAAACACATTTGATTTGTTTTTATTCCAAATTGAAAATAAAATGTGACAACTGTCAGATTTAACTAAAATGTCATGTTAGAATAAATGTCATAAATGTGTATTATCACGGACTTACCCTTTTTCCTATCATTTGTTACGCACTGAAAAATGATCATGAAAAGGACAATATAATTTGGATACTTTCTTGAAAATATCTATTGTAGTTACCTAAACCTTGATATAAAATTTGTTTCAACCTGTACGAATTTACATTTTGATTTACATGTAGTGTAATCTTATTTTACTGGACTAATTACTATTTAATGTATATAGTGAAGATATTTTGAAAGAAGCATTACTATCTCAAAGTGAAAGAATAATAATTAACGGAAGATCTATTAACAACATAATTATGATATGCATATGACACCGTGGTTACGGCAAGGGTTACTTGAACAACTCCAATTACTGCTAAACAAAACATTGCTGCTAAAATGCACAATTACTGCTAAACAAAACAATCAGTTTCTGTGTGAAATATAAACTAAAAATTAATATAAAAAAGACCAAATGCATGATAATAAAAACCATATACATAGAGACCGATATTATATGGAAGACCAATAAAAAAATATGAAAAAAATATGTTTAAGAAACGCTTTTCTTTAGTTAGGAGTGACTAAAATTAAACATAAAAAAATCAACCAAAAAGCAAAAAATAAAAAAAAAATTGAAAAAATCTAACACATTCGTCAAAGAAAAGCGTGGCGCGTCTTCATCGAATAAACGGTTTTTACACCACGCTTTTCTTTGACGAATGTGTTAAATTCTTAAATTTTTTTTATTTTTTGCTTTTTTGTTAATTTTTTTATATGTTTAATTTTAGTCACTCGTAACTAAAGAAAAGCGTTTCTTAATATTTTTTTATGAAACAGTTCGTGAAGCACGCAAACGCACGCGATTTTTAGAGCACGAGCGACAACGGAGCGAGTGCTATACATCGTGTAAGTTCGCAAAAAGTACTTCACGCACAGTTTCATACAATATTTTATCTACGAGAAACAAATAAAAAAACTGTAACTCTTCGTCACTGGAATTAATTTCTATTCTACGATTTTTAGAACTTTGACATTTAAAAATCCTAACTACTTTCAAACCACAAAACTGTCAAAAATTTTGTTGTCATTGCAAAAGTCATTGCTCATATTGTCATCACCAAGACAACGCAAAAGTTAAGGATATTTGATTATATGAAAGTGTGACAAAAAACCCATTCAAAGTGTGCGAAAAAGTAAATCCCATTTAAAATACATTGTTACTTCACGCACACCTTAAACCCTTTACGCACTGCTATCTATAATGACAGTTTTCACAAACTAAAATCTTATACAGTACGTAAATCGTTCAGCTGGACATAGGGAACATACATTGTATACAGGGTGTAACGAAAATACAGGTCATAAATTAAATCACATATTCTGAGACCAAAAATAGTTCGAATGAACCTAATTTACCTTAGTACAAATATGCACATAAAAAGAGTTACAGCCCTTTGAAGTTACAAAATGAAAATCGATTTTTTCGAATATATCGAAAACTATTAGAGATTTTTTTATTGAAAATGGACATGTGGCATTCTTATAGCAGGAACATCTTAAGAAAGAATTCTAGTAAAATTTGGGCACCCCGTAAAAATTTTATGGGGGCTTCCTTCCCTTAAACCCCCCAAACTTTTGTGTACGTTTTAATTAAATTATTATTGTGGTACCAATAGTTAAATTCAATATATCTAAAACTTTTTTGCTTCTTAGTATTTTTTCGATAAGGCAGTTTTTATCGAGTTGCAGCTTCTTATTAATATGTTTACATAAAAATTTTATGGGGGTTTTGTTCCTTTAAACCCCCCAAATGTTTGTGTATGTTCCAATTAAACTTTTACTGCGGTACCATTAGTTAAACACAGTGTTTTTAAAACTTTTTTGCCTCTTTGTATTTTTTCGAGAAGGCACTTTTTATCGAGATATTACTTCTTTTTTAATATGGTTCAAAATATACCTAAAAATGTAAATCATAAATAAATTTTCAATTATTACCAAGTCTCCATAATCGTACTTAACCATATACAAATATGTGGTGGATTTGAAAAATATTCAAAATATCTCGATAAAAACTGACTTTTCGAAAAAGTACTGAGAGGCAAAAAAGTTTTTAAAATATGGTAATATGGTAATTAACGGTACTACAATAATAATTAAATTGGAACGTACACAAAAGTTTGGGGGGGTTTAAAGGAACAAAACCCCCATAAAATTTTTATGGGGTGTCTGAATTTCATTATAATTTTTTCTTAAGATACTACTACCATAAGAATGCCACATGTCTATTTTCAATAAAAGATATCTAATAGTTTTCGATATATTGGAAATAATCGATTTTCATTTTGTAACTTCAAAGGGCTGTAACTTTTTTTATGTGCACATTTGTACTAAGGTAAGTTAGGTTCAATCGAACTATTTTTGCTCCCAGAATATGTGATTACATTTATGACCTGTATTTTTGTTACACCCTGTATATTTAGATACATAAACACATACATTGTAATCAAGTATATTCAAAAGGGAGATAAGCCACAATTTTACCTAAAAATGATTTTATTAACGTTTCGACGCCCAAGTCGGGTGTCGTTGTCAAAATACAAAATAATACTAAATAAACAAAAATGTTGTTGCTTAGTAAAAAATTCTTCTAATAATTTATTTAATCTGACTCATTTATATCGGCAATTGAGACACGTATTATACATTTTAAAGTAGACGAATTTAAAATGATATTGCCAATATTGATGAGTTGCGTTCCTGGGACGACTTTACTAAAAGATAGTTCATTCGATTACATGAAATCAATCCCAACTCAAGAATATCCGCCACAAAAAATCATAGCATGTGATCTGTCTTTAAAAAGACAACCAAATGCAACAGTGGCACTGAAATTCTCGCGTTAGAGATTCCATAGTAAATCACGAGGGAAAACCAGGAAAAAACCTCGTGATACTATCCCGACATCGTAAGTATTTGGGTTTACATTTAGTTTACTCTCAAAACTAATACCAAATTCTGACTTGATATTTTAAATTTTAAATAATACTAAAATACTAAATATGTACTAACTCGATATGTTACTGGTTTACTAATTGTGGTATTTTCTTTCTATTGACTTCCTCCTTTAATATGGGTAACCACATCCTACTGCATTCTACCGAGGAATTTGCGACACAATTGGTTTCATTTAGCATAATTAGAGCCGCTTCTTTGATTTTTCTCTTTTTACTATCTGCTTCTTTTAGGACTATACTTGAATCTCTCCACTGAACTCTATGTTCATTATCCCATGCGTGTTGACATATTTGAGATCTATCAAATTCTCTATTTTTTATATAAGACTGATGTTCATTTACTCTAACGTCTAATGGTCTTGACGTTTCACCTATATAAAATTGTTCGCATTCACAAGGTATTTTATAAATACAATTCTTTGTTCTTTCTTGTTCACCGTTAGGTTTAGTTTTAGATAGAATAGATCTCAATGTGTTTGTTGTTTTGGATGTTGTTGATATGTTGAATTTATTTCCTATTGTTTTAAGTTTCTCGGATAGTCCTTTTACATATGGTATTGATATTTTCCTCGTATTATTTCTTGTGAATGTTGTAGGATCCCGTTCTAAGTTGTTCTGTTCCATTCGATCCAATCTTGACAATTCCTTATTTATAAACGATATGGGATAATCATTTTTTAATAAAACAGATGTTAACAATTGTTTTTCTTCTAAAAATGAATTTTCGTTAGAACAAGTAATTTTGGCTCTATCATATAAGGATTTAATGATTCCCTTTTTAACGTTGATGTTATGATTTGATTTGTAATTGAGATATCTGTTGGTGTGTGTTGGTTTTCTATACACTTGAGTCTCATATCCAGTATCCTTCTTTGAGACCAAAACATCTAGGAAAGGTAGGGTGTTATTGTATTCCTTTTCCATTGTAAACTTTATTGTCTCTTCTTGATCGTTTATAATATTCAGGAACGTATCCGACAATTCCGATCTATGAGGCCATATGGAAAACACATCATCTACATATCTCCACCATACTGTGGGTTTTAAATTTTGTTTAGAAATGATATTAGTTTCGAAATCCTCCATAAATATATTAGCCAATAATGGAGATAAAGAAGAGCCCATTGCTAAAAGAGATAAAGAAGAGATAAAGAAGAGATATGTAGATGATGTGTTTTCCATATGGCCTCATAGATCGGAATTGTTGGATACGTTCCTGAATATTATAAACGATCAAGAAGAGACAATAAAATTTACAATGGAAAAGGAATACAATAACACCCTACCTTTCCTAGATGTTTTGGTCTCAAAGAAGGATACTGGATATGAGACTCAAGTGTATAGAAAACCAACACACACCAACAGATATCTCAATTACAAATCAAATCATAACATCAACGTTAAAAAGGGAATAATTAAATCCTTATATTATAGAGCCATTTTTAGAAGAAAAACAATTGTTAACATCTGTTTTATTAAAAAATGATTATCCCATATCGTTTATAAATAAGGAATTGTCAAGATTGGATGAAATGGAACAGAACAACTTAGAACGGGATCCTACAACATTCACAAGAAATAATACGAGGAAAATATCAATACCATATGTAAAAGGACTATCCGAGAAACTTAAAACAATAGGAAATAAATTCAACATATCAACAACATCCAAAACAACAAACACATTGAGATCTATTCTATCTAAAACTAAACCTAACAGTGAACAAGAAAGAACAAAGAATTGTATTTATAAAATACCTTGTGAATGCGAACAATTTTATATAGGTGAAACGTCAAGACCATTAGACGTTAGAGTAAATGAACATCAGTCTTATATAAAAAATAGAGAATTTGATAGATCTCAAATATGTCAACACGCATGGGATAATGAACATAGAGTTCAGTGGAGAGATTCAAGTATAGTCCTAAAAGAAGCAGATAGTAAAAAGAGAAAAATCAAAGAAGCGGCTCTAATTATGCTAAATGAAACCAATTGTGTCGCAAATTCCTCGGTAGAATGCAGTAGGATGTGGTTACCCATATTAAAGGAGGAAGTCAATAGAAAGAAAATACCACAATTAGTAAACCAGTAACATATCGAGTTAGTACATATTAAGTATTTTAGTATTATTTAAAATTTAAAATATCAAGTCAGAATTTGGTATTAGTTTTGAGAGTAAACTAAATGTAAACCCAAATACTTACGATGTCGGGATAGTATCACGAGGTTTTTTCCTGGTTTTCCCTCGTGATTTACTATGGAATCTCTAACGCGAGAATTTCAGTGCCACTGTTGCATTTGGTTGTCTTTTTAAAGACAGATCACATGCTATGATTTTTTGTGGCGGATATTCTTGAGTTGGGATTGATTTCATGTAATCGAATGAACTATTTTTTAGTAAAGTCGTCCCAGGAACGCAACTCATCAATATTGGCAATATCATTTTAAAGTCGTCTACTTTAAAATGTATAATACGTGTCTGAATTGCCGATATAAATGAGTCAGATTAAATAAATTATTAGAAGAATTTTTTACTAAGCAACAACATTTTTGTTTATTTAGTATTATTTTGTATTTTGAAAACGACACCCGACTTGGGCGTCGAAACGTTAATAAAATCATTTTTAGGTAAAATTGTGGCTTATTTCCCATTTGAATATACTTGATTATAAAAATGCCACAAGAAAATAACTTCAGAACAACACATACATTGTATTATATTGAGATAATTGTAGCAACTGAGCTCTCTCGATGACAATATGTTTGTTAGCATTTATGGGCATTAAACTCAAAATTGACAACTCATTTCGACTGACACAAATGAACGTCAAATTATGACAATATAGTAGCTAAATATTTTTGGCCTAATTGAATTGAAAAACTGTTTAGTCTTGAAATTAGTTTTTAAATTAAAAAATAGTTTAAAAATTAAAGTAAAATTATCAACTCAGTAATCATAAACTTTGTTTTTGATTTATTTATGGACAGCCTTGCTTCAAAACTCACTCATTCTATTCGTTCTAACAACTCTATTGCACCAAAAACTCGTATTCGAACAGAAGCTCCAACTAACACAGGTAAGCGCAGTTGCCACAATTATCTCAATGTATATTCCCTATGTCCAGCTGAACGATTTACGTACTGTATATCATATGACATAGAGTAGATAAAAATATTTGTTCGTATTTTTTTATTTTTTACTTTTTAGTCTTACACTTGTCAAGCATTAAAATATATCGTCGTGTTTATTAAAATATGTATAAAACATATGATGTACAAACATGAAAAGTAGTCGGAATCGGCAAAAAGTTTGAAATTTTATTATTTATTTATAAGGCATAACGTAAACAATTAACGTAAAAAGTGAAATTATGTATAGTTATAAACAAAAAAATGTTTTACTGACTCTTCGTGTATTGTTCTCGCGAATGCATATGTCTGCAAATTTTTAGTCATTGGCATTGAAGAAAAGGCAGTTATATTAACGTCCAATGATTTGACCCAAACGATTGTACTAAAGAAAAGCGTTTAATTACTTAATACGACAAAACGAATTCTAATGTTGATTGTAGCACAAAAAGTCTCTACCGGTGGTTTTTCTAAGACGACGATAAAAACACGAATTTTTTGAATTCGAGTTATGCTTGAAGTTTTGTTTCGTATCGTATTGAAATGAGCGTTCAAAATTTGAAACTTTATTGTTTATTTATAAAGCATAACGTAAACCAGGGTGGTCCAACCTTTTAGACGCTGCGGGTGCGGGCCGTATTAAATTTGAAATTATTATGAAGGGCCAGAGAACTCGACTCGTTCAAAAAAAGTTTATTTTAAAAAATAATATACAAACGAAATATTATTTACAAGTATTTTATTATGGTTTACAATTTACATGTTATGTTTAAAATTTAACAAAAAATAAAAAATCAATGGGATATTTGAGGCAAGTGTTTATCTTCTACTAACTTTTGCACATCTATAACTATGCTAGTCGTAGTGAGTCTAATACACGCTTCCAGAGAGTCGTTTTACATGCGATTACGTGTTTTAGATTTAATATGCTTCAAAGCAGAAAATGTACTTTCACATACATATATACGTACAGTGGAACCTCGATAAGTCGGCCCCCGATAACCCGGAAGTCCGGCTAACCCGGACCGATTTTCATCAGACAAACATTTCAACAATAAAAATGTATGTATTATGTTAAAACATTTTATCTGTAGCCGCTTCTGGAATGTCTTAAAAATATCGAGTTTCATTGATAAAACTTGGCTTTGACCATAATATAATGTAAAAATGACTCATGGCACACGGCGGCAGAACGTTCATTATCCATTATCGGGCTATCGCAAACAACAGGCACCTTTTATTCCTTTATTTATTTTCAACTGTCTTTTAAAAAATTATTTTTAGAACAATGGTCTTTTAAACTTTAAACAATGAAAGAGCCACTGTTCTTAAATAACATAACATCGCATGGCAGACAAAATTGACACAACCGAAACTGACTGAGTTTTTTTACCTAGAAATGAACAATACTCTATCTATACTGTCTATACTACAACTATAATAGGTAAGTTAGATGTGTAATATGCATATATATTTCATGTTGTTTTAATTATAACGGACTTTATCTGTAAGTATACCGTATTTTATTAGTTCTTACAATGCTCTCCGGCTAACCCGGATTTTCGATAACCCGGATCGGCCGCGGTCCCGATTAATCCAAGTTATCGAGGTTCCACTGTACTACCAAATATTGAATGTAGTTTCAATGCAAAGTTACGAAGTTTGGGAAAACGATTCTTGGAGACTAACTTCCAAAAGGTACTAATGTCTTCATTTTTCTTTGCTTGAAAAAACGAATCGGACTGTAATTCACATAGCTCTAATTGGTATTCTGCTGATTGGTGCTGGATGTTGACTCCCACTGGATTGTTAAAAAGCTCAAGATCGGGTTTTAGTGCATCAAATTCCGAAAACCTTTCATCGATTTCTCTTTTTATTTCTGTAAGGACTTTTGCAAACCTCGAAAAATCGACCATGGTTTCTTCTTGATTTATTTTGAAACACGCAGGAAAATGTGACGTCGTTTATTTTCATGTGGTTCTCGAAAAGATCAAGTTTTTTGCGAAATGGCTCAATTTGACCAACCAACTCTGATACTGTCTTATGTTTCCCCTGGAGTTGTAGGTTTAATGTGTTCAAGTGAGAGGTAATGTCTGTTAGAAATGCCAGTTCATGAAGAAATGTTTTGTTCTTAAGATTTGTTATAAATACGTCCGTGTTAATAACAATTTCCGTTTCAAAAAACAGTAATATCTCTTTTCTTAAAGAAAAAAAAATTCTAAGCCATTTACCTGCACTCAACCAGCGTATCTCTGAATGTAGGGGGACGTCCTTATATTCAGTATTTAATTCCTTCAAGAAATATATGAATTTTCGGTGTCGCTGAGCTCTGTTTCCTCCTCTTAAGCTGTTTACTATCTGCACTACAGTATTCATAGTGTCGTTGATTTCGCAATGAAACATAATACACTTAACACCATTTTCCCGCAAAAGTCCAGTAAATCTTGTTATGCGTCCCGTCATTGCTTTTGCTCCGTCGCGTCGGTGCAAACGCAAGAGCACTTTTGAAAACCGCCTATATTTTTCACAGCGTCACTAACTGCTTCAAATATATTTATATATTTTGTCCCGTTTTAAAGGTGGTGCATTTTTTGGAAGTTCCTCAGTTATACAAAAATCTTCACTGATGCATCTAACAAAAATTAAAAGCTGATTTTTGTCAGTAATATCAACAGATTCGTCCAGGGCTAAGAAGTAGTACAAACAATCACGAGCTGTGTCGACCATTTTTTTTAATACATGAGTATTCAGCTTATCAACTTTTTTAGATACAGTTTAATGGGAAACTGAAACACATTCAAAATTTTTGTCATCTTTTCATCTCCAAAGGATCGCGCCATTTTTAACGGCACACCGCTTGATCATTTCTCCATCTCTAAATGCTTTTTTACTTTTGACAAGCTCTAAACATACTTCATATGCTTGCTGCTAAGCTTGATGATTGAACAGCTGTCGGTTTTGTAAATAGAGATTTTTGTTTATTCAATTTAGCTTTAAGTTCTTTTACAAGAGTATTGCGAGCTTCACCTTGATATTTGTCGTATTTTGTTTTGTGCTGGGTTTCATAATGCCTACTAATATTGTATTCTTTTGATACCGCGAGTACTTGACAACAAATAATGCACTGAGGTTTGCCTTTTAATTCGATGAAGAAATATTGATTTTTCCATTTTCCTTGGAACGTACGATTCTCTTCGAAAATTTTGCGTTTTTTTGGCACTACTCATTCTGAATTTAACATTCAATTTATTCGCCACTGCTAATTCAACACGACACGTGCAGCTGACTGAAGCTAACTGCTCGCCCATCGGGAGTGGGTGTTCAAGGTTAACTAGTTTCTCAAGATTACGGAAAGTTAGACAGAGTTGGAACAGGTACATAAAAGTTATCAATGGAAATATTTTTGAAATGTGTTTGCGGGGGCCGCAGTTTAACGAGCGTCGGGCCGCATGCGGCCCGCGTGCCTGAGGTTGGACCACACTGACGTAAACAATTAACGTAAAAAGTGAAATTATGTATATAGGTTTGGATCCCGCGTATAAAAAAGTTGATTAATAGCAAGCTGAAAATTTGTTAATAGCTTAAGGGTGTCTAGTCGGACACACTTTGATATAGGGGAATACTGGAACAGGGGAAGTTTTAATTGACAAGTTAAAATTTTAAACGGTCATGCCACGAAAATGTCACATGTATTTTGTCCGACAGAACTTCCAATTGATTTGTTACCCTTTCATTAAACTCTAATGCAAAAATCAGATTACTATTTATCACCGAATGGGCATTTTAATGAATGGAACACGTAGAATATGTCAAATGACAGGATTTATGACAGGTGATAAATAGCAGTCTGATTTTTGCATGAGAGTTTAATAAAAGGGTAACAAATCAATTGGAAGTTCTGTCGGACAAAATACATGTGACGTTTTTGTGGTCTGGCCGTTCCAAATTTTTAACCTGTTCCACAATTAAAACCAGTGTACCCATATATCAAAGTTTGTCCGACTAGACACCCTTAAACTATTAACAAATTTTCAGCTTGCTATTAATCAACATTTTTTTCATACGCGGGATCCAGACCTAATAGTTCATATCATTAGCTACAATCATTATACAGTGAGCACGTAAAGGTTGGAATAAATTCATTTTCTCGAGAATGGACGATTTTTAAAAAAATCCCGAAACAGGTCAATTTTTATTTTTAAATTATGACTTTTTGGCATATATATATCATAATAATGACGTCACCCATCAGGGCGTGATGACGTCATCGATGATTTTTTTAAATGGTAGATAATAGGGGTCGTGTGATAGCTCATTTGAAAGGTAATTCAATTCTCTATTCAGTAATATAAACATTAACATAATTCTTTATACAAGTGTCCAAAAAAATTTTTTTTGAATTATATTTATTGACATAAAAAGAATAATGCATGTAATTTATTTAATTTAGAATACATTTTACTGCTTTCAGAAAACAGAAAACAATGTTTATTTGAAAAATATTCATTGCTTTTCGCTTAAATTAAATGTTCAAACTGTTAAGACGAAGGTGGGTGGCTGCTTTAATATTGAATTTAAGCAATAAAACAATATTTATTGCTCAAATAAACATTATTTCCTGACTTCTGATTGCAGTAAAATGTATTTTGAGTTAAATAAATTACACAGATTCTTCTTTTTATGACAATAAATTTAATTAAAAAATTTTTTTTAGACGCCCTGTATAAGTAATTATATTATTGTTTAAATTACTTAATAGAGAATTGAATTACCTTTCAAATGAGCTATTACACAACCCCTATTCTCATGTAAAAAAATCATAGATGACGTCATCACGCCCAAATGGGTGACGTCACTAGTATGATATATACGCCAAAAAGTCGCAATTTAAAAATAAAAATTGACCTGTTTCGGGATTTTTTTCCAAAATCGGCAATTCTTGAGAAAATGAATTTATTCCAACCTTTACGTGCTCACTGTATAATATCATTAGCTACAAAAACATAAAAAAAAATTTTATTAACTATTTGTCTATTGTTCCCGCGAATGCATACGAGTATGTCTGCAAATTTTCATTCATTTGAATTTGAGAAACTCAGTCAAATTAACGTCTAAAGATTTGATGCAAACAATTGAAGTAAAGGAAAGCGTTTAAAAATAACAGTTGCCCTACCCAAAACGGACGCTTTTGACCAGTTTTAGTTTTTCTAACTAGAAGCATTCTAGAGGTATTTAAAAAGAACTAATTTAGAGACTCTATTTTTAAAGAGCTCTTGCTCCCTTAACCTTTAAATCCTACCCATATTTAAAATTACACTTACACTATCTTGGGGTACACTAGAACCCCATTCAAAAATGAGTCAAAAAGAAATGTTTGAATGAATTTATTAAAAACAACTTTATAACACAAATATAACTAACAAATTTTAATAACTATGTGAACACTATTGTTTCTCAGAACATCCTGAACAAACTTTAATTTGATGTTCGTCACAGATGAATTTTTGCACTTCGTTCGGCTCTTACGGTCTCGGGATCGCACACAAAAACTGCATATGCCTGAATTTGCATGACTTTCTTCTTAAATTTCATTAGGTCCACTTTCCTTCAAAATACCTTTGGCCAGTTGGGGTACTATTGTACCCCAACACGTAGCGTAGCATATATCGTAGCGCAGCGCTTCCCAAACTTATTCGTACTGTGACGCCCTTGGGACTTTGCTATATTATTGCGACGGCCCTCAACCCAGCCCCCAATAATACTTACAAATTTTAGTACAAGCCTAGTAACAGGTTATAGTTATAAGAAAAACAATATCTAAACATTTATAATTTTTATTAGTAATTAAGAACGGAATCAAAACATAGGCACAGAAATAAAATGGAGATATTTTTTATGTTACTGGCTGGTTAATGTGAGGGAAGTGCTTGCTTTTTTGAGTACAGCTTATGAAACGATGGCTACAGTTTGAAAATGGCTACTTTCATTTCTTTTCTTTTTCTTTCAAGTTTATGTTTTACCTATACTTGTTTTTAATTACTGCAAATGCAGAAAAGCCCGTTTCGCATAAGTACGAAGTCACAAATGGTAGTAAAACCTGTTAATGTAAGTGCTGATGGCAAGATGTTCATGAGTAGAACTCGGGAAATATGCAAAATGCATATTAAGCGTATATTTGCATATTTTGGATAAATTTTGTAAGTGCTTATGCATTTATTAAAATTGCATATTTTTAGACTTTTTTGCATTTTTTGCATATATGCATTTTAAAGAGAAATGGGAAGTCCCAGATCTAAACAATACATCTGAAAATTCTCGTGGAACCACTTTCTGGTAACATCCTTTCTCTGCCTTTTACAATTTTTAAGGCGACGAATAAGGGAGAAGACGCAGACTCTACAATATGCAATGCAGTCATATTTTGTTAGTGAAAACATTTTGTTATTGTTAGGTGATGCTGCGCCATATGACCAAAAGTGGACAACATTTAAAAATATTTTTTCAAATTTATTACTTGTCTAGAGCACGCTTCTGCTACAAATAGAGTAGCAGGAGGCTACAAACTGTAAGGATGGAATTTCCAATGATTAATACCCTTCTATCAAAAATAAAAACATATATTTGAAAGCCCTTCTGCGAGTATAGGTGTATAAAGATCGTTTACCTAATGTGCCTTTAACACCTGAACCTGTGATAACTAGATGGAGAACATGGTTAAATTCTGTAAATTTCATAACCGATATTTTGAAGGAATTAGAGACGTCAATTTGTAGTTTCGATGTAGACGTAACTCAGGTGCTATGAAAAATGTGTGGATGTTTTAAAAAAACTGTTATTAAAAAGTAATTTGACACATATCCAATCCAAACCAATTTTGTAAATATTACTTAGCCAATTACTAAATTAGAAAAGCGAAACATTTCTTTAGACCAAAGTATTGAAATTATCAATTCATTAAATGAAATAATTAAACACCTTGGTGAAACCAACAAAATGTATCAAAAATTCTGCACGGCGTTAAAGAAAAATGAGGAATATCACAAAATAATTAAAAAAAAATTATTATGATGGGGAAATGTGAAGATAATTTAATTTTATAGGTAGAACCCTCAATTAAACAATATTTTAAATAAGCTTCTTTAACTTCATGTGAAGTAGAAAAAATTTTTTCCGTGTATGCTTAAACAATTACAATCAGATATACCTACGGCTGTTTTTCTGTAGAAAATTTAGAAAACGTTTAATAATGTACAGTTTTAATAATAATTGTAATAATAAATAATAAAGAATGATAATAAATATAAAGAATAAATGAATATAATGATGTAGGTTATAGAAATTTCAATAAATATTTTTTATGACTTTAGCATAGAATAAATATTTTTTTTTATTTAGCTTAAATGCCTCGACAGTCCATTGGCATCAAATAAATAATTAAATACCTTCAAAACAAGGATTACCATGTTGTTTATTTATATGCATTAAATACATAAAAGCATATTTAAGTGCATATTTCAACTGTTTTTTGTGCATATTTGCATGCATATTTTAGGGTTTTTTAAGTGAATATTTCCCGAGCTCTATTCATGAGAAACTGAGCTCCAAAATTCAAACAGTTTGTCCTTGTCCTATTGAAGCTTTAGGCTGGAATCACAGGGCAATTTTGTCAGGATTTCTTCTTCCTCTATTGAAAGTGTCGATGGTGTGGATGACTGGAATGGGTTACTTACCCAGTCATATTGCTCCAGATCATCGGGAAAATACTTCTCAAAATGTTCGCTCAATGATGACATGTGTTGTGTAAACATATTTTTTAAAGAGGGATCGCAGATTTCTATCGATTTTTCTTGTAGAATACCTTGTAAAGCCGGGAAACAGTCAATTTCTTGATCTTCTAATTTTCTCTTCCATAAGAGCAACTTCTCCTGAAACCCAGTAATTTTATCTGCCAACTGCAGGATACGCGTATTTTAATAAATATATTTTTTGTATTAAAAGTCCGCGCTGACATGCGACGCCTCTGAGACAACAACGCGACGCCCTAGGGCGTCGCGACGCACAGTTCGGGAAGCCCTGTCGTAGCGTATTGGGAGCAACTGAACGAAACTTACACTATGCCGAGCCTAATAGCATTTTAGCAAGGTAGATGGAGGGTCGGCGCTGAATCTTTAAAATTCAAGGAACCATAATAAAATTAACTTTGGGGTACTCCAGTAGCTCGGATAGAGTTTAAAGGTTAAGCTACGATTTGTTAGAATAGTGAGCGACTCATAGTCAGTCGATCGCCCCTCACGTCCGTCAAAATCAAAGGAATGGTATCTATTCAAGGATAATAAGCTAGAAATAGACCATGTTCGGAACACTCAAAGATCCAGGTAGCTGACTACTTTTTTAGTTATTGTATACCTATAGGAAGAAAACCTACCTGTTTCCTGCCTAGAGTTCGCGTCCGTTTTTTAATTATTAACAATTTAGTGCAAAAATCGCGATTTTTCGATTTTCTGCACTCCATAAAAAAGCTAAATAGTTGACATGAAATTACAAAATTAAATTTTTTAGAACCTTCAAAATGTTGATTCTTGAAAGTTAAATAGTTAATTTGTTGCTACGCAAACTCCAAAATAAGTGAAAATCGTTATTTGTTAATAATGTTTACTAAAACTTCCTTAGAACTTTAGTGTTTTTTTTTTGTCCAAAGTTGGGTATCGGGGTACTTAACAAACCGTCAAAATTTGAAACCGATCCATTAATTAGTTTAAGAGTTATTCTAGTTGTTTATCCCAGAGACATTTATTTTGCAAAAGATATTTTAGACAGAAAATAATGAAGATAGAGCAATTCTGCGTATGCCAAATGAAAATAAAAAACCGGTGCAATTAATATGTACTAAAAAAAGATAAAAGGATTATCTAATATAGTCAAAAATCCTAATGCCAAATTTGTGAAATTTTGTAGTTTTTAAACATTTAGAATAACTTTAAAAATATTGTCCGTAGAAAAAATCATTTTACATATTAGAAATGCTGATATTTTACACGAATTTTTAAAAATGTAATTCATTTGGTGACTAGTCGTGGTAAGTGAAGGGGGAGCTGGGAGCCGACAAATGCACGAGTTCAAAAACTAAAAAAGGCAACTTAAAACTACTATCATTTTCTATATCTCGGGATCTACTAAATATATTTTGATCGTTATTTTTTTAGTTTACATGTAATTTTTCTGTACATTAAAATATACAATTTGTCTAGACATTTATTAATTAATAAACAATCTAATTTGTTTAAACAATTTTTGGAAAAAAATTTTTTTCCCAAAATTCCATGATTTTAATCATACTATCGTTATTAGTCATAGAAAAAGTTAAGGTATACTTTAATAAATAAATTATCTTCAATTAATAATTATCTAATAAGAATTATTTATTTATTATAGTGTACTTTACCTTTTTCTATGATACTATGATTTAAAAAATAGATTTTTGTAAAAAAATATTTTTTTAAGAATTGTTTAAACAAATTAGATTGTTTATTAAATAATAAATTTATAAACAAATTGCATATTTGTAATGTACGTAGAAATTACATACAAATTAAAAAAGGAAAGATCAAAACTTATTGAGTTGATCTGGAGATACAGAAAATTATATTCGTTTGAAATTGCTTTTTCGGTATTTTAACTCGGTGGATTTGTAGGTTCCCCCTGTCATCGTTTGAACTACATTTTTGAAAAATCGTAGAGGGTGCTGTGAAGGTACAATGTTTGTGCAAATTTTTTAAGAAATAATACAAATCCAATTCTTTAAAATCATTACTGACATTCCTTAATTATTATAAACAAATTAGCTGTGAATTAAAAAAAATATGGCTAACACTGCCCCAAAGGAACCCGGGCTAAATTTTTTTATTTGAAAATTTGTGTTAAAATACTATCTTCTCGAATATAAAAAATACTGTTCCTGCGGACATTTTTTTAAAGTTATTCCTAATGTTTATAAACTACAAAATTTACGTGGCGCGTTTTACTTCAAATTGGGCAAATATTATGAAAAAATCTTTTAAAATAAAACTAGAATTTTGTTTTGCATCAAAATGAAAATACATTTTCGCGCCACGTAATATTCATATCAGATCTTTTGTAGCTGGAATATTGTATGCGCCACTCATTTTTACGGCGTTTAGCGGTTTTTAATGCTTGTATCCGGAGTTTTTCAAAATTATTTATAAATTAAATGTATAAAGTTGAATGCAATGTTTCTCGATTACACGTTAAGCTTTATAAATGGTCGCCTTTGTCGCATTATCTCCCAAATGATCTAGTGTCCATCGAATGTACACTAGATTTTTTTTTATTCGAAATAGACTGAAAAAAATATTGGGATGGCCGGTAAATGAACTCGGATTGCCCGTTGCCAGATCAAATTAGCGTCGTAACGTAACCACTACAACTACATAAACCATTTAGGGAATAATCGTTAATTGGATTATACTTTTGTAGCTTAATAACGTCTAAACGGCTTAACCGATTTTGTTCACTAAACATGAGTTTGAAACGTATTGACAAGTAGTATCGTATGCATCTAAGGTCAAGTATGATAACTGAAGCTATTACAGGAATTATTGAGCTTGAAAAACGGTTTTTCCGATAAAAAATATATTTGATCATATTTATGGAGCCTATAACTTAAAAATTAAAATTTTCCGGGATATGAGGTATACACCGTTAGATTCGTTTAGAGTCCTTCTACAAACGCTCAGTTATTGGCGTAATTCGTAGGTTGAAATTTTGAGTAATCGTCGAAAAACCAAAATTTCAAAGTTTAGTTTGTCAGTTTTTCGGCTATACTGAGTCGTGTGTATGTCTGATCCTGACAGCTTAAACACCATTTGAAAGCTTAACTCAACGCTATTGATTCGTTGTATTTACTGTTTTCCTATCTCTTCTTGAACCGAAGATATATACCGCCAAAAAATATGCCGTTTTGTACCTACCAAGTCCTATAGCTGGCTTATGGGTAGTCAAAACTCACAAACTATACCAGTTCTGAATCGGCCCTCACCCCCTCTTTAAACACAGAAAAAAATTCAGGTCTGTTTAACTTTTCCACACACATACATACATATGCACAATAGTCCAGGGCGCATCTGTTTTGAGATGGACGTTGAGAGGTGACTCAAATTTTTTTGCAGAAATTGCTTGAAAATAAATCAAATAATAATATTTGAGTTATCCTCCCTCTCAAAAAGTCCGGAACATTGTTTAAATAATCAAAATGTTAAAAATTGAAGGAAAAATTCGATTTTTTTATTCGTTTTTTTATTATAACTTTAAAAGTATTTATTTTCGAGAAAAGTTTTACTGATATAAAAGTTGCGTAATTAAATTTCCTATAATATAGAATTGGTCAAAAATTTAAAAAATAGTCACCCTAGTTGCAAAATAGCAATAATTGCGAAAAAACCATACAAAAACAAGTATTCGCATTTTACGTTTTACAACCATTTATGCTACACTTAGAACCTTCATATTTCAGCCACAAAAACTTTATAATATAGTAAAACGATACTGTAAATTTCATTAAGATCGGTTCAATAGATTTTGCAAAATAAATTTTGCAATCCAGCTTTCGCAAAAAAAATTCATTTATTCAAAATGTTACAGGACTGAAAATAAAGCAGATAACAAGTTGAAATTTTTTTGCTTATAGAAGTGTACTGTACCTTTCATTTGCAATTTTAAAAATTAAAATCGATTAATTAACACGGCGTCAGACAATTTTTGAAATAAACAATAATTATTGGTACTACCCGCAGGACAGCGGTGTTCGATTCACACAAGTTGATTTCCACCAAAATTGTTCCAATCTTTATCTAATACATTATTTTCTTACTCTATATTTTGTTGTATTTTAATATTTTAATTCCACAAAAATCAAACTAATTTTATTATTTTTTTTTCACACTCAAATTATTGAGTGTGAAATATTGTTTAAACAATTGCATATGTTTAAAAATAATAAACTTTTATTATTTAAGTTAAAATATATGAACAAAGAAAGTTTTTGCTAATAAAAGTGTTATTTCAAAGGATAGAGTATGTGTTTTTATTTTGCAATAAACAAATTTATTTATTTATATCGAAATGTAATAAAAATTAAAATGTATCAATCATTATCAGGTCATTTTAATGCCCAATCAGAGCAAACTATCCGCTGTCCTGCGCGTAGCACCAATAATTAATGTTTATTTAAAAAAATTCCTGACGCCGTGGTGTTAATCGATTTTAATAATACAGTACACTTCTATACGCAAAAAAATTTTCAACTTGCTATCTGCTTTATTTTCAATCCTGTAACATTTTGAAAAAATGAATTTTTTTACGAAAGCTGGATTGCAAAATTTATTTTGCAAAATCTATTGAACCGATCTTAACGAAATTTACAGTATTATTTTACTGCATCACAAAGTTTTTTATGGTGAAATATGAAGGTCCTAAGTGTAGCATAAATGGTTGAAAAACGTAAAATGCGAATACTTGTTTTTGTATCTTTTTTTCACAAGTATTGCTATTTTGCAACAAAGTGATTATTTTTTAAATTTTTAGGCCATTCTATATTGTAGGAAATTTAATTACGCAACTTTTATGTCAGTACAACTTTTCTCGGAAATGAACAGTTTTAAGGTTATAATCAAAAAACCAAGAAAAAAATCGAATTTTTCCTTAATTTTTTGACATTTTGATTATTTAAACAATGTTCCGGACCTTTTTGTGAGGGAGGATAACTCAAATATTATTATTTGATTTATTTTCAAGCAATTTCTGCAAAAAAATTTGAGTCACCTCTCAACGTCCAAATGTACTAATATTTTTACAGATGCGCCCTGGTCTACAAACATTTTTCCTTTTTTAAATAAAAATTGACTCATATTTCTGAGCTCGGTACCTTTTGACCGGTACAACCGATTTTCAAAATTAGACATGCGTTGGAAAGGTAATGATCAGTACTATTAGAAGCCGTAAAGGTCGGTGTTAAATTTTCGAAGTTTTTGGAAGTTTTGGGACGAGAACGAATAACAGACCCTAAATAGGAAGGGCCGTAAAATCCACACCCTTGGACCAAAATGGATGGTTGATATATGAATGGGTGAGTCTTTTCCTGAACTTTAAGGTGGGAGTTGGCCCAATTGTTAATTCAGTCAGATTTAGAAAATCGAAAATTTCGTGTATATATAGTGTCGCGTGTAGGGGGTGTAGGTGTGCGCCACTGGCGAGAACTGCCGTTCTCTGGTAATTTTTTTATCTTTTTAATACATTTTGATACTGTCTCTTTTCTACTTTCATTTGGCATACTCAGAATTGCCCTATCTTCATTATTTTCTGTCTTATCTTATTGCAAAATAAAGGTCTCTGGGATAAACAAATAGAATAACTCTTAAACTAATAAATGGATCCGTCTTAAATTTTGAAGGCTTAAGTACACCAATACCCAACTTTTGGTAAAACACTATAGTTCTAAGGTAGGTTTAGTAAAAGGTATTAAAAAATAACGATTTTCACTTATTTTGCAGTTTGCGTAGCAACAAATTAACTTTTTAACGTTCAAAAATCGTCATTTTGAAGGTTTTTCAATGGTCTAAAAAACTAAATTTTGTAATTTTATGTCAACTATTTAGCTTTTGAATGGAGTGCAAAGAATCGAAAAAATCGCGATTTTTGCAGTAAATTGTTAATAGTTAAAAATCGGACGCGAACTCTAGGCAGGAAACAGGTAGGTTTTTATCCTATAGGTATACAATACCTAAAAAAGTAGTCAGCTACCTGGATCTTTGAGTGTCCCGAGAAAATTCTTATTACTCTGGACTAATCTGAATGTTGATTGTTAGGTTCCGCTTAGTTGCGCGCACTGTAGTCCGATAGCAGTGTACGTCGACGGTGTGTACTGGTATAGGAAGCATTTTAGTACTAGGTAATTTGGGATAAACCTCAATATTTTGACCCCAAGAATCTATAGTTATAATATTTCCAATTATTAATGAGACACCCTGTATATAACAATGTTCAAAAATCACTCATTTCGTTTCGGCGCCCTTCACCGGAGCACACTAGTTCGCTCCCAAGGTCACAAAACACTCTTGATTACATACTAGTTCGCTCCGAAAACTATAACCTAGTTCGCTCCCGTGGTTAAGGGGGTTAAGTATTTATTTATTAAGTTCTAGGAAAATTAATATCGGCAAAATTGGTACTGTGACTTTTGTATTTTTATAGAAATTGTATAAAATACTAGTTGTTACATATTTATATAAATATGCGAGACAGTGGAATTAGATTATGTAGATTTAGACCATTTTGGAGTGTAATTTTCTGCGTTACGACGGATTTGCTTGAAAATTTGGTTTTAGGTTCTACTTACCCTTCACTTCAAAGTTGGACTTGTGTCGTTGGTTGCTATTACTTGGAAGGCGAAAGCCATCCCTTCTCATGGGTGAGAAAACATACTGTTGAAATAAGTCCAAGTCCAGAAATGGATGACTTGACTAATTCTAAGCCACTTTTGGTTTATTAGCGAAGTTAATTCGTTTTGAGATATTTGCAAGTAAAAATGTTTATTTTTCGACAAAAAAACACGTTTTCGTGCGGTTTTTCTCAAATAACTGAAAAAATAAGGATTTTTTATTGAAAAAAAAATATGCTTAGCATAAATACAGCTTAGTTAATTTCGCTATGTATCGATTTCAATGATTTTTCACACAAATCGTCAGTTGCCTTCCGCTTAACACCATTTCTTCTAATCTTTGCCGGTTTAACGATGTTTTTGATAAACTTACATGAGTGTGGTTGTCACTATCTTCAACTATACTGTTAAACATATTTAAAGTTTTAACAAATACTTTGCAACTTCTTTCTATACACTGCCAACGTTTGATATTATCAGCAGGCATTTTATGGAAGTTATACTTGTAATTGTCAATAAATAACACAGACATTTCACTTATTTCAGATTTCTCTATCATGAACTTAAAACATTCAAACCGTAAATAAAGTAATAATGGTGAGATTTGCACCACCCCTCTATCTTATCATAAAATTTCAGGTGACTATCAATTACCAATCTTTTCAAAAAAATATATCACTTCTTATGCGCAAAAAACCTACAAAGACCTACCTATCTAAAACAAAGACTCTAACATCATAATACTTTAGGGATAATATTATGGTTACAATTTTAATACAATTTTAAGAAGTAGTTTTATAATTCGCTGTGTCTAGGTACACGCTAACGTGTACGCAAATAAAAAAGTTAGGTACATGCTTAAACTCAAAGTCAGTGACGTCATTATTTAGCGTGTACTATGACTGGGTTTTTTGGTACACGCTAATTTGAGCCGCGTGTATGCTGTGATATTAATAAGTATCTGTAAGTATCGAGTGTCAGAGTGTGGTTAGAATTTGTCTAATCGCGTTATGTTTACACTTTAATATTTATTTGTAAAGAGTTTCCTTATTTTTACTTGTTTAGTGTTTTTTTTTAAATTAACTATATGGAGTGTGGACAATTATTTAGTTCTTTTAATGAGTTTAACAACATTCTAAATTAGTATGAAAAAGATAAGAGACAAAAATTCGTGATTAACGGTAGCAGAAGTAATAAGATAAAATATACGGGGCGATTGATTAGTGTGATAAAGCTCAGTAGATCCGCTATAGTAATAGATAGCAATAAAAGTTAGTATCAAAAATTTTAGCAAACTTTGAGCTTCATATTACAAAATTACTAAAATTAGTTCGATAATATACTGGCGGACCAAACTTATGTTTTTTAAATGGAACACCCTATATTTTATTTTATGTTCGAAATCTTCTTAACTTCCATATCACAAAAATATAAAGGTTTATTATGTTATACAGGGTATTTACAAAGTTATAACAAATTTTCTATGAAAATTGTAACAAGTTCAACTCCCTGTATAAATAAAAATGAACACCAATATAAACTGGTATAATTAACTTACGTATAAAAATTATTTTAGCAGTATTTTGTATATATCATGTTAACTAATATTTATTTTGCTAACCTGAATATATACTTTTATATGCATATTGTTTTATTACAATTAAGTTTGAAACATCTGAATAGTTTTGCTTCCCTTCCCCTTCCCTTAATAAAAATATTTTCTATCAAACAAACAACAAACACTAAAAATATCAAAATAGCGTGTACCAAAATATAAAGTCACCGCGCACGCTAAATAATGACGTCACTGGCTTGATGAAGTTTAATTCGCGTGTATCTAACTTTTTTATTTGCGTACACGTTAGCGTGTACCTAGACACAGCGTTTATAATTAGGTAAATACAAAGTTTGAGAAATATTTATTAAAGATTTTATTAATAAAATGTAGCAAAACACCTGCATTATGAAGGAAACATTATTATTCATTGTGTACCAAGTAAAGGCATTTTGAAACTAATTTTTCTAAGAAATATATGGCCAGAGCGAATTTACCTATGCCCCTTTTCTGTAGGGTATTAAAATCTGGCCGCCGAGCGAACTAGTATATGCCCCATGACACGTACAAGTTTGAGGCACACGCATTTCAGTACCGTTTATTTTGCCGCATACCGTAGTACAAAATACTGAATAAAAGTTTCTTAAAAAAATTTTCCCAAATTTTTTTTAATAATCTTTTAATTTGTATTATCTATTGTTGCGATGTATACTCTTCAGAGAGTAAACAAAATGCCGTCCTTTATTTTTCTCCCCTTACATAAAAGAATAAATTGAAATGGAAGCATTATACGACATTTAAAAGCGAGTCACTCAAGCTTTGAATACGAAATCTCGTTCCGTAAAGTTCATCACAAAACAATACAACTACAAAATCGATGTCTTAATAAAAACAAAGGAGAACTACAGTGCCGATGTAAGAAGTAATCAAATTAATTTTACTTGAAGGCACTAACTTCGTTCACTTGTTTACAATTCAAATGCGCCATAAAGTTGATTACAAAGTTCAAAACAATGAAATATTCTTTTTGTCTTGTTTTGCTATGATTATCCGATAACCTGTAGACGTAGTTTAAAACCATCCAGAAGATTCTTCTTTCTTCTCAGAATTAAATTTTGTAAAAAAACAACACAGACGATAAAAGATATACTTCGCATCACATCACATTTTCAGCTTTGAATATAAAATGGCATAATAGTTATTTATGTATTAAGAGCGAAAAGTGATACATTATTGCTTAAGAGTAAGAGTTACCGCTCGACGCGTAGCGGAGAGCGGTAATTACTCGAAAACAATAATATCATTTTGCGCTTGTAATATATACAACATTTTTTCTAGAATCACTTAATAAAATGAAACTATTTTTGAATAATTAACTTTATTGTAAATATTTTATATCTGTCATTATAATGTCATAACATTAACTTTTATATGACCGAAAAAGTTAATGAGCTGTAAACACGTAGTGTCTCGGCTCTTGATATTTTGTCTATTACCAGTGAAACTACCAGTTTTTAATTATAGTTAAAGTGATCAAACTAACTTTAAACTGTAAGTTTTATACTACATACATTATTTAATCGTATATTTGCGTATTTAAACCAGTTTTGTTAGTTTATATTCCTGTATACTACACCAGTTATTGTAAATAGACACAGGTTTATGGATTATAAACAATTTACCAGTTTTGTTTTTTGCGAGAAACGAAAGTAATTAGTTTCGGTAGTACCGTAAATAAATTATCAATATGTCATCAGATGTTACTATACAGGATGTCCCAGCGAATAAATCTTATTCTACCGCAGCTTCACAGCAAAATTTCTTCCCAGGAAAAGAAAACGCAATACTTTTTAGCGCTATTACTAATACACTACTGCAAGATTATCTTATTTCTTTAGGTAATTTAATAAATCCCAAAAATATCTTATTCTCGTCTCGCCTATCTAATAATCGAATATGCATGTATTTAAGTAGTAAGCAAGCTGTTGATGATTTTATGACAAACTATGGTTCTATACAGGTAAATGGAGAAACAGTCAGGGCCAGAAGGCTCATAATGCCTGCAGAAAGAATAGTGCTATCAAATGTTTGTCCAAGTATCCCACACGAAGTAATCATCCAAGAATTAAAACATCTCGGCCTAAACTTAGTTTCTCCAATCACTTTCCTAAAGATCAGTGCCTCTCTTCCAGAATATAGCCATATAAAAAGTTTTAGAAGGCAAGTGTTTATTAGTCCGCATAACACGACGATCCCAGATTCAATTCTTCTGAATTATGGTAATACTAATTATAGAATATTCATTTCGCAGGATAGTATGACATGCTATATCTGTAAACAAATAAATCACATTGCTAGTAACTGTCCAAGCAATAAAAATTCTTCTTCTCAGCCTTCAGGACCCTTAACTCCCCCTACTGTTCAATCTTCTGACTCTCCTACCATTGCTGGTAATCAAGTAGACCAAACTTCTAATAATGATCAAAATAAAAATACCGAAATATTTCCGCAAGTATCCATACCAAACACCTCTAATTCTACATCAGTGGAAATTATACAGCCCGTTTCTGAAGCAACCCAAGATTTAAAAACTAACGAAAATACTCCACTGGAATCTTCTGCTACAGCCGAAAATATACAGATAATTTCACAGACTTCACTAGCGATCACGAAAGAATCACCCTGTCCCTCCACCAAACCAACCATAGAGGAAACATTATCTCCACCTGTTGAAAATGTCGTTGATAATCAAACATTTCTTCTTCCTGCTCAGCCTCATAAAACAAAAACTCAAAAGAATAAAAAACCTAAACGCTCATTACCTATCCCCGAATCCTTTGAATCATATCTAAGTAAACAATCAACACCGTCCATTTTAAGCTATGACCAATTAATGATGCTTATTGAAAATATTCAAGGCAGCCAATCTCCTATCGAAATTGTTAAAGAATTCACATCTGATTTCCTTGGTCTCGTAAATTTACTTACCGTCTCTTATCAATATATTCCAGACAGAGCCACAAAATATCGTTTTACAAGGCTAAAAACCCTACTGCTACGTTTTCTCGGTGAAGAAGCTACTACTGAGAGTGAACTCTCTTCAACTGAAACATAACATTCAACTCAATTTTACAGAGGAATGTTGATGGGCTTTTCCATCGCTTACCAATGCTCAATATCATTCAATCAGAACACTGTCCCGAAATTATATGTCTACTGGAAACTAATCCTGTATCTTCTAACCCATATTCGCAAATACATTTTACATGCTTTCGTAAAGACCGAACTAACACAGCTCGCGCAAGTGAGGGAGTTGCAATTTTCGTACCACTTATTTCGACTTTCCCGCAGTCGTTGGAGTTTCACTTTTCTCAACAAAATGGTAGAATAGTCAACTTCATTTGGACTCCTTGGAAATGAAGATGCAGACTCAAGTGCGCGTAGTGCAGTGACTGGTGCGGATTCAGAAACGGTATTACAATATGCCCCTAATGAATTGAAAGTGTTGTTAAAACAATATGTGTTAAATGACTGGCTCGATGAATGGCAAAACTCAAATTTAAAACTTAGACCAATTAAAGACACAGTAAAAAGAGTCAAAATGGTTTATAAAAGTTGTTATGAGCAAGCAGTTTTCAACCGCCTACGACTAGGCCATACCAGGCTTACTTACTCATATTTGTTCTCAAGATCTGAACCACCTATTTGTGAATCGTGTAACACACAAGTAACTGTCAAACATTGAATGCCAAAAATATACACAAGAACGTATTAATTTTAATATCGTATCAAATATGTCTGTTCTGGGTGCCAATAATAAAGAACCAAAAATTTAATTGACTTTTTAAAAACAGTTGGTGTATTCAATAAAATATAACCAGTTTTTGTAGATAATGCATGTAACCTTACCATTGCACTATACTTATATTTTACCACATTTTTGTTTAACCTATGTATTGTTCCGTCGCTAATAACCATTAGGTGAATGCGACTTTTTCTTAATAAAAAAAAAATTAACTTTTATATCTTTCAGTTTGAAGGTCCAATGTGTTTGTATTTTATGATTGTACGGTTGCTACGGACTACGAGCGTAAAATTAAACTTTACGCGCTAGAGCGATAAAGTGACGGTACTCAGTAAACGTCAACTTTTCGTTGCCATTGACAAGCGAAAAAGTCTTCTTTATCAAGTGATTGTAGAAAAAATAAATTTAACCTGTTTTAGTGGAATTTGATTTAAACATTTAAAAAGAAAGTTTTATTATGAGACACATTTATTTATATTCTTGATACTTTATTATAAATAAAGACACTTATTTGGGTTCTCAAAACATCTCGTTTGGCCGGTAAAATCGAACTACCTCAAATTAATCGACCATAGACAGCAGGTAAAGAATTATCTTAAACATTCAGTCGCAGGTAAATTTTCGGCGACCGGATATCTGATGGGGCGATTGGGGTCAGTGCATGTCAGGGAAACATAACATTGCCCCCTCCTTAATTAATGATTTTTCTGGAACCTTGTCGGGACTGGAACTGTATGCTGGTATTGGCAAATGTACCCACTTTTACAACTCCCAGTTATATAAAAGTGGAAAGAAAGGGTTTCGATCTACGCAAGTAACCATGCTGATTGCAACACTATTATTTGGACGTCGTTGTCTTTAAAGATTTCTTCCACTTTATTTCGGACAACCCTCTAAGCTAGTTGGAGGCACTCTAACTCTGGCATGGCTCGTTGCAAATTTTGCAAATTTTGCACGTTGCACTCCAAGACGTGTTGTTTCAATTGAAGTATTGCATCCCATAAATATTGCATCCCATCATATTGGTAGGTAGGTTGATCAAGGACAGTCTTTTGGTACCAGATAGAGAAAGTAACGTGATGCATCTTGGAGTTTCAAAGCTTTACCAGGAGCTGTCAGTTGGCATTGAAGTTCTTTAACTCGAACAAACTTCCTTCGTAAGGAGGATGCCAACCCTCGTGCGTCTTTAATACTGGCCGGGGTGGTATGGGCCAGTGAGTAGTGATCGGGAAATGTGAAAAGATTTTGCTTTTCTTCAGTAGTAACACCATATATTGCTTTACTGGTACCGCCATAAGTCGCCATGATTTCCTCAAATTGAGGTCAGGTGATTCTAGACCTTATATACCTTAGACTTGGTTTACTTCTACTTATTTTTCTATTTCGTGGTCTTCATGCAATAGCGCCAGTCGGTTAGTTTGTACTACCATCAGCTTTTCCCTCGGAATCTTGCTTATTCCCTAAGATGCCAACCCTCGTTCGTTCTTAATACTGGCCGGGGTGGTATGGACCAGCGAGTAGTCATCGGGAAGTGTTAGACATTGCTTTGCTTCAGTAGTAATACCATATATTTTTTACCGGTACCGCCATAAGTCACCATAAATTCCTCAAACGTGAGGTTAGTTGATTTTAGACCTTTTATACCTTAAACTTGGTTTACTTCTACTTATTTCTCTACTTCGTGGTCTTCTTTCAATAGCGCCAGTCGGTTAGGGTGTACTACCATCAGCTTTTCCCTCGGATTCTTGTATAGTCTGTAGATAACGTCGTAAATCTTCTCCCTAATACGATACGAACCTTCTCAGAACTTCTGCAACTTAGGAGACCAACCCTTTTGCTTCTTTGGATTGTAGAGCCAGACTGAAGTTATTCTTAAAACATCCCTTTTCAGCTTGGGTATCGTACCGGTTTTTCATTCGGTCGCTAGCGATCTGAAGATGGGAACGTACCAGTTCGTGTATTCGTCCATTTTTATCGCAATTCCTTCACGTAACCTTCACCAGCTACATCTTCTCTAGGACGACATCCAAACTCGGCATCGACACGACATCCAGACTTTTGCTGGTATTAGGCCCTTTGATTCATTAACATCGGATCTGTAGGCTATTGCGAAGTACATAAGGTACTGGTTCCAGTCTCGCTGGTGGTCACAAAGTAATACAACTACGAAATCGATGTCTAAATAAAAACATAGGAGAACTGCAATGCCGATGTAAGAAGAAATAATCAAATTAATTTTACTTTGAAGGCACTAACTTCGTTTACTTGTTTACAATTCAAATGCGCCATAAAGTTGACAACAAAGTTCAAAACAATGAAATATTCTTTTTATCCTGTTTTGCTATGATTATCTGATAACCTGTAGGCCGTAGACGAAACTTACAACCGCTCGGAAGGTTTTTCTTCCTTCTTAGAATTGCATTTTGTACAAAAAAACAACAAACACGATAAACGGGATAAGTTTTTTTTTGAAACGTTTATTCAGCAATCTGTTAGTTATAAAAATTCTAACAATAAGCGTCTTTGGGGTTTGAAGTAAAAAAAAATTGACGTTAGAGAGGTCAGTCCAATGGCTGGACCTCTAGTATGGAACAAACATGACATTCTGATATGCTACATACAAACATACATTTTACATTTACAAACAATACATATATCTAAAATATAAACACAATTACGCTGATGTATAAAACTTATTTATAAATAAGGTCCAGTGGATTTTTACGTTTTAGTCTGTGAGTTTGTGAAAGGGATAAGTACTTCGCATCACATTACATTTTTAACTTTAATAAAAAATAAAACTAATTTAATCCATTTTAGTTAAATGGTAGGGATCAAAATATTGGTGCAATGATATTTAAATGCATTCATTTTTTTCGAATCCTGAGAAAACTTATAACTCTCTTTGAAAAATCTAAACGCAGAATGAAAGATTACATTAGTACAGAGGACCGACGTCAATATAACGTATGTGAATTTCGTGTTAATGGTGCTTTAACATAGTTCTCAGTTTTGCAGAAAACACATTTTTCTACAACTATTCAAAGTGCACTTTTCTGCACAGTTTTATGTTAACAAAGTTGATATTTTCTCACAGTATAAGATTTATGACATAAGTGTGCAGAAAAGTGACGTTTCTGTGCCGGAAAGTTCTTTTCTGCACAGTACCATTACATTCCACAATAAAATCATAAATATAATTATAACATGTTTAGATGAAATGGTTTTATTTAAGATATTAGATTTGATAGTGCTTTTCGAAAAAGAACCGATTTAACTCATGTCCGAGAAACCTGCAAAATTCGCTACTTTAACACATTATTTTTGAACTTGACACTTGGTAATTTACAAAGGACTACCTCATTCTGAGTAACATTATATATTCTGTTTACATATGTGGTTAAAATGTAGACAAATATACAACCTGTAAGACAATTATTATATGTAATAATCGAATAGAAATTAAATTATCGATGTTACAACTGTTTTATTTTACAATTTTATTCTTAATAAACATTTTGTAATTATCAATTAACCAATAAGGATTTAGCAACCTCAGCAAGATAACGTCGAATGAAGTAAGTCTGGTGGAAATTCGTGACTGCATAAATACATATAAGTCAAATGTGACATTATTTTGTAATAATTTATTGAAAATAGTCTAAATTCAAACAAATTAAGACAGTGAATTAACTTTTTAACTGATTTTCGTGTAATTTGTTTTTAAATTATAATATAATAATAATAGAGTTTATTTGTAGCAGCTAATAATACAATAAATAAACCCAGTTTCTCACTGAAGTTGTTTGTCACATGGACTACAACTTGTGCGTGAGGGTTAAATTTTGATTATATTAAACTACATTAATTTATCTTAAAGTTTACAAAAAGGAATCAAATATTTTCGCTCATCTGTCTTCAAATTTGGGCTCCTCTTCTCACTAATTTATTTACTGCTAAATTTTGTTTATGGGACCTACGAAACTCTCATAAAATTCAAGAAAGAACTCCGAAAAATTTCTGATGTAATTCCTCTGGCGGACTTCGTTTTCTGTGAGAATTATCATGATTTTTAAAGGGGTTTTATCCATTTTTACAATAATTTTTATAATTTTTACATTTATAAGTGACATTTGAAATAAATCATTTTTTATTTATGTATAAGGAATTTGAGGAATTTGATTAGTATTAATTAAATACAGTTTAAAATTTATAATTTATTATTTTAATAAATATTCTTTTGGAAATTGTGATTTTTATTTTTAGCAAAAACTGTCGTAGAAAAATTATAGTGTGTAACTCGTGCAAAAAGGTAGTATTTCACTCGTTTGAATTGCTGCACTCGCTTGTGCTCGTACCGCAACTTTTCAAACTCTTGAGAAATTAGTACCTTTCTGCACATGTTGCACAATATACTACTATCGTGGAGTACTATCTTCGGTCATGCAGAAAAGGTTGGGAAAACGGTTCAAGCTTTAAATAAACGATGGTTTCAGCAGGATGGGGCAATCTGGCACACGACCAGAGAGTCTATTTGAATACTGCACGATCATTTTGGGAGATCGTGACTCACCAAACCTAGCGCTACCTGATGCCTACATATGGGCAATGCTGAAGGAGGCAGACCGATCGCCCGTCTGACATTCCAAAATTGCGCACTAGAATTAAAGATTTTTTTAAAAATCCACAAGGCAAAAGTTTTCCTTTAGTTGGTGGTATACCATATAATACAAAAACGACAAAGATCCTTTATAAAAGGTATACAGGGTGAGGCAGATAGAAGTCCTATTAGAAATATCTCGAGAACTAAAGGAAACAGAATCATGAAAATTGGAATGAAGGGGTTTTAAAAAGTGATCTCTTTAATGAAAATATTTTCATCGATTTGCTACTTCCGGTTATACCGGAAGTGGCTAATAACTTCGTTTTTTTAATGGAACATCCTGTATATTTTTACATTTTTGGATTCTCCTGGATGTCTTCTTTCTTAAAATATGAGGTTTTGTAATGTTATACAGGGTAGTTCAAAAGATAATTTCGTTTTTTTCTTAATTTCCTAGCAACATTCACAGCCTGTAGAATTGTAGTAGTTTTACATCAAAAACTCTATTTATGTTCAAATGATTTCTAATATAGTCTATATAGAGTTTTCTTAAATGGAACACCCTATATTTTATTATTGTAGTAAAATGATATTTTAATTAAGCACAAACTAAAGCATCTAAGTATAGGGAATGTTTAAGAAATAAAAAAGTACCATAAAATGTCTTTTCATTGCAATACTAAAATACAGGGTGTTCCATTTAAGAAAATTCAGAAAATCCTCATTCCGTGTTTCGACCAACCCTGTATATTAAAATTTTACATTTAGCTATACTAATAATTTTTAATAACAGTAGACTATATTAAAAATCATTTTAACATAAATAGAATTTTTGATATCCAACTACTACAATTCTACAGGGTGTGAAAGTTGCTACGAAATTAATAAAAAACGTAATTAGCGTTTAATCTACCCTGTATAACATTACAAAACCGCACATTTTAGGAAAGAAGACATCGAGTAGAATCTAAAAATGTAAAAATATACAGGGTGTCCCATTTAAAAAAACGAAGTTTTAAGCAACTTCCGGTATAACCGGAAGTGGCAAATTGATGAAAATATTTTCATTAAATAGATCACCCTTCAAAACCCCCTTCATTCCAATTTTCATGATTCTGTTGCCTTTAGTTCTCTAAATATTTCTAATAGGCCTGCCTATAGGATCTGCGTCACCCTATATATTTAAAAATACCTAAAAAGAGCTACATCACAGAACTAGTTTTCGATTGGATGACCAATCATCATCAGTGATTACGTGATCTAACATGCTAACCACCAAAATACAATATTATAAAAATATATGAGTAAAAATCCTTTAACCCGGCAGTGGTCGCTGTATGAGATTTTCTCTCACGGTTTTAGAAAATTTCGCAAAATTTTTTTTCTGGGAAATTATTCGCGCTGTAGTTCCTTCTAGGCTCCTAACTATCCTTCCTCGACAATCTAATAGACTCGTCCGCTCAGATAGTGACTGAGTTGACTTAGTATCACCAGTTTGTTGAGTCAATGCGCTTCATGTGAGAGATTCTCTCATCGAGAGACCACCGGCGCCACCAACTCTGTATAAAAATTAATTTTATTTTTCCACTTAAAACCTGAAATAATATCCTTTTATAATGTGGTCGATGAAATGAAAACCCTATACTCTGTTTCACGGGTTAGACGTAGATGGCCACTTACCATATATTTTTCAATGTTAAATATTGGCGGCATTAACAGTCACTTTATATATAAAGATAATATTAATAAAATAGAAGAACGTCGTGTCTTTTTAAAGGAATTGGCTTTATCGTTGATGAAACCTCATCTTATAAATCGTTCGACAGTTCACAACTTAACTTTAAGCCTTCGGAATTCTATTGCAAGAATTGCCAAAATAACACTACCGAACTCATTATAACCTGAACCATCGGATATTCAGTTTTGTTCATTTTGCCCCCTCTGCAAAAATGGAAAAGTAAAAAAAAATGTAATTCTTGTCATCAACCAATTTGTCCAGACCATTCTTCTTATACTTGTGTAAAGTGTGGTGCCGTAAATTATGAAGATAGGGAGATTGATTAACATTGGTTTTATTCCGATCATTTTTTTGTATCTTATCGTATTATGATGTATATTATGTTATATTATTATGTTCTTATTATAAGTTCATAAAAAAAGTTTAAAACCTCTTTTACAAATTTTATTTTGTAAAGAAAGGCAAAAGTTGGATATGTGAGAGAAAATCTCACGCGCGACCACTCGCGTACAAATCTACCTAGCGACCAATGCCTGGTTAAAAGTGATCCGTCAAGGAAACATCTGAGCTCTAAATCGACTTGTTCACATATTGACTATCTGGTGGCAAGTCACTTGCCACCATCTCGGATATACATCTAATCTGATTAAAATATTTTCCTTTTTTTGCTCTTTGTTTGGCTATTTTATATATTTGCTTTACCTTTGCTGGTAATATTAATTTGATCGCATCTATAGGTTTTAATACGCTTCTGCTTTAAATTTTGTTACTGCTACTTTCAGTTCCTTTTTGGCGACCATATAGTTTTGAAGATCTGTGTCCGATTTGTTTTCTTGCCACTTTTTATATAATTTTTTCTTCTGTTTTATTTTTCCTTGTACTTCGGCTGACCACTACCAAGTCTCTTTATGCTTAAACTTCTTTCCTGACGTTTCCCAAGTATTTCAACAGCCGTCTCTCTAATAATACTGGATATTTTTCTCCAAATTATATTAGGGCTTCCTTTCATGTTCCAATATATTTTTTCTACTATTATTTTACTAAATAGACCTTCTTTCTCATATTTTAGCATCCACCACTTGATTTTTTGTGGTCCTCTCCGATATTTTTGTTTAGTTTCGCGATTTATTTCGACGTCCAGAAAAAGCAGCTTATGTTATTTGTAAGGCTATATAATGTATACCAAACATATAAATAATCAAAGGTAATACCACGAGTCCTCTAAATTTTATCGATAAATTTTTTTGTTTTTACGAAAACTTCTTTATTTGGTAAAATTACGAAAACAAACCGAATGATAAAATCACGAGTCCGAAGGACGAGTGATTTTATCCATTTCGGTTTGTTTGAGTGATTTTACCCTAAATAAAGAAGTTTAAGTATGAAAACGAAAAAATTTATCAAGCAAAATTTAGAGGACGAGTGGTATTTGAAAAGATTATTTTGTGTACCAATATGTATTATTAGTAAATACGGGCATCTCTGAAATATTTTTAAGACAACTACGATCAATGTCTTAAGTAGGTTATAGATAAATTATTTTTTCTACAACCACTATTCAAAGTGCACTTTTCTGCACGGTTTTATGTTAGCAAACTTGATATTTTCTCACAGTATAAGATATTTGACATTCGTGTGCAGAAAAGTGACGTTTCTGTGCCGCAAAGTGACGTTTCTTTGCCGCAAAGTTCTTTTCTGCACAGTTGACTACCTCAGTCTGAGTAACGTTATATTCTGTTTACATCCGTGGACTACCGCATTCTGAGTAACGTTATATTCTGTTTACATCCGTGGTTAAACTTTAGACAAATATATAACCTATAAGACAATTATTATATTTAACTATAGCATAGAAACTAAATTATGGATGTTACAACTGTTTTATTTTACAATTTTATTCTTATTAAACATTTTATAATTATCAAATAACCAATAAGGATTTAGCAACCTGTGCAAGAGACGTCGAATGAAGTAGGTTTTGTGTAAATCCGTGACTGCATAAATATAATGTCAATAATGTGTAATAATTGTTTAAATTTAGACAAATTAAGGCAGTGCATTAATTTTTTAACTGATTTCTGTGTAATTTATTTAGGTATAAGGAATTTAAATTGATTAGTAGGTATTAATTAAATACAGTTTAAAATTTATCACATAGGTACCTATTATAATTAATCGTCGTTTGGAAATTGTGATTTTTATTGAAGTTATACTTCTTTACCGGCGATAGAGGGTGAATTTTTATAAGGTAAAACCTAGCGACCGGGCGCATGCGCATTATAACTTTGTTCTGATTGGATGTTCAAATGACATGCCAAAAATTATTCAATATGGCGGCTGTGGCACAGCTGTATTTAGATTATTTATGGTTGTTGCGTTTTCAAATTTGTGTGAAAAGAAACAACAAACAAAAGTTAGTTAATAGTTATACTGCCTTTTTAAATAGTTTTCATATACCTATATTTTTGGACTCTTGGACTATTTTGGACAAGGAAAACTCATTCTAATTTAGTACGTAGTTTTTATTATAATCATATTGTAATTATACCTTTGGATTAGGTTGAAATACATACATTTATTTTCTCAAGAATGCGGATATTAGAGAGAAATCCCAAATTAGGTTCGATTTTTATTTTTAAATTATTATTTTTTGCCGTAGATTTATTTATCTAGTAGGTATGTAATGCTTTGATTTACATACTTAATTTGATTACCAACAAAAGTTCTACCAATCTTCATCTAATATATTGTTTTCTTACTGTTTTGTTATATTTTTATATTTTCTTCCACAAAATTTAAACAAAATTTAAAACAACTGTCAAACAGTAAAACGTTCAGTTACCGTATTTTTCCACATGATAAATAATGTGCGATTGGACGAGTGAGTCTACGCTTCGATTACGAATCAAAGTGCCAAGAAATTCACGGGTTCAATTCCCGATGCAAGTTTTATTTTTTTATTTTTTTATGCATGTTATGATTGTAAGTATATTTGTTATATATATTTTTTTTTCAGAAAATGCGTATTTAAAATTTTTGCCAACAATTATTATCGTTCAGAAATCATTTTTTCTTTGTGGCATTTTTCAATGTGTTTGTGTGCGTTTTATTCTTTTATTTTTTTAAATTTTTGATATTGTCTTAAAAATCACATAATATGTAGTAGAAGTATAACTTCTTACGTGCGTACAAAGTACACACACATTCTTGTTTTTAGGAAAAACTGTGCTTGTAGAAAAAGTATAGTGTGAAACACGTGCAGAAAGATAATTTTTCACTCGTTAGAATTGCGGCACTCGCTTGCGCTCGTACCGCAACTTTTAAAACTCGTGAGAAATTAGTATCTTTCTGCACTTGTTGCACAATATACTATTATGATTTAAAAATGAACCAATTTATTTATTATATTGTTAATACATAAAAGACTGTTTAAATCGAAAATGAACAATTATTAAAAACACAATTTTTATAACTAATATGAGATTTTCCAATGTCGTTCGTAACGTATTATGTGAAATTTAGGGTACCTTAAGTTTTATCAGGGAAGAGACTGTTTTATCAAGGAAGAGGCTGTTTTATCAGTATTACACTCAATGATTGGCTAGAACGACGCGTGGTGATTGGCTGAAAAAGCAAAAACGTCAGAATTTGACAGGTGAAAAAAATAATCATAAATATTTGAATATTCATTTCAGTATTGTTTATTTTGCCGCATACTGTATACAGGGTAGCGAGAAAGTATGGAAACACGATAATTTCACGGAAACCGCTAAAACGATTTTTATAGATTTTGGTGGGTAAGGGTCTTTTAATATGGCCGATATTATAGTGGTAATTACATTGTTGTCAAATTTTCCGTTTTTCTGGAAATCTAATGAACTTTCTTACTTTAAACGGAACACCCTATAGATTTTTTACGGTTTGAAGTCCTTGAGAAATACTGATCATTTCTGATGTTATATTTCTTATACCTAATTGCCGTAGTTTCGGAGTTATTACTACATTTATTAAAAAACAAAAACTTAACCAAATTATAAAAATTCATTTTTTCGGCCTGAGTAGACATTATTTTACGTTATTTGGATAATTTGGAATAAGACAGGTCTTCCATAATTTTCTTCTGAAGTTAATCGTTTCCGAGTTATAAACAATTTAAAACTGAAAAAATCGAAAAATGACGATCCTCTAGGTTCAAAAACACAAGTAAAAATATTATTTTTAAAACTGCGAAGAGCCCAAATTTAAGGACAAACCCTATTGTATCAGATACCGATAAGTGATTTGGTCTTATTTCATTTTAACACATTGTTTATATTAGTTGTTAATGCAGCCCGATCTCCCGTCCTCTCATATGCACTTCATTAACAATTAAAAAAACAATGTTTTAGAATAAAACGTGCCAAAAATTCTTATAGGTAGCTGATAGAAGAAAGTTTGAACTGCAATTTAGGTACCTCGTAATTTCAAAAATTATTTTTTTTCTTGTGTTTTTGAACCTTGAAAATTGTCATTTTTCAATTTTTTTTTTTAGTTTTAAATTGTTTATAACTCGGAAAAAAATAACTTTACAAGAAAATTACAAAAGACCTTTTTTGTTCCCAATGATTCAAATAATCTAAAAATAATATCTACCCGGGCCAAACAAATTAATTTTTATAATTTATTTAAATTTTTTTTTATAAATGTAGCAATAATTCCGAAATTACGGCATTTAGGTGTAGGGAATATAACATGAAAAATAATCAGTGTTGCTTAAGGACTTCAAAACGTAAAAAATATACAGGGTGTTCCATTTGAAAAAGCAAAGTTCATTAGATTTCCAGAAAAACGAAAGATTTGACAACTTAATTACCACTATAATATCGGTCGCATTAAAAGACCCTTATCCACCAAAATCTATAAAAATCGTTCTAGCGGTTTTCGAGAATTTACCGTGTTTCCATACCAAAAAGTGCAACAATAAATTACTAGCCAGTGAGATGGATTTTAAGAGGAGGTCAGCAAGAAGATCTAAACTAGAACACACAAGACACGATTTTAGACAACAAATGGGCATAGAGAGAACAATCATAGGTGACATCGAAAGACAACAGCTAGGATGGTACCGATACGTAAGACGAATGGAGGAAAGAAGAATCCTAAAAAAGATGTTAGAATGTCACCTGATAGCTTAGTACCGGAATGTTAGTACAGATAGTCCATCGGTACTACAGAAAGATTTGCTTTTGATTCTATTGATTGTTTGTATTAATTCAGATTTATCAACCGGTCAATAATGAATGAATTCGAGACATTTCCTGAATATTCTGGGCTAATTAGCAAAATACAAGGAAAACTTATTTACCAGAAAATTTATTGCTGAAATCGAATCTTATGATTGTATATATTAATAATATAAATATTATGCAAAGTTCACATATAGTGTGCTACTTTTTTTATAAACAAAATGGCGCCCAAAAATCGAGTTTTTTTTTTAATTTTCACTCTATAACTCCAAAGATTTTACCTTTACATCAAAAACACCTAAATAAAAATTCAACGTAATTAAATTCTGCATAGAGACGTGTTTTCCCTGATTTACTTTGACAAAAAAATTTCCCCTGAAAATGTGGGTTTTTCGAACAAAATCTTTAATTTTCAACTAAAATTTTAGATTAGTAATTGTTTATCAATAATTAAATAACTTGGTAATATCAAAGATGTTTTGGTATAGATTACAATTCCTTTAGCCGATGGCAATTGAATGAACAGTTTAGCAACAATTGAATTGTTAATTAAAAATTTACTGTCGCTATAATAACCACAGTAATTATGATATATAAGAATAAAAATTATTATTGTATAAAAGACAATGTACCTATTTAATGTACTTTACAGAATTAAAATTGGTCTATTTAAGCGGCCTCAGGAATATTTTAACATTATAAACATTTTTTTGGCTTATAAACGAGTAGAATACCTCGAGAAATATTAAATTAAATTAAATTATGAAAACGGTATTGGAAGAAAATCGGCAGGACACTTCTTTTAAAATAAAAAACGTTTAATTTTGATGAGTGGTTCCTGAGATACAACCGGTCAAAGTTGACCGGCATTTACTGCAAAGATATAAAAAATAGGCTCATAAATTTCATAATTTTCGAACCATTACCTTTTTATTTTTGTCCTCTTTCCCCACGCCAATTTTTATATCTTTAAAATACTCATAACATATATATGACTATAATAAAAACTGTCGATATTACGAGTGAAAATTGCCAAAAATAGCAAAATTCCAATCAAAAATTAGGATTGCAAAATTTATTAGGATTGAAAAATGGAGCAAATGTAATCTCAATGTTCAAAATCGTTATACGTTAAAAAAATGCATTTTCTCGGCTTCCCATGGAGCAATTTTCTTCATTATTTTCTTGTTCCCTAGTAACTCGAGTAGAGCCATCTAACTAACGCATTATTAAATGTCAAACTTGCTTTTGTTTTGATTTAATATATTGATTTATTTATAAGAACAGAAAACTACATATTTTTTCCAGTTATAGACTTTTTTTAGATAAACTTACTAGAAGTCTACCATTTAACGTTAAAACAGAAATATTTTCATTTGAAAGCTGTATAGTTATTTAAACAAACTTTATTTAAACAAATTAAAAATGTTTGTTATAATAAATAAATAAATTTATTATAAAAAAACAAAACCAACTTTGAGATTTAATAATGCGTTAGTTAGATGGCTCTACTCGAGTTACTTGGGAACAAAAAAAAGAATGAAAAAAATTGCTCGGTGGGAAGCCGAGAAAATGTATTTTTTTAACATATAAAATTTTGTTTATAAAAAAAAGTAGCACGCTATCTGCGGACTTTGCATATCTACATTATTAATATATAGAGTCATAAGATTCGATTCCAGCAATAAAATTGCTGGTAAATATCTTTTCCCAAAAATGGCCTATTCGCCGATAAAATCTGCCCAGGCTAGGATTAGGAAGATAGGAAATTGGATCTTGTTGTGACAAAATAGTTGATGTTATATTTTTACTCATATTAACAAAGTGTTCATGTAGATTTTCTGGGGAAGGGAAAATTTGTGATAGATTTATTTGTGTGTGTGTGTGTGTGTGTGTGTGTGTGTGTGTGTGTGTGTGTAGTTTTATTTTATGACTAGGGACATAATCCATTAGCCTATTCTGTTTTGATAAATAATTCAAGTTTTTTTTTAACAACTGTTATAGAGAGAACCCGTAACAACAATATATATCTAATCTTATCTTGACTTATACATATATTTTTTATCTAGTACATAGCTACATATATTTATTTTTATTTATTTATCATATTCTATTTATTATTTTTTTTTATTTTTTTTTACTTTTTTTATTATTTTTTTTATTATCTTTTTTTTTATTTTTTTTTAATTTTTTTTTTATTTTATTATTTTTATTTTTTTTTCTATATTTTTTTAATTATCTTTTTTTTTCACGGGAAAGAAAAGGATAGCATAAGGTTGGGTTATTACATACGCCTAGGGGTCCATCAAGGCGACTTGCACAAAACAAAATTAGACCACGGATAGAAAGGGTAACAACTGGGTTAAAACAAAGGACTTATATCACTAACGTTTTACAATTTAAATAAATTTTTCCATTTACAAATTCAGTTTCATTTCACGTATGTGGCGAAAAATTATTTCATATATATGCAAGTTGTTGGATTTTATTAAATTTAATAAATTAAAAGGTAGCATATAGTCTGTTCGCTAAACTCAGACGCAACTGGCTACATATTTTAGTCGATATTTTTTTTGTTTTTTGCCAATTTTGCAAAAATTGGCGAAATTACTAACTATTTAGTGATTATTAACTATTTAGTAATTATTTTTTGCCAATTTTACTAAAATTGGCAAAATTACCGACTAAAATATCTAGAAAGTTGCGTCTGAGTTTAGCGAACAGACTATAATAGGAATATTTTCACTATTGATATACTCATATATTTTTTTTACAAATTGGTTTATGCAACGTGTATTTAATGAGCAATTTAAGACTAAATGCTCAATTGAGCCTTCTTCGCCACATTCGCAAAGTGGAGTTTCAGCTAAATTAATTTTAAATTTATGTAACGGAGACAGAGCATGGTTGAATCTTATTCTAGATAGTATCCTAATCATGTCTTTATTGAAATTTGAGTTTTTAAACCACGTAGAGGACTGTATTGTGATGTTGGGGGTTGCTGGACGAAGACACTCCCGAACAAACAAACTTAAACTTTCTACATATCTTTATTCTTACAAGGTTAAAGGTACAGTTACAACTACGTCGACCGACATTATAGTTAGGATAGGTCAAGGTGACCCATATCTCGGTAACTATATCCCCTGACCACGCGCCAGCAGAGTTCAGCGAACACACTGATACAACAATGAATGTCTCAGGTACTCGACCTTCCCACTTATATCTTATTATATTAAAAACAATGCCCATATGTATTACCATATATGGTTATGCTATACGTATTTCAATAATGACGTGTGCTGTGTTTGCAGTCTTGCGAATGAGTTGAATACTTTGAACTTTGCTACTATCGTAATAAATTATACAAATTGCAACTATAATATTGACCTTATTCTTATAACAAATAAATTAGGAAAATTCCGTGAGGGTTGTCGTGTACCATCACATCTCTCTGGGCGGGGAAAAGATGAAAGGGAATTTCAGTAACAATTTCCTTTCATCTCTATTTTATATTATTTATGCTGACTGACGTCTCTCCTTTATAAGAAAATTAAACAAACATATTAAAGAAAATGAGAAAAGAAAAAAAATGAGATATATAAATATTTACACTGAACCTTAAGTACTAGTAAAAGTCTTATGGTGGACTATTATTACACTTTTACACTATAACACTTTTCAGTACTTATTCTTTTTATATATTATACAGCTTAACGTTATTCTTATGTATGACTACTTGTTTACCCTTTTTCTCAATAATTACGTTAGGCGTTTCATCTTTAATTACGGTATATGGACCCGAAAACAAACAGTTAAGTTTTGTGTTTGGCTCCTTTTTTATTAATACCTTATCTCCTGGTTTATAAGTTATTTTACTCGTTTTGGCATCATATATTTTTTTTTTGCTGTGTTTTGTATGTGTTAGTGTTTCTCTGGCCTCCTTTGCGGCTACTTGTAGTCTGTATTTCAGTTCCATGGGATAGTCGTCAAAATTATACAGGGGTTCTATTTCGTTTTGAACATTTGTCGGCAGTCTACATATTTTTCCGAACACTAATTCGAACGGAGTATAACCCGTTGCTGAGTGTACTGAAATGTTATACGAAAAACAGAAATATTGCACCCATGTACTCCAATTTGTAGGGAATTTTGATAGTTGTATCCTAAGGTACGCATTTAAATGTTTGTGAGTATTTTCTAAAGCTCCTATTGTTTCGTGGTGATATGCTGTTGAGTTTAGTTTCTCTATTTGCAATAATGAGCATGTTTCCTTAAATGTTCTTGCCATAAACTCTGAGCCTTGGTCTGTGACTATTTTTCTGGGTACTCCATACCTCAGAATAAAATTTTCTACCAATGCCTTGGCTACTGTTTCGGCTTCTTTGTTCTTTATTACATATCCTTCTATGTATTTACTTAGCTCACATTGCAGTGTCAATATATATCTATTCCCACTGTCATCCATCTCAAATGGTCCTACTAGATCTATAAATATTGTGTCGAATGCGCAGGTGGCAGTCGATGTGATAGTTAGAGGTTGTTTGGTTATGATAGAATGCTTATGTCTTTGACAATCGTCGCATCTCTTCACAAATTCCTCGATATCTTTTCGTAAACTATTCCAAAAATAATATTTCCTTATATTTTTGTACATTCTATTTATTCCGGCATGCCCTCCTGTTGGTAACATGTGAAAATCATTAATTATAATTCTTCTTAATTTTTCATCTGCTATATTCTGTTTGTCTTGTACTATACATATTTTGATATCTCTTTCTTTAAATATTTTAGGATCCTTTCTTATCTCTTCAATAATTGGCTGATTCTTATTATTCTTTACTAGTACTAGTTCCTTTATATTCTTTTGTGCGCACATTTGAATCAAGGCTCTCAACGATGCTCGTAGCGCAGACGTTGATCGAGGTTCTTGATATGTCGAGTTTCTCAACGACGCTCGTAGTGCAGACGTTGATCGAAAATCTCGAATCAGATAAATAATATCGTCTTCTTCATTGTACAATATACTACTATTTGTATTTTCTTCAGCCGAATCTAGCTTCATTGTTTTGCAATCGTCCTTGTCTATCAGTTTTACCTCTACCGCACTTTTCGGGAATTTCAACAATTCGACTACGTCTGGTTGATCAGTCCATTCGTTCTTCGAATCGGTGATTTCCTCCTGCTTTTTCGTTTGTGCTCTCGTCATCACTAATATACTTTTCTCTGAGTCCTTATTTAGTTGCTTTAGTTCTTCTGATGTAACTTCTATTCGTGATAAGGCGTCAGCTGTTACATTTTCAGCTCCTTTCACGTATTTAATTGTAAAGTCGTATTCTTCTAACTTCAATCTAAATTTGGTTAATCTGCTGGAAGGGTTTGTCATACCAAATAGGTACACCAATGGTCGGTGGTCTGTCAAAATAATAAATTCTTTCTGTAGAAGGTAATGTCTCCATTTAGCAATGCTCCATACTATTGCCAGTAATTCTTTTTCTATCGTAGGATAATTCATTTCCGCTTTATTAAGTGTTCTACTGGCATATGCTACCGGTTTGTCATTCCCGTTTGACAAAGTTGCTCCTAGTGCGATGCCAGATGCATCTGTCCGTAGAATAAACGTGTTCTCCTCCGATAAATCTGGGAATTCCATTACGGGGGGGTTTGATAATGACGTCTTGAGGCTTTCAAAAGCTTTTTGGCATTCTGTTGTCCACTCAAATTTTACATTTTTCCTTGATAGTCTATTTAGAGGTGCGGCTATTTCTGCAAAATGATTGATATGTTTTCTGTAATAATTTGCAAAGGCTACGAATCTTTTTGCTTCTTTTGCATTTTGTGGTATTGGATATTGTTCCAATGCGGTGATCTTTTCCGGATCTGGTGCTACACCTTTATTCGAAATCTTGTGTCCTAAATATAATAGTTCTTTTTTCATAAACTCGCATTTAATTGGATTTAATTTCAGATTTACTTTCCTTAGTCTCTCTAATACCTTCACTAAATTCTGATTATGCTGTTGTATACTGTTGCCAAAGACTATCAAATCATCAAGATATATAAACATGTTTTCATAATTTAAACCTGACATTGCCATAGTCATGGCTCGTGAGAAACATCCTGGGCTTGTCTTTAACCCCATCGGAAGTCGTGTCATTTGATATTGACCTCTATCGGTTGCGAATGCTGTGTACGGTCTGGACTTAGAATCGAGTTCTATTTGGTAATATCCTTGGTATAAATCTAAATGTGAAAAATATGTTGCTCCTGATAAAGCGTCTAGGATTTCTTCTATGCATGGTAATGGTAATCTGTCATTCTCAATTTTGTTGTTTAGTTGTCTGTAATCTATCACAACTCTCCATTTCTTGTTTCCATTTTCATCGTTTTTCTTTGGCACTATAAGTAGTGGAGATGAGAATTCTGATATTGCATTTTCAATAATCCCGTCTTTTAACATTTTGTCTACTTGTCTATTTATTTCCGTTTTTTGTCCGTGTGGTAATCTATACGGTTTTGTATAAGCAGGTGATACTCCTTTTTGCAATTTTATTTTTGCTTTGTATACGTCCGTCGTTGTGCATGGATCGTTTTCTAAGAAAAACACATCGGAATATTTTACACATATTTTTTCTATTGCTCTTTTTTCCTCTAGCGATAAATTTTTTGTGTTTATTATATTCAAAAGTCTTTCGGCACGACTCACCGATTGTTTTGATTCTCCCATGTGGAAAACGTCGAACTTGTCTAATCTTTCGACCTTCGGTCTAAAATTCTTAACAATTATTTCTCTATCATTGATATTTAATATCCTTATTGGTATTTTTCCGTCGACTGGTTTTGAGACTGTTCCTGCCGAGAAAATTCCTTCCGCTATCTCCTGTGGTATAGTTACAAAATCTCCGTAGTGTGTCCCGATCTCGAAAAAAAATAATTTTTCACATCTCCTAGGTATTATTATCGTATAAATTTCTCCCATAGATAGCATTTTAAAATCTCTTCTCATTCCTTCTACATGTAACGATAATTTTAAGGATTCGTAATCTATTGTAGCAAAATATTGGTATAAAAAATCGCTACCAATAACCCCATCGACTTTATTTGTGAAACTCTTCATAACTGCAAATTCCTGTGTCAACGTTATCTTCTCTGAGTTATCTAATATTTCAAGGTCACACAATAAGGTTCCCCTTGTATATATGGTTTTTCCGGTAACACCTCGCAAGCTAATACGTCGGGTTTTGTTTATGTCGGTGTAGTTTTTATCTAAACATTCTTCAAATAAAACGCTGACTGTTGCGCCAGTGTCAATTAATAGTTTTTTGCGTTTTCCTCTGTAATAAACATTAATATAATTTAATCCACTTGCTGTGGAATTATCTGCCTCCATTTGATGGGCCACGAAAAAAATCTACTTCTTGTATTGTGCTTGTGTGTGGTTGCTCTTGGCGGGGCTGCTCCTCTGTTGCGAAATATGCTCCTGGTGAATTTCTGTTGCTGGGGTTTCTACCTTGCGACCAATTATTATTTCTCCCTCGATGACCATGTCCTGCTCCTCTGTTTCTTTGAGACCTACCTCTGTTATGATATTGTCTTACTTCGTTTCCATTTGTATTTCTATTATTATATGTCTTGTTACCTTCTTTTCTCCTGTCAAAACTATTTTTGTATCCGTTTGTTGTATTTCTTCTTCCGCCTCTATATGTTTTATTCATGTGGTACATTCCTGCAGTTTCCGTTCGAGTTAGCGATTCTTCGTTCTTTGCGCTTGTTATCGCTTCCGCTAAAGTGCTAAAGTTCTTGGCTTTCAAAATTGTCTTTATCTTGTCATTTTTTAAACCGTTAGTAAACACGCTTATTGCAATTTTTTCGTTTACTTTGGCCAGCACTTCTTCTGCATCTCTGTTTCCCTCTGCTTGTGCTATTGTTAATTTAGCCATGAGCTCCTCTAAACTTCTTCCAAATTTTTCTATTGACCTATTCTCTTGTTTCGCTGAGTTGATCTCCGCTGACAGAACAGGGATAGATTGTTTTACTAGAAACTTTTCTTTAATATCGGTTATTAGTGCCGCGTTTAAGTTGTAAGTGGTCTTCAGTCGTAATTTTGCTGCTTGCGTTAGTTTCACCTTCAACAGGTACTTTGTTAGTTGCGGTTTTCCTTCATCATCTAAAAATTCATCGTACAGTTCAATTGCGTCTATGAATGCTCTAATTGATTCTTCGGTGTTTCCTATGTGAGGGATCAGGTTCCCTGCTGTTTTCAGTTCGAATTTCTCTCCCATCTTGTCGTTGTTATGTTCAACTTGTCTTTTCCGTAGTTCTGTTTGGACTTTTCCGATCTTTTCTCCAATTTTTGCAATAATATCTGCAATGAATTTGTCTTCTGCTGCCTTACAGCTGTCACCTTTGTATATTTTATGCACCGTCCTAAACTGTTCCGTGATAGTCCTGAGTTTTTCCACCCATTTATCTGTGATTAGCTTATTTTTCCTTCGTTCTATAGTGTCTTTTGTGAGATTCCTATTTAATATAGTTATATCTTCCAGAATACGTTGAAATCTTTCCTCGAACATAAATTCGGCTTGGCCTGCCTACGTTACTCAATAGTATATGGCCTAGTGTCTCGAAGTCTCAATTACTTCGTAAAGCTTATCATTGCCGTTAAGTTTATCAAATATAACAAAATGTAACATATAAAATAATATAATAAAACATAAATGTAAGTAAAATAAAAGGATCAATAATATTGGATAACCGTCAATATTTAAAGTGTCAGTAAATAAGTAAGTGAGTAATTATATAATAAAAAAAAATCAAAATTTCAATATGAAAATAAAAAAAATAGTCATCAAACTTACTTCATAAGCAGTTAAACTGTATTGTATTAAAAAGAAAAATTACTCACGAATATGGGTTCATGTGTCTATGCATTTGGTCCTGGATTCTGGGCGTCTAACCTCAGCATCTCCATTGATTTAGATACTTCCTGTCGGATGTGGCGTCGAAGCTGCTTCTTCCATCGTCGATACAGTAGCCATCCGACGATGATTATGGCCAGGCTGAACGATACAATTCCCAAAACTCCCGGGATTGATAGCTTCTCGTTTTCGCCGGTTTCAGCTGTCACACCTCCGCTGTTGCCTGCTTGGTTTATGAAGATCTGTTCCTCTTTTTCTTTATTCTGGTTGTTTCCCATCTTACGTGTAGAGCTGCATACCTCAATCTATATGCGAACCAGAAAACTCCATTCTTTAACTTAAGGCACGGGTCGCCATGTGATGTTGGGGGTTGCTGGACGAAGACACTCCCGAACAAACAAACTTAAACTTTCTACATATCTTTATTCTTACAAGGTTAAAGGTACAGTTACAACTACGTCGACCGACATTATAGTTAGGATAGGTCAAGGTGACCCATATCTCGGTAACTATATCCCCTGACCACGCGCCAGCAGAGTTCAGCGAACACACTGATACAACAATGAATGTCTCAGGTACTCGACCTTCCCACTTATATCTTATTATATTAAAAACAATGCCCATATGTATTACCATATATGGTTATGCTATACGTATTTCAATAATGACGTGTGCTGTGTTTGCAGTCTTGCGAATGAGTTGAATACTTTGAACTTTGCTACTATCGTAATAAATTATACAAATTGCAACTATAATATTGACCTTATTCTTATAACAAATAAATTAGGAAAATTCCGTGAGGGTTGTCGTGTACCATCACAGTATTCTTGGTTTCACGCCTTTATAATATAATCCCTTGTTGGACAAATTGTACATTGTTTGCCATGAATTGATCATTTTTTTCCATAAATGAGAAATTGGATCCTCAATTACACATTTATATTCTGATTCTTTAGATGGTTCATTATATTTGGCAATTTTGTCTACTATTTCATTGTTTATTAATCCACAATGAGCTTTTATCCAACAAAACATTATATTAGATCCTCTTAATTTTAGTGTACCCACCAGATTTATAATTTCAGACAAAACATAGTTAAATCCAATATTATTACAGTAAGAGCTATTTTGAATTTTTTGTATTGAACTTTTACTATCAGAGAATATGACGTAATTAGCTTTAGTTCCTGTCAAATTACTAATATATTTAAGTGCTTCTAATATTGCTATTAATTCAGCGGTGTATATCGAGGTGTTAATATTTAGATCTACTACTGTACTAAATTTCCCATCTGGATCGTAAAAGGCCGAAGTAACCTTTAGATCCGATTTAGATGCATCCGAATAAATATATGAATAATTAGGAAACGTACATTTTATGTCAGCTAGGAACATGCTATTCCGGATATATTGTGGAAATTCTGAGTAGTCTCTAAGATAACCTACTTTTATGTTGTCCAAGTGTTCTAATTTTATTTTAAAACATGGTAATTCTCTCGAACTGGAAATGTCCTTACTATGTTGTATGCTTACGTATTTGTATGATTCGATAATAGGTATTGTAGGCTTTTTTTCCAATATTCCTTAACTAGATCACAAATACTGAGGTCAAAGCATTTTTGTACTATAGGACTTTTTCTTGCAAATATTTTTAATAAAAACTTCTCAGTTAAGTATTCTCTTCTGAAATTTAGTGGAGGTTCATTACATTCTACATTTAAATTTGAAATGGGTGTACTCTTAAGTGCACCTATACTGATTCTTAAGACTTTATTTACTAGCCTATCTAATTTTTGCAGGTGAGTCTTCGCTGCTTGACTATAAAAAATTGACCCATAGTCCATTATTGATCGAATATAGGCTTCATAAAAGGTAAGCGTAACATTAGGATCAGCACCCCAACTTGTATGACACACTGATCTTATTGTATTTAGTCCTTTTTCTGTTTTTGTTAGTAAGCGGTCTATGTGCTCTTTCCATAATAACTTCCTTTCTATTACCATACCCAAATAATTAATGGATGATTGAACCTCAAAATTAACGTTATTGAACACTATAAATTGTGGTAGTCTCTATTTTTTGGAGAATATACATGCTTGAGTTTTCTTTGTAGAGATGTTTAGTCCTATGTTAAAGTAATAATCTTCTATTGTCGAAAATATTTCACTCATTATATTGATACCTTGATCGATTTCAACTTTAGATACATACATACACACATCGTCAGCAAACTGTAGAACGTTTCCTCTTTTATTTAATTGTTTATGTAAGTCTGAGGTATAAATGAGATATAGTAGAGGACTAAGGATGCTTCCTTGCGGTAATCCAACATTAGAAACTCTTGAATCTAATAATTCATTGTTGATTTGAAGTTGTAGATTCCTATTTGAGTATAATTGTATTATTTTTTTACCAAATTCACTGGGTATTCCTATTCTCTCCATTTGTTGGTAAAGGATATTTAATTTGATATTATCATATGCAGCTTCTACATCTATGAATACCGATACCAGGGATTTACGTTCAGAAAAGGATATATTAATATCTAGAATAAGGTTAGCTATATTTTCTGATGTTGATCTTAGTTTACGAAACCCATATTGTGTATCACTAATTTTGTTATTTTTCTCTAACCAGAATTCGAGTCTTCTCTTTACCATCCGTTCGAATGTTTTTAAAATACACGATCCTAACGAAATTCCTCTATATGAATCCGCAGAGTCTATATCTCTATTTGGTTTTAAAATAGGTATAATTACATAATCTTTCCACGAATCCGGAAATTAAGATTTTATCCATATTAAATTAATTATATTTAACAATCTCATTTTCTGACACCTTGGTAAATAGTACAACATAATATAATGAACATTGTCTAAGCCAGGAGCAGTATTCTTATGACACTTTAAACTATATTCTAATTCTTTTAGAGTAAATTCATTTAACAAACTTGAATTATTATTGTTAACATTTTTAAGAGGGTTTACATTATTTATATTTTGTGGAACCCAGGGCGGAGCTAACTTGTTTAAAAATTCTTCAGTCCAATTATCTTTTTTTACTTGATTCTTTGGGAGATTATAAGTATTTTTCATTTTTTTAATTTCTTTCCAAATTTCTTGGACTGGAGTATTTTTATTTAATTTACTACAAAATTCTCGCCAAGAAGCTTTTTTACTTTTCAATATTGTTTTTTTCTTAATTGTCTCTGCTTTCTGATATTTTATATAATTTTCATATGTACTATTTCGTTTAAATTCTAAAAAAGCTTCTTGTTGAAGTTTTATAGCTTGTGCACATTCTGGGTTCCACCATTTTTTATTAAATTTACTATTGATCGTCATTTTTTTCCTAGGTATTGATAATTCACAAGCATCATTCATTATATTAATAAATGTGTTATATATGCAATTAATATTATCATCCGTATTTATATCTTTAATTTCAGTAGTTTCAAGAATAGAAGAAAATAACGACCAATCTGCTCTGTTCACGTTCCATCGGGTTCTCTCATTAACTATTGTTATATTATCAAGATCGCTTTCAATTATTATAGGAAAATGGTTAGAACCTAGAGATACATTTTTTACGTTCCAATCAAAACAAGAAGATATGTCGCTGGAACATATAGTTATGTCCACAGCTGATTTATTTCTAGTGTGTAAACCAGATATTATAGTTTCGGCTCCATTATTTAAAAAACATAACTCACAGTCTTCTATTGCTGTTAAGAGATTGAGCCCAGCCCTATCATTCTGATCACAACCCCATGCATTATGATGACAATTAAAGTCTCCTGTCACCAAAAATGGTGTGCTTAAACTCTTAAAAAAATTTTTCCATTCGCTCTCTGATACATTTAAACTGGGTTTTGCATACACTGAATATATATTAATCACTTTATTCGATTTTAATTTGACTGTTATTGACATACTCATAACCTCATTGATTTTATGATGATTGGGATGACCTGTAAACTGAATATAATTTTTTGTCAAAATAGCTAAGCCTCCAAAACCGTCCCCGCGATCTCTCCGAAATATATTATAACCACTGAAATTAATATTATTTTTTTCTTTTAACCACGTTTCACTAATTAACGCTATATCAATATTGTTATCAAAAATAAATTTCTCAAAATGACCTTTATTGTGTATAATGGACCTAGCGTTCCACTGTACAATTTTGAACTTATTCATTGTCTGCGAGAATACGACTTAAATTATTTTTAAAATCGTCAAACATTTTTATATTGTCCAAAGTAATTGAGTTATTCCTTAAGAGAGTTTTAAAAGTGCTTATAATCATATCACAAACAGAGTTTATTTTAGAGTTATTTGAACTTAAGCTAATTGTTGGTTGGGAATAGTTGGGAATATTTCTATAATTTTGATATACCGGTTGACTACTAGTTGACGGAGATGAAAGAAGACGTTTATAGTTTTTTCGATTGCGATGAATGGTGATTCGGATGGGAAATGTTACCCCCCTGATAGGGGAAAAACTATGGTCATAAGTGAAGTGGATATGGAATGTAGCGGAAATGGAAAAAGCGACGAAACAGGTGGTATTGAAAAAATAATAAAACAAAAAAATAAATAGAGTTCAACAGATCAAGGTCCATATTTTGTGTTTGTGCAAAGTCGAGATATGAACATTGGTAAGTATTACAAAATTTCTACAGCTAGGGTGACTTTACAGGCAGAATCGGATATTAAGAATAACATTCTAAATATTTCTGTAACTGGTAAAAATAAGGTTAAAGTCGAATTAAATTCATATTGTAGTGCCAATAAATTAGTCGAATCTAAAGTATTTGAGGAAAAAAATTACGAGGCTTATATACCAACTTTCTTTACATACAAAAAAGGTGTAATAAAAAGTATTGACAGAGATATCAAAGACGATGATTTATTAAACATAATTAAACCTAAATATGGAAATAACTTTAAAATTTATGAAGTAAGAAGAATAAAACGGAAGATAAATGGCGAGTTACAACCTACAACGGCAGTTATTGTTACTTTTAAGGGACAAATGATTCCTAAACAGGTAGTAATAGAAAAAATTATTTACGATGTAGACATATATGTTCCAAGGGTAATTCAATGCAGACAGTGCATGAGGTACGGCCACGTAAATTTTAACTGTAGGGGTAAAATTCGCTGCGGGAAATGCGGCAATGAGCACGAAACAAATTCTTGTAATTCGCAGCTGATATCATGCATTTTATGCAAAGGAAATCATGAAGCAACGGATAGGAAAAATTGTGAAGAATTTCATCGTCAGAAACAAATCAAAACATATATGGCCACAGAAAATTTATCCTATAGTGAGGCTAATAAAAAATTTGATCACAGTTACGCAACGGTGACAAAGAATGTAAACAAAAGCACTCATTACTCAGTACCGGTTAAACGTAGACGAAATCTAGAGGGTTATCCTAATTATCCCCGTTCAGGATATTCTGACGAGCATAAGGAGATTTATTTGTGATCTGTGTGAGATTTATTTCGAAGATCGTTTATTAATTGTTTAAAATTTAAGCTCTGAAAACAAATTATAAAAAAATAATAATAAGATAAAAAAAAGTTACTAAGAAGATCTAAACCTCCGAGGTGTAGAATCGGATTTAGGTCTTAACGTAGTAAAAAATATACAAAAAATACATAAAAAACAAAAGAAAAAACCAAAAAAACTACCTAAATAAAAAAAATATAATAAAAAAATTGTTAAAAAATATAATAAAAAAAATAAAAAAAATAAACAGAATAAAAAACTTAGTAGTAGTAATAGTTTTAAATTTAGATACTTGTAACAAAAAGAAGATGAAAACTTCTGTTGGAGTGAAAGTAAAAAGATAGAGATACTCCAACAGAAGTAAGGAAAAAATAAGAAAAGACTAGGTAACTAAGTAGTTAAATAGTTGGGGCTCTTATGAAAATAAAAATGAAGGGGCTTCAGCGTTGAGAAGCCGCAGTAGAAAAAATAAAAAAATACTACTTTGCAGTAGTACTGGAGAAAGGGGGATTAGAAGGGATAATAAGTGGAAGTGGGAAGAGACAGAGGCAAACTGAATAGAGTTGGCTAGCTATAGATGCAAGAGAGCAACTTGACACTCAAGGATGGATACGGCTTATTTGCATGCCTGTCGAAGAACAGTAGCTCTATGTAGATAGTAATGATGACTAAAAGGGGAACTAATAAAATAATAATAATGTACTGAAGAGGAATGAAGATGAATAATTTCTAAAGACGAACAAGATAAATATATCTAACAAATCATGGGCGCCATGAAAATGATCTTCGATCATTTTCCCAGGTGTCTTACACTGCTGTCGAATATTACATATATTAAACCTGTAATAATGAACATAAAGGAATAATAAAAATAAATGATATACAAAATAAATAAATATTTATTAAAAATAACTACCAGATTTTTGACAATCTCTGAGTTACACAAAGTGCATATCCTGTGACTCTAATATGACAAAAGTTATACAAAAGTTATATTTGTGCTAACTAAAATAACTAATCTGTTACAAAACTTAAAGGTATCAGTACCCCTTACTAACATATAGGGTACAACTCACATGAGATTTCTACCCAATGGTTATAGTACGCTTGCTACGTACAAATAAATGAAACCGACAAAGATGAAAATAATACAAATAAATAGGCCCAAGCCTCACTAAGGGAAAATACAATAATGAAGTAAGTACGTTAAGTATACAATGAATGAAATAGAAATGAAGTTGAGATAAATACCGATGATGACCTAAATTATCCGAACAAATGGAATAAAGCGAATAACAATAAAATATTTTGGAAACAAGCAAGTAATATTACCAAATAAATTTACCCGAATTACATAAACCAATATCAAGGCAATCATAAAGTATTAAAAACCTAATTTTCTCTAGCCTTATTCCTGTGCACAAGAAGTTACCGTAGATACAAAGTTTGGGAACCAAATACAATAATATACAAATATGTCATATTAAAAAAAAAACTAGAGGTAAACTAAATCTGGAAAAAAAAAATTAATTAATATAGTGCATTAAACCGAGAGTCTGAAATGTAAAAAAACCAATAGTTACTAAAACACACTAATTGTTCCCAAACGAATCCCAATGATTCCTAAAAAGGTTGCGGTTGCATCCTAGAAAATGATGCACCAGGATGGTGCGACCCCATGACTCCTGTAGGCCCAGGTGCCAAGACGAAAACTGAGCTGGAACGCTCCCATAGCTTGCTCCCAATTAGACATACTCCCATGATGACTTGGCTGTGGCTGTCTCAGGGCTTCTCAAGATGTTATAAGGGCTATGACTTAGTATATTTCTTCAAAATATCTAAAAACATATCCTTCGTTTTATTTCTCATATAAACCGGTGAGCAAAAGTAAAGAGAAGAAGAAATAATTGAGGAAAACTTTTTAGCAGAAATAATACAGAAAAACGACCATTAAAAATGGAACAAAAACTAATCTCCGGTAACCTTGAACTATTTTGAGTGTAAAGACATGAAGAAATAATGACCTTAACTGTGAAATTTGAATATGATTTATCTGCGGGAATATGATGTTTGTAAAAATATATTGAATTTATAAAAATATTGGATGTTCAATAAATTAAAAACCTACAGAAAATGATAAGTATTTCCAATATTAATTGAGAATTGCATGGTTGGTTATATCTAACCAAAAAATATATTAATATATAATTTTCCTTGAATGATTATTCAATAAACATGTAATAATCTACATAAAATCCAAGCAATGAGTTGACTAAGAAATTTAACAATGAACCTAATATATCAAATAATGATCCATAACAAAAAAAAACAAGGCTATATATAAAAAATTATTATAAAAAAATAAATATTTTACCGAGTGATTCTGATTTCATTTGTGTTTTCCACTTATCTCCTTTCTCCAAAGCAACAATTGGTAATAATGACTTTTCACTTTAAAATTGAACAGGAGATGTTAAATATAAATAATTTAGTAGAAAATATCAACCCGCCATTTCTTTCAGACAGCCAGCAACCAAGTGACGAACGAGAGACGTTTCTCCGCCAAGGTGAACGTCAAATTCTCTCAGAACACGAAATAATTCTCGATAGGTGGAGTACGTTCCATCACCGAGGTATGACGTCACCTCAGTAGTCCTATACGAGAAATTAGAGAATTTAAATGAGAGACCGAGGGAAATCGGTTTATATAATATTTAAATAATATTATAATAATATTTAAATTCTCTATTAGAGAAATAGAGAATTTAAATAATTATAATAATAATTAAAGAGCTAATTTCGTAACGTGACCGTTACATACTAAGCATATATTTTGTAAAAGAGAGAATTCAAAACACATTGACTGGCCAGTTGGTTTCTTAAACCAGTGCCAATAAAACACAAACACACACACACACACATTATGGACAAAGTTTCTTTTGATTAGTGTTGCAAACCAATACAAATCTTACCAAATAGTTTAGTAATTATTATTATTATTGAATGTCATGTTATTCATTTATAATATATTGCATAAAATATTCAAAACTTAACCAATTAATTAATGTTCTTACATAGTACGATTTATTCTAATTCAAATTAACACTGGGCGTCACGCTGGCACCTAAGTTGTGTTTTCGAACCTGTTTATTCAACGGAATTCTCTAAAAGAAAGCAGATTTTGGCAGAGGCGCCGGGACAAAATTATATAATGAATATTCATGATGTTCGTGCACATTATGCGCTGATTTTGGGCCATTCCCATTAAAATTGCAGTAGAATTAGCTCCAGCCGCAACCCATATAATATTGTCGTGTTTACAAACAACGAATAGAGTATGCAAAATTGTTAATGAAATTTTGATGAACGTGGTGAAATTAAGGAAAATCTGTATTCCTAGCGGAGTGGTCGTCTCACTGAAACGAAACATCACGAAACATCAGGTTTAACTTTCATTGTTATATTATTATCCTTTTATTTCTAGAAAAAGTCTGTTTTTCCTTGTGAAGGGTCGACTCCGATGAGGTCGTTTTAAGATTTCATGATCATTATAAATATAAAATTATAGTAACTAGAAGAATTATTAAAACATCTAAAATGTTCCAGATGCCATCGAAAAATCTTGTAATATCTATATCTATAATCCGAAATCTGGAAGTTGGCAGCTTAAAATATCAGTAGCAATTGAATTTTTGAAGTTGATCGTTGTCGTTTAGTTAAGGTTGTAAACAAATGAGGGGTCCGGCAGTAAAAATGGTAAGGGGCAGTAAAGAAGTTTTGAGTTTTGAAGTGTTGAATTTTGAAAAAAATATTCTTATATTTTTTATTAGAAAATATAAGAGTATGAAGCATGTTAAAACTAGCTGAATATGTTGTTAACATGTAGGCAAAATATGGAAAACCAAATATTTTTTATAATGATTAATTAGAAAAGTATGAAAATATGAACTTCAACTTAACATTCTTTACCTAAAATATTTGAAATAGTTTAACGTAACGTGTTAAGTGGTGTTGACATAATTTGTTAGGTACTGGGAATTCATTTTAAATTTAAATACCATTTGTGGTAAACAGCAGGAATCAATTCCCAAAATGATTTTACATCTTTCAGGTTTTTTTAAAATGTTTAAATAAAAATAATATTATTGCGCTGGAGAGAATTTATTTTCATGTTTGCAAGTAAAAAATGTTAAGTTTTTATGCAAAGTGAACGTGGATGTAAACAATGTTAAGTACATCCCTTACCATTTTTTACTTGCGAACATTCATTCTAAGAATATAAAGAAATTGTCTTCTTTATAGAAACTTGACCAAGGCTTCACTAAATACTTGAAATTCAGGATCTTTATCTGAGTTGCAACCATCGTAGCTCTCAGAATTGTCACTGTTAACAGCAAAAAAGTCATTTAGGTTTAAACAACCTGCATTATCATGGACACATAACATTATTTTCATGCTTATGCATGTCCCTTACCAAATTTTAAGAAATTAATCTGGCTCCATCTATTATTAGGAGGATAAACTAAGTAAAATTTTCTGCTTTGCCATGTCCCTTGCCATCTTTTACATACTATTTCGCGATAAATAAAAATTTGTCCCTTACCATTGTTTACTACCGAGCCCCTCAAATATTGTTATACTTTGTAGTGTTTTAATAAAAGTATTTAACAAGAAGTGTAATATTGGTAACAGCAGTGTTATTATTTCAGTAACTAATGTTACATTGAAATCTGAACAAATAGACTTAGCAAAATTTTAAAAATACTACCGACCACGATATGACAAAATGCTAAATGGAGCACAAAACTACAAGAAAAAGGGTTTTCAGAAAATGACAACCTATTTTATCCCAAATTTTAAGCATACTGCAAAACCTTCAAAAAATACTCAAAATGGAAACAGATGATGTGTTAGTTTTGAAAGAATAGGACAATTTCAAAATAATTGAAAAAGCCGATTCCAAGCAAGGAAAGAAGGTCTAGTCGATATAGGAGTCAACCTCACACAACTGACCACACAAATGAAAGTGATACTCTGGAAATTGAAGTTGATGGTTTGAAGGAGCAAATGGTGATTAATAAAAACGAGCAATAGAAAAGTTGAGAGAACAGTTGTTGTCAATTTTGCAGAATATGTTAAATGAACAATTACAAGAACTCCAAGATGCTTTGAACGAATTGCACGTTCAAGCCAGTGTTATTTTGAAGAAAAAGGGAATGTAACCAACAAAGTAAGTCTCCGGAGGACCACAGTTAACGAGAAGAAGATAATGATTCAGACTTCTCTGGAAAACCTTGAAAAGAATGAAAAGAAATATAATCACCTAAAAACGGAATAAGACCCATTTGACAGGAAAAAACTAAATATAGTAGAACTGTAATAGTATATTAAGTATGGAGAACGGTAAGGGTTTTATAATGATCGAAGACAATTGTTTGGAGGAGGAGCGGAGCGTCGACTCCAATTATTGTCTGAGATCGGTTACCCTTAACGTTCGACATGCTTACAACGTTTTTCGCACGATTGATATCATTATAAATTATAAAATTAAACATTTTCGTCATATTGACTAGTTTCATTCATTTTATCAAGATAGATACTGTGGTTGTTAGGTAGTAAGTAGGGTGCATAACAACAATGGAGAATTGAGTTTTTATTTAGTTGTCAATAATTTTAAGTACAATTTCGATTATTATAAATTAAAATATGGGCGAAAGTGAATTTGAAGAAATTGAACGGGCTTGGGAAGAAGGGTGCTCCGCAATTATTCCCGAAAAATCCAAAATCCGTTATCAAAATACCTACCAAAGTTTTAAAAAATGGTGCGAAGGCAAGAATTTAAGAATCGAAGACAAGACTCTATTGGCATATTTCGTTCAAAGACATATGCAGTTGAAAGCTCCTGGAAGCCTCTGGGCAGAATATTCAATGATTAAATCCACCGTTTTTCTTTATGATGGCATTGATATTTCCAAGTTTTCAACTTTGATCGCGTATTTGAAGAGAAAAAATGTTGGCTATAGGCCTAAGAAAGCGAGCATTTTTACACGGGTGCAATTTGAAACATTTCTGATGGAAGCACCGGATGAAGAATTTCTAGTTCACAAGGTAATATAAGCTAGTTTAGGTAAAAGAAATACTCTAATGAAGATTTTTTCATAATTTGTAGGTCGCAATGATATTGGGAATATCTGGTGCCTGTAGAAGAGAAGAATTATATAATATTACTATAAATGACATCCAACAAACCGATGGTTTAATGATTGTAAAAGTACCCAATACAAAAACGAACATCCAGCGTACTTTTACAGTCGTTAATAAACCAGACGATAAAATTCCATATTTAGAAATTCTGCAAAAGTATATAAAACTTCGTCCACTACAAGCAAAATCAAATCATTTGTTCTTAAGATACGCCAAAGGAAAATGTTGTGCTCAAATAATAGGGAAAGGGACAATCGGGGAGTGGCCTTATCAAATTGCCAAATTTTTAAATTTGCCTAATCCCGAGAACTATGCTGGCCATTCGTTCAGGAGGACATCAGCAACGCTTTTGGCTTATAAAGGTGTTGATGTCCTCGGATTAAAGCGTCATGGAGGTTGGCGTTCATCGACAGTGGCAGAAAGCTATGTAGAAATTTCTCTTCAAAATAAAATAGATTTTGCCGAAAAAATATTGTGCAATACTAGTAATACTACTAATGTATGCGATTCTGGAGGAGTTTCTGTTAGAAGTGAAACCACAGCTCAAACAAGTGGGATTTCATTAAATAATTTAACATATTGTACCATAGGTTTCAATATTAATAATTAATTCGTTAGTTTTCTTTATTCTTTCAAACAATAAATTAAAATTAAGAGATTTTTTAACTCGACGGTAAGTGAATTACTTACCGTCGAGTTGGAGTACTTACCGTCGAGTTGGATTACTTACCGTCGAGTTGCTAGTAAATGTCACCTACTGACGTAAAATCTGTCACGGTAAACAGTCAAAAATGTTCAATCGTGCAAAAAGGCATATTGGGCTCAATGGTAATCTCTTCTTCTTCTTAAGGTGCCGAGAGCGCTTGTCGATCGTTGGTTTTCATGTTGCCCAATATATTTATAATCATTGTCATATTTACAGCCGCACGAAATAGTTCAGTGCTAATATTCCCAAACCATTGGCGTAAGTTTTTATGCCAAGAAGGTCATATTTGTTGGGTAATGCATTGTGTGACCAAAATATTCCAATCTACGCCTTTTAATCGTGTTTACTACTTCACAACTTTTATTCACACGTTACAAAACCATTTCGTTTGTGACCCTTTCTACTGAACTGATTTTCAGAATACGGAGGTAGACCCAAATCTCAAAAGCTTATAGGTTCTTCAAAAGCGATTCTGTCAGGGTCCATGCTTCAATCCTATAAAGTAGTACTGGGAATATATACCACCAAACCATTCCTATGCGAAGTTCCAAATTGAGATTATGACTTCAAAAATTATCTTAAATTTCATAAAACTTGTTCTTGCTTTGGCAATTCTACTTTTTATTTCTGTGCTAGGTTCCAGCTTTCACTAATATGAGTACCCAGACATACAAGATAACTTACGCGTTCAATTGAGTCATTACCAATATAATGTTAACCCATTAACGCCGAGAAAATATTTTTCCGTTTTCGACAAAATTTATTAAAAATCGTTAAATGTAACAGTATTCTGTACAAAACGTAACAAGAAATTTTTTTCTTCTTCTTCCTCTTTATAAGCAATTCTGCTTGTTCATTGGCGGATTGATACCTCTATGGAAGGTTGTCACTCCATCTTTTGCGCGGTCGGCCGATACTTCTTCTGCCGATTGGTGAATTATCTCGTGCTATTTTGACCACACGTGTCTCCCCCATTCTGGTTATATGGTTGTTCCATTCTTTTTTTCTATTTAGTGTCCATTCGTTTATACACTGTACGTTACATTGTCTTCTAATATCTTCGTTCCTCTTTCGATCTCTCAGTGTATTTCCTGTAATTCTTCTCAGTACTCTCATCTCTGCCGTTTCCAGTAGTCTTTGTGTTGTGGCTGTATCGGGTCTTGTTTTTGATGCATATGTCATTATTGGTCTTACACTGGCTTTATAAATTCTTGACTTCATCTCAGTGTTAATATGTCGGTTTCGCCATATAGTGTTATTAAGGCATCGTGCCAATCTATTTGCTTTTTGTACTTGATTTCTCACTTCTTTGTCTAGGTCTCCGTAACTTGACAATGTAATTCCAAGGTATTTTATTTCCATTACTTGTTCAATACTGATACCATCAATTTCTATTTTGCATCTGATTGGTTCTTTACTGATTACTAAAGTTTTAGTTTTTTGAGATGAAATTTTTTTGTAAAGGAAATAATTATTGAGAAAAAAACTGTTCCCATATGGGACCACTAGGCGTGAACCCGATAGATGTTCGTTAAGAGTTACCTACTTGGTAAGAAAATTGCGAAAACAGTCAATACAAAGGACCAATCCGTGCGCATCTTCTTCTTTTGTTTTCTGGTACAGAAACCACAAAATATTTAATCCCTCGTACCAAATATTTCCAATTCGAGAGTCATTCTTGAAGCTGTTGATACTCTTCCTGGTGGTTTCGGTGGGATTTTATAGCTTATTAGATACATTTGGATAATTGCCCTTGTAAATTCCAATTGGCTAATGGTACAACCAGATTTCCTATACAACTTCCATGCATTATTAATTTTCGTGTCCAGTAGGTATGTAAAAATAGGCCAATACCATTTTTTGGAACGGATTCCAATTCGATAGCAAGATAAATCGCTAACCATTAAATCAGTGTCACCCATATTATTATTGTATTTTGAAATAATATTTTTGACCTCGGAACAACAATGTTTTTTATCCTTTTTTAAAAAACTTTTTAACAGGTCTAGTTGGTGTAATCTAAAAAGTTCTAAAGGGCTTGAACCAGCATACTTTGAGTGATCGGACTCTGCAAAATCATATACTGTAGAAACCAAATCCCTTTCTTAGCAAAAATCTGCATTTTGCTGCTTCGTGAACATAATTATTAGACCTCTATCAGTTGGCGCAGGTGGAATTGCTCTGCTAGTACGGGGTGGATCTAAGTGGTTTCTTCTACGACCGTGTCTTCAGCAGTGCTTTCGATTCTGGTATCATTCGAAAAACAATTTCCGCGCCCGAAGACAGCTGGTTACGATTTCGACTACCAGTAAAACCTGCGTCATCTTTATCTGCTGAATCTTCGTCTGTCAAAATGTTAGTATCTGGAGATTCTATGTAAACGACAGAAACACCGTTATTACTTTCGTTTTCCTGGAAAGCTATATCAAGATCTTCTTTCAAAGAAATTCCTCCAAAAATAAGAAAAGTAAAAAAAAGAATAGTGGAAACAACATATGGTTCCATTTGGGAACACCAATATTTTTGGCCTAATTACGAAAAACTCAAAAGATGAAATATCATGAAAACCCGTACAAGGCATTTATTAAAGTTTGTAGAAAATATTTTGAAAATAAAAACGAGGATCCTAGTGCAAAAAGTAATAAATAAAATACTTACACGAAACGAGTGTCAATATTTTGCCACAAACAAAACCAACCGTAAATTCAAAGATTTATTACACTGGAAAATAGGTATAAAACTAAATTTGAATTGCTCATTCAAGAAGAGGTAGCCTTGAACTACAAATAGGCAGAATCTCTCTGCTAAATTTTACCTAAAAATATCGTAAATAGAGTCCGATGCGTACGCAATTTGTTGGCTCCATATGGTACCCGCAGGCGTTAATGGGTTAATCTCTGTATGTAGTCCAGGAACCGAAGCTTTTCACCTCGCAATTTTTACAGAATGGATCGATTTGCTTGAAAATTTGAGAATAAGTAGTGGATAGTCCAAGGATCAAAATCTATATAATGCCGAAAGGCGCTTTTACCATGGGGGTGGTTGCCACCCCATTTCGGGGGTGGAAATTTTTTATTATAATCTTGACTGCAAAAGTTGATAAAAACATTCATTTTAAGCAAAAAATTTTATATACATTTTTTTGATAAAATTAACAGTGTTCGATTTATTCGCTGTCGAAAGTGTTGGTTTTATATCGAAAAAATCAATGTTTTTCGGTAATATACTCATTTACTATTCACTCAATTTTTGCCGTAGAAAAAAGTTTTGCAATCCAATTTCTTGGGAATTTAATAAGCTACAATTTTATATTTAAATATTTTTTCGTATCTCTGATGCTACTCGTTCTATTCTGAAGCAAAAGGCATTTTTTACCAAACTACAAAAATTCGTTATTCGCTTGTAACTACATTTTATTTAAACTAATCATTCTAAGCCAGTCAAGCTTTTGAAATCTATTAATAACACATAAGTAAAGAGGAATGAATAAGGCCGATGACTAAGAACACCGCTAACTTACATTATTATGCTTCCAATTGGATATCTCCTTTTTTTTTCAAAAAAATATATGGATTTTTTAACCGTAAATTTTTTATTTTTATCCTAGAAAGTTTGTTAAAAAAGAATTTTGTAGGTTTTTACAGGACCTCCAGGACTATTAATATTATATCATTTTAAAATCCTCATTCGCAAAAAGAGGTGACTTTGAAAGGGTTGGTAAAGGTGGCTTTTGCATGTTATTACAAGTTTTAATTTCCAATTGCTCACTTAATTTTTGCCGTAGAAAAATTTTTTTCAAACCAAGTTCTTGGGAATTAAATAAGCTACAATTTTATATTTAAATATTTTTTCGTATCTCTGATGCTAATCTTTCTATTCTGAAGAAATGGGCATTTTTTACCAAACTACAAAAATTCGTTATTCGCTTTTAACTCATTTTTTCTTAAACTAATCATTCTAAGCCGGTCAAACATCTAGAACCTATTAACAATACATAAATTAAGAAGACCCAATAAGATTAATGACCAGTTCTAATTAGGGTGGAGAGTAGGGGGAAGTTTACGATCACTTTTTCGCTGAAAAAATAGGGACTGACATTCTTTTTACAATAAGTCACTTCATTTTTGAGCTAGGGACTATTTTTTTCATTTCTGAAGATAGATATTTTTAAATACTTTAAATTAGCTTAAACAAGTTATCCTCGAAAAATGCATAGTTTTCCCGTCTTTTGACTTTGAAACTACAATATTTAGCATTTTACGAAGAAGAGCTAACATATTATAATAAAGTATAGCTCGAGTACTGTTGGTCTGAAAGCAAATTATAAAAAACGGTTTTGTTTATTATTTCAAAAGGTACATTTTTGTTAAGCAAACTTGTTTTGATAGAACGAAAACTTTTTGAGTTATTAGCTGAAAACTGATTAAAAACAATGATTTTTTCGATTTAAACCAACAGATTCGATAGCGAATAAATCGAAAACTATTACTTTTATCAAAAAAATGTATAGAACGTTTTTTGCTTAGATTGGATGTATTTACCAACTTTTGCTGTCAAAATAAAATAAAAAATTTCCACCCCCGAGATGGGGTGGCTACCACCCCCATGGTAAAAGCGGCTTTCGGCCTCATATAGATTTTGATCCTTGGACTATCCACTCCTTTTTCTCAAATTTTCAAGCAAATCGATCCATTCTGTAAAAATTGCGAGGTTTTGTCCTATTTTAAGTTTCATTACTTGGACTAATGTTTGCAATGGTTTATTTTATTATATCGGAAGTGGGAAAGTGCCGATGGAGTCTGCACAGTTTAACAATTGGTACAGCTAAAATCACATATTAAAAGAGTGTTGTAAGAACTCCACAGCAACCTTTCTGCAGGACATTTTGGTGTCAAACCAATACTGACCAGAGTTCGAGACACATTTTACTGGATCAATTAGTATCGTCGAGATATACAGGATGTTTCATTGGGAAACGGAAATACTTTAATTGTGAATAGAGGTCGCCGAGGTGGTTCTAGGTGTACTACATTTTTGGTCCTACCGACTTTTATAACCGAGTTACAGGGTGTTTTATTGATTTTGCCAATTTTTTCCTAAGCCATAACTGTAGAACCACCCTGTATATTTTTTTGATATTTTTTACACATATGTCTCATCCAAAACTTAAACGACCGACATACTAATCACAAGAAAAATCCAGGTCCGGATTAACAAAAAATTATAAAGTAATTTTGACCTTAAAACAACACCCTGTATATTAAAATTCTGAAAATCTGTTTGCATATTTGAAAAGAGCACAAAAACTAAGTCTATTCGTTTGCTTCTATTTTTCGACCAGACAATTTTATGACTTTAATTTTAAAATTATATTGGATTTTTTAAGAACTCTGACATTAAAAAGAAAGTATTATTAACTTTTATTTGTAAATTAATAAAGCTATTGAATAAATACTTATTTTAAAATTAATCAATACTTATTTACCACATTGGAACGACCCAATTATTAATCACAAGAAAAATCCAGGTCCGGATTTACAAAAAAAATAAAGTAATTGTGATCTTGAAACAACACCCTGTATATTGAAATTTTCAAAATTTGTTTGTACATTTGAAAGGACCACAAAAATCTGAGTTTACCAGTTTGCTTTAATTTTTCGTGAAGGAAATTTAATCTCTTTAATTTTGAAATTAATTATATTAATAATTTTAAGAACACTAAAATTACAAAGCAGATTTTTAAAGCACTTTTAAGAATAAATTATTAAAGTTATTAAATAAATACACATTTTAAAAATAATCAATACTTATTGACGACATTCGAATGACCCACTTACAAATCACAACAAAAATCCAGGCCCGGATTAACAAAACAATGATTCGTTTGCACATAGGTATGAAAAGAGCACAAAAAACTAAGTTTAATCGTTAGCTTCAATTTTTTGGCCAGACAATTTAATGAATTTAATTTTGAAATTATATCGAAATTTTTAAGAACTCTGGGAACTCGTAATAAAAATTTCGATATAATTTCAAAAGTAATGTCATTAAATTATCTGCACAAAGAATTAAAGCGGGACCTTAAACTTAGTTTTTCGTACTCCCTTTAGGTGTGCAAACGTATTTTAAAAATTTCAATATACAGGGTGTTTTTTCAAGGTCAGAATTACTTTGTACTTTGTTGTTAATACGGACCTGGATTTTTCTTGTGATTAGTAAGTAAGCCCTTCTAATGCTGTAAATAATGACTGATTATTTTTAAAATTAGTATTTATTCATTAACTTGAATGATTTATTATTAAAAGTGCTTTAAAAACCTGCTTATTAATTTCAGGGTTCTTAAAAATTTGAATATATTTAATTTCAAAATTAAAGTTAATAAATTTTTGCACAAAAAATCAAAGTGAATCTATAAACTTGGATTTTTGTGGTCTTTTCAAATGTGCCAACAATTTTTGAAAATATCAATATACAGGGTGTTGTTTCAAGGTCACAATTACTTTATGTTTTTTTGTTAATCCGGACCTGGATTTTTCTTGTGATTAATAATTGGGTCTTTCCAACGTGTTAAGTAAATATTGATTCATTTTAAAATGAGTATTTATTCAATAAATTTAATAATTTATAATTAAAAGTTAATAATACATTCTTTTTAATGTGGAGTTCTTAAAAAAATTCAATATAATTTCAAAATTAAAGTCAAAAAATTGTCTGGCCGAAAAATGAAAGCAAACTATTAGACTTAGTTTTTTGTGCTCTTTTCAAATATGCAAACAGATTTTAAAAATTTCAATATACAGGGTGTTGTTTTAAGGTCACAATTATTTTATAATTTTTTGTTAATACGGACCTGGCTTTTTCTTTTGATTAGTATGTCGGTCGTTTGGGTTCTGAATGTGAGATATGTGTACCCAATATTAAAAAAATATAGAGAGTGGTTCTAAAGTTATGGCTTGGGAAAGAAATGAGCAAAATCTATAAAACACCCTGTAACTCGGATATAAAAGTCGGTAGGGCAAAAAATTTAGTATACCTAGAACCGCCTTGGTGACCTCTATTTACCATTAAAGTATTTCCGTTTCCCAATGAAACACCCTGTAGAAGATTGGTGTAAGAATTTATGTAACGGTAGAAAAGACCCTAGAACGAGAAATGGTAAAATGGCACAATGTCTACCCGAAGACCCTTTTGAACGACGTCCAGTAGATTTTTATGGTCCACTTCCTATGACAAAGACAGAAAATAAGTGATGTTTGTGATGGATTAATATAAATATAATATATAATATAAATTATGACGGAATTCTCTAAAAGAAAGCAGATTTTGGCAGAGGCGCCGGGACAAAATTATATAATGAATATTCATGGTGTTCGTGCACATTATGCGCTGGTTTTTGGGCCATTCCCATTAAAATTGCAACATAATTAGCTCCAGCCGCAAACCATATAATATTGTCGTGTTTACAAACAACGAATAGAGTATGCAAAATTGTTAATGAAATTTTGATGAACGTGGTGGAATTAAGGAAAATATGTTATTCCTAGCGGAGGGGTCGTCTCACTGAAACGAAACATCAGATTTAACTTTCAATACATTATTTCCCTGTTTTTGTCAAGAAATGGTAATTTCTTTTTGTATAAACGGGTGTTTTTTTTTAGATATATAGAAATATAAGTTGGCAATACTTTTTCAACTGGCGGCCATTTTGACAGCTGTCAAGTGATTTATATTTAGTTTGGTTTGACATTTCAATAAGAATAGACTGACTACGCGACCTACGGTAACGTTGAAAAATTGCAAACTTGACAAGGGCATACAATTACATTTTTATTTATATACATTCTGGCTTACGAGAGACCGTGATAGTACAGGTATAGTAAATAAATATAATTGTTAATAAGCAGATATTTTTTTTTGTGTGAATTTGATGGCCTTGGACTAGCCAATTAGCCAGACATTATAGGCATATTTAAGTACATTGCTTAATAAATAAAATACAGTTCATATTGTTTAATATATTTACCGCTGAATTTAAAATTTTATAAAAATAACCATGGAAAGTGTATACGTTAAGCAAGCGGAGATAGGAGCAGAATTAGCGAAACTAGTTTCAAATACTAAAAAGGATTCTCAATCTCGGAGGACTCAACAATACATCCGGGATAGGCAGGAAAAATTAGAAGAATATTGGGCAAAATTTCTGAATAACCACGAAAAGCTGCTAGAAGGATATAACGAAAGAAAAATATTTTGAAACAAAATACCATGATCAGGTATTTAAGACATATATTGAGGGGAAAACCCTGTTGGAAGAATATGGAAGGGTGCTGAAAAGAGGAAAAGCACCGAAAGTAAGGAGATACAGATAAGGAAGCAAAGAATCGAGGAATTATTACGGCCAGAAAATGAACAAGATTTGCAGGAGGATGAAGAGCTGCAGTCAGAGTTAAGAGAATACATGGAAAAGGTGAATACACTAATAATTGGAGCAGCAGTAAATGAGGAACTAGACGCTATAGATAATGGAGAAGTAGAGAGAATAAATCAACTAAAGAGGAGAGTCAGGGAAACCTTGAAGAAAATAAGGCCAGGAATGCAACGGCCAGAAAGCACACAGAGGAGGGACGGTGTGACATTACCGCAGGTAAAAATCCCTGTGTATGAAGGCAGGTATGAAACGTGGAGAACTTTCCACGATCTATTTACAAAAGTAATACATGAAAACGACCAGTTATCAAACGCAGAAAAAATGCAGTACCTAAAAACTCAACTAAGAGGGGAAGCCAACAGAATGATACAACACTTAAACATATTCGAGGCCAACTACGAAGTGGCCTGGAACATGCTAAAAGATAGATATGAGAATCCAAGGATGATATTGTGTAAATTGATAGACAGGATGCTACTAGCACAGGAAGTAAAGGAATCTTCTGCTAGAGCATTGAAATCACTACATGACACCTTCCACGAAAGTCTGGAAGCCATAGGAGGGTTAGGAACAGACACGGAAGCGTGGAGCCCATTGGTAGCCCGAATTATCATAACGAAATGGGACAATGAAACCAGGAGGCTGTACGAAAACCACGTTGGAGACAGTAGAGAGATACCGACGTACAAATCGACACAAACATTCTTACAGCGAAGATTCCAGACACTGGAACTGCTGGAGTCAGAAAAAAGACAAGAGAAGCAAGGAGGATCTGGGAGGAAACCAAGAACACGTTGCGTGATATGCAACGGAGATCACGGAGTACCGAACTGCAGAGAATTTCGGGAACTCAATGTAAGAGACCGAAACAGGATGATAAAAGAAAAAAGATTGTGTGCAAACTGCCTAGCACATAAAAAAGAAAAACAATGTTATGTACAATATAGGTGCAGACACTGTGGCGGAGAACATCACCATATGTTGCATTATGAGAAAGGAACCACAGGCAACAAAAGAAACTCCAATGAAACGAAAGGAGAACAAACACAAGAAAGAAATGGAAGAGATTCGAATAATAGAAGAAACGGGTATCAAGCTAATAGGTACAGAGGAGGAAATAATAATCCATACAACGCCAGAGAACAAAATAACGGAAGGCGAGAAAATACACAAGATACCAATGGGCATAGGAATATCAACGACCACCAAAGAGGGCAGCATTCAGTAAACTGTGCAAGCCATAAGGAAGGTGAAGCATTACTAGCGACAGCTGTTGTACGCATAAGAGATGCGAAAGGAGATTCACACATAATGAGAGCATTAATCGACCAAGGGTCACAATGCGCATTTATAACGGAACAAGCTCTGACGACGCTAGGAACAACAAGGAAGCCTATACAGGCGACCATATCCGGGATAGGCTCGTCAGGAGAAAAAACAGCCAATTGGAGTATGAAACTTTTAATCGAAACTCATTACGAAAGTGACTTCGAGATGGAAATAGAAGCACTAGTATTACCGAAGATAACAAGGAATTTACCGGAACAGGATATAATTCTACCGGACTATAACGAGAAAAATGCAATACTGGCAGATCCAAGATATTACAAGGTAGGGAAAATAGACTTACTACTAGGAGTAAAAGAATACAGTTACATATTGACAGAAGGGATGCACAGAATAAGTAATGGACTCCTGAGTCAAAACAGCAAACTAGGATGGATAGTTTCGGGGATAGCACGAGAGAAGGAGACTACAAAAGCAGAAGTATGCTGTATGATATCCAGACAAGAGATGGACATACAAATAAAGAAATTCTGGGAATTAGAAGAAGTAAATCAGGAAACAAGTTTATCAGTAGAAGAACAAGAATGTGAAGAAATGTATCGACAGACAGTAAGAAGAGATGAAGACGGGAGATACGAAGTGAGAATTCCGTTTAAGGAAGACGTAACAAAGCTAGGAGAATCTAAGCAGCAGGCATTCGCCAGATTGATGCAACTAGAAAGGAAGTTTGCAAAAGACAAACAGTTAGAAGCGAATTACAGACAATTCATGGAAGATTATGAAAACCAAGGTCATATGGTAATAGCAGAAAACCAGGGAGATGGGTACTACCTACCTCATCATCCAGTGAGAAAAGAGGACAGTACTACAACGAAAATAAGAGCCGTGTTTGATGCATCAAGTAAAAGCTCATCGGCAGTAAGCCTGAATGATATTATGCACACAGGGCCGAAATTACAACAAGATTTGACAAATATACTATTACGATGGAGATCCAATAAGATAGCATACTCAGCGGATTTGGAAAAAATGTTTAGACAAATCAGAATGGCAGAAGAAAACCAAAAATATCAAAAAATTTTGTGGAGAAAGGACACAAAGGACCCAATACAAGAATATAACTTAACGACGGTGACATACGGCACGGCCGCAGCACCATTTTTAGCGTTGAGAACAATACAGCAATTACAAGAAGACGAAGGAGCGAGGTTCCCGTTGGCATCGAAAATTGTAAAAGAAAACATGTATATAGACGATATACTAGGAGGAGCGGAGACAGTGCAGGAAGCAGAAATAGCCCAAAAGGAATTAATACAACTGTTCAGAAAAAGAGGTTTCATTCTCAGAAAATGGTTGAGCAAAGAAGAAAAAATAATGGAGAACGTACCGGAGGAAATGAGGAACGTAGACTCCAAGGCATTCAAACAAGAAGAAGTACGGAAAACGTTAGGAATACACTGGTCCCCTAAAGAAGATATAATCACATTCAAAATAGGGATAACGACAGCAAAGAAAATAACGAAAAGACACGTACTGTCAGAAGTAGCAAAACTATACGACCCACTAGGGTGATTAGCACCTGTAGTAATTCAGGCGAAAATGTTCATACAGGAATTATGGGAGCAAAAAACCAGTTGGGATAAAGAATTAACTAGCAACCAACAAAGCGGGTGGAATACATACCAGGCGCAATTAGTAAATCTGGAGAAAATAACATTGCCCAGGTGGAACAACTTAAGCAAGACAAACAGTAGAACTACATGGATTTGCAGATGCATCTATGAAAGGATATGGAGCGGTAATCTACTCAAGGGTGTTAGGCCCAGAAATCAAAACGAATCTAATGATAGCAAAATCGAAAGTCGCACCATTGAAAGGAAAAACGACATTACCGAGGCTCGAGTTGTGTGCCGCGGTGCTATTAGCAAATTTAATGAAGAAAACCCTACAAGCATTGAATAGAGAAAACATTGAGGTATATGCATGGTCAGACTCAATGATAACCCTGGCTTGGATAAGGGGATCATCCAAAAGGTGGAAAATGTTCGTCGCCAACAGAGTAGAGGAAATAAGAGGCGTTATAGGACCGAAAAATTGGCATAAGGTAGATACGTAGGAAAACCCAGCGGACATCCTCTCACGCGGAAGTACCGCATCAGAATTATTAGAAGCAGAGCTATGGTGGAAGGGACCAACTTGGCTGACTAGTAACAAAACTTTAACGCAGGAATCAGAAGAAATACCAGAGACAAATGAGGAGGAAGTCAAAACGAAAATAACGGTGCACACGACAACGATAAAGGAGGACATATGCGAGAGATTCTCAAATTTAGAAAGAATGAGAAGAGTACTTGCATACTGTAGGAGATTTGCAGACAAATGCAGAAAAAAGAAGGACAGTGGACAAAGTCAGCTGACAGTCCAAGAATTAGAGGAAACGCTATTAAAGGTGATAAAGCACACACAGCACGCCTACTTCAAACAAGAAATAAAGAAGCTGGAGAAGAAACAGCAGTTAGACAAGAAAAATAAATTAGCGTCATTGGTACCATTCCTGGATAGACAAGGAATTCTAAGAGTCACCGGAAGACTGAGACACACGAATCTAAAGTACGGAGAAAAACATCCGATAATTTTGCCAAAGGATAGTGCATTAACAAAGTTACTTATAGCAGATAGTCACGCAAAAAATCTACATAGCGGATTACAACAAACACTACAGTATATAAAAAGGAAATACTGGATAATCAACGGCAGAAGAACCGTGAAAGATCATCTAGCAAAATGCTTAAAGTGCAGGAGGTATAAAAGCCAAGCAGCACAACAATTAATGGGAGATCTACCGAAAGACAGAGTGAACCCGAGTCATCCCTTTACTAACACAGGGATAGATTATGCCGGGCCAATAAAAATAAGTACCACGAGAGGCAGAGGACAGAGGAGCTATAAGGGCTACATCTCAGTATTTGTGTGTCTGTCAACGAAGGCAGTACACCTCGAAGTAGTAAGCGATATGTCTACGGATGCATTCATCGCGGCGTTCAAGAGATTTACGGCACGCAGAGGACAGTGCAACAACGTATACAGCGATAACGGAACCACATTCGTAGGAACAGCAAATTTGTTGAAAAAAGAAAATCAAAAAATAGATGACGAGATAAAACAAGGATTACTGGCACTAGGTACCCAATGGCATGTCATACCTGCATATGCACCACATTTCGGAGGACTATGGGAGAGCGCAGTGCGGATAATGAAATATCACTTGAAAAGAATCATCGGGGAAACAGTTCTAACATATGAAGAATTGAGTACGGGGCTGACACAAATAGAAGCATGTATGAACTCGAGACCATTATGTGGGTCATCAGAAGACCCTGAAGGGAAAATAGCCCTGACACCAGCTCACTTCCTTATAGGGAGAGAAATTATATCACCAAATCGGGAAGAAGAGCTTACGACTTATTTGAAGATGCCGACGAGGTGGAGATTATTGGAGAAAATAAAAAGAGACTTCTGGAAAATTTGGAAACAGGAATACCTGTACCAATTACAACAGAGAAATAGATGGCATAAGGCGCACTCTAACATAAAAGAAGAAGAAATAGTACTAATAAAAGAAGAAGATACACCTCCAGGCAGATGGCCATTAGCGAGGGTAACAGAAACACACCCTGGAGCGGAGGGACTAACCAGAGTCGTAACAGTGAGAAAGGCGAACGGGAAACTGACAAAAAGACCCATACATAAACTAATACGACTGGAAGAAGAGAAACAGGAAAAGCCGAAGAAGGCAGCAGCACTAAGATGGAAGAAAATACTAGTAGCTATAATGTTTTTAACGATGTTAAAACCCATAAAGGCAGAACCGTATAAAATATATAACCCGGAACCAGGATTTTTCACAGAAGATCTTGGAGAGGTCGTTATAGACCGGGGAACATTTCGAATAAAGGTGTTACTAGAAAAGGGAAGAATTCGAACAGAGCACCAACTAATAGGAAATATGATACAAGGAGTACGAGAACTGTGTCAGGATATAAAAATCGTGAATTGTAAGGATATAATAGGGAAGTTAGAGGAAGGACAAAGAAAGGCGGAATCAGTAAGCGAGGGGTTGACAGTAGAAATAAAAGCAAGGGAAAGAAGAGGAATATTAGGAACAATATTAACCTCAGTATTTGGAGTCAATGACGAAGCCTACAGTAACATTGAAGCATTAGACAATAACCAAAAGGAGCTAATAAAGGGATCACAGCATCAAGCGAAGATAATGTTAGAAACAATAACATCAATCAATCACACAGAGAACAGGATAAACGAGCTAATGAACAAGTTTAACAAAGCACTAATCACAGGCCTACAAGAAATATCTAAAGGACTTAACGAAGTAGAAGACAAAGCACAGAGACTAGAAACCGAATATAGCACGTTGCGAATACAAACGATAGCGTTGCAAGTTATGGAATTCATAAACGAATACACTCAATTTTACGACGGAATATTAAACCTTCACTATAACCACGGACACTTCATTGATATAGTGAAACCGGGTGAGATAACCAAATTGATAGAGAAAGCAGGGCAGATACTGCCACAAGGGGTCGAAATACGACGACAGCCCATTATAGAAACAGAAGTCAGTCATGACGACAGACATATAACAGTCATCGGCTATTTCATAGTGACAGGGAAAATTAAGTACAGCATGCTGAAAGTCACGGCCATACCACTTAACGTTGAGGGGTCGGTGTTGCGCACATTTGTCGCCCCAAGGAATCTACTGGTCGTAGATTATAACACACTGCACTACTTCGAATTGACCGCAGAAGATAGGGAAAGATGTTTACTGTTGACAAAGACGCAGATAGCGTGCTCACCAACGGCTATAAGGAACATGGATAACCAACCAAACTGCATACTTGAAGAAATTTATGAGCGATCTAAGAATAGCACATGTCCAGTGGTAGCCAGGACAATACAGACAGCTCAATGGAGTAAGATGGGTACCCCCAACCTCTGGCTCATTATCACGCCAGTCACGATACACATATCCATTATTTGCGATGGAAATCGGAGCGAAAGAGTACTGGAACGAGTCACATTCCTGAAACTTTCACCCAAATGTATCGCCCAAACGAAAAATATTACATTACTCCCCACTACCAATTGGTGGCGAGGACACCCCGCAGGTTTAACATGCCTCTAAACACCTACCTGGACATACCAGGAGGAGAGCTACGTCACGCGTTACTTGAGGAGGAAAGTCTAGAACAAGAAATGACGCATACGCAGTGGCAATCGATTCCAGAATCTAATTGGCATTATTTTGTAGCCACCGGGACCATCACTATAATGGTAATAATTGGGATACTCACGTTATGGAAATACCGTCCTGTTGTACAACTATGTCGTTCAGGGAATCCACATACTCAGACTAACGAACAGGAAGTACCTGTATTAAGTAGTAATCGGCATAACAATGTACCGTCGACTTCAAAGGCCGACATCCCACTCTCCACATTTTCATCCAATTGCCCTAATTTTAATCTAGAGATAGAGTCGGACATTGATAGCTAGAGTACGGTTGGAAGATTGTTGATTATTCTTAAACTATTTATTTATTAACATGTTTGAATTTGACTATTTTATGTAATACTTATATGTAAACTTTGAGTATTGACACTTGGGCCAGTTTTTGCCCGATTCCGCAGTATGTCCAATATCAAATATTCAGTATTCATATCCGAAATTGGACAGTATCATTTTATCACCCAGTAGATCGAATGCATTTATTTGTTATTAAACACACACACGTAATTAATTAAATTACATACACATGTGGTCAATTATCAATAATATAATTTGGACATCAGCCAAAAGTTGCTGACATAAGATAAATAATTTACCTTAATTAGATACACAAAATCACGCGGGGCCCGTGTTTACATTGACCCAATTTAAACTTATATAAAACTAAGATCTCTTGTCTAGAAATTCATTTATTATTAATTCATTAACGCGAGTGATTGTCTTCAACGCTCATCATTTAAGTCTCTACTCAAAGTACCCCGGGTCAACATCCATAGTGTAAGTCTCATCAATAAACTCTGCTACTATTATTTGGTGTTTCCATCACAACTTAAAGACCATCTACACTGAGCCAACGAAGGGATATTGTTCAACCATGGACAATTTAGATTTTACAATCTTTTCTATTTATCAAACGAAAATACACAAAATTTATTATTACACATTGTTTTTACATACATAATAACTTTTTAGAGCAGGGTATCAAAACAAAGTTTGACTTATGCTGTCAAGTCAAACGTCACTGCCATCTTATCTAATATACATAAAACTTTCCGAGAATCCATGTTGAAAACAAACTATTAAAATATTCAAAACATTTACCAAATTAATATCCACTTGTGAATTTAATTAAAACAATTATTATTTCATAACTTTTTTTAAAAACAAAATCCATCGTCATACGTCACACTTGGAACTTAACCAAAATTTTCCATCCAAGATAAAGGGGAGACATTCTATCCTAACCAAACAGGAAACAGGATAATTTGATACCAAATCAAAAATCTCATTATGGAATCAGGAATTGAATACAGGAATGTTACCATAACATCATAAAAACTGGAAAAGCTTCACAATACCATAGAATCGCACACTACTTTACCGGCATAACTACGACACAATACTGTATACTCAAATTTCACATGAATATATCCAACGTAATGCTGTGAAATTTTGCACCAATATTCCTTAATATTTATAGGACAATTTGCAAGTCCTTTTCTTCGTTTACCATAACGAAAAAAGCCATTTCCAAGCCGACAAGTGCGATTTTTCTGCGAGTCTGTTGAGTTCTACCCAAAAAGATGTTCAACCTTCAAACATACTTTTAGAACTAACTCCTCTTTCTTCGTCGCGTAGTCACGTCTCTAGCGCGTAAAGCCTCGGCCGAATACATTGACCAATCGGCGGAGAGAACTCAACGATCTTTCAAAATTCACACCAATAATACTAAAAGATGCTTCGTGCTCAAAAGAAATGGAAAAATACTCGGGACTTTTCAAGGAATTCTTCTAGAATAAGGAATGTTTTCACAAATAAACAGAAAATTTCCTAAGTTTTACAATATTGTGAAATAAACCGTAATACTCAGAACCAGGGGCGGTTCAGAATATTTTAATGATATATTAACTCGCAAAATAAATTATAAAAATAAATATTTTTCTTGGGATAGGATATAAAATTAATGGATACTATTTACAAAACATTGTAGCGGAAATCCATCTGCTACAGTGGGAATCTTCTTAAGACTCTCTGGGAAGGTGTCGCAGGTGTGTCGGATTCAGTCCGTCCTATCTCTATCTTGCCGGGCCACCTACCGACTAAACCCACCCCCTCTTTCTCCAACCGACGGGTCTGGAACCGCTCTTAGCAAGCATATCTGACCCGTCGACCTTAATCATAGCTCCCCTCCGGCACTCCCAGCTTGCGCCCCCCCGCGCCGCACCAGACCGGTCGTCGAAGCGACCGTCCAGCGCAACCCGTGCGCGGGGTAGTAGGGCAGCCAGGGCGCCACCCAAACCAAAATGGAACTAATCAAAGAATGCCAGTTGACAGTTACGAGCAACTCCAGTCATTCATGCTTTCATCTATGCACGCTTTCTCATCCACCCATTCATTCTGATATTAATATGGGGCAGTCTGTGTAGGTCGGATGTAAAAGGCCCTTCCCCACCGACTGCCCCACAACGATACAGACAAATATTACATAAAAAGAAGTAACAAGAATAAAAGAGATGAAAAAAAGGAAAAGAGAAGAGAGAGTATGAGAGAGATAAAAGAAGAGAAAATAAAAGGGAGAGAAACAGAGAATAAAAAAAAAAGATAGAGAACATGAACAGGAAAAAAACAGAAAGTGAAAATAAATGTTTAAAGAACGGTAAGAGTTAAAAATAAAATTAAATAGATTAATTAATGAAATCCGATAAAATAATAAATAAAAAGATAAAATCAGCTAAAACGTAAAATAGTTAAAATAAAACAGGCAGACAGCGTAGTTAGGGTGTATAGGATCCTCCCTCCGCTGACTACCAACCAAAACACAAACGATTTTTTTGTAAATAAATAATATGGGTCATCCCGTCTACCGTATTTGAAGTGAAGATAATTCTCAAGTGTATGTTGAGACACCACTACATCCAGAAAAATTGACTGTTTGGTGTGCTTTATAGGCTGGTGTAACCATTGGTCCGCACTTCTTCAAGAACGATGCTGGCCAGAAGGCTACAGTCAAAGGTGACGGCTATAGAGCCATTATTACTGACTTTTTTATTCCTCAACTGAACAACCATGATGTGCAGAAGCTGTGGTTTCAGCAAGACAGCGCAACATGTCACACAGCTCGTGCGACGATGGATTTCTTGAGGGAAACTTTTGGTAACCGCATAATTTCACGTTTCGGATCCGTCAATTGGCCTCCAAGGTCGTGCGACTTAACACCTCTAGACTATTTTCTGTGGGTATATATGAAGTCACTAGTCTGCACCGATGTGTTTTAAACTATTGACTAATTGGAGGACAACATGCGCCGCGTTATTGCCGATTTACGGCCACAAATGTTGGGAAAAGTCGTCGAAAATTGGACCTCCAGATTAGACTACGTCAGAACTACGGCAGAACAGATTATCTTTCAAATAAAGTAAATTTTATGTCAATTTAAAAAATAATCTTTGTTTTATTTCACTTCAAAGTTCTATACCTCAAAAAAAAGACACTATTAAATATAGTCTAAATCTAAAGGCGTACTGTACTAAGCTCAATAGAATCTCTGTAACTATGCAATGGCCTAGTCAGGCGCGGATCCAAGGGGGGTCAATGGAGTCAATTGCCCCCTCCTTGAGACCTCGCCTGGTGTCTACTGACACTGTTTTTAAGAAAGAGATTACGATTGAACATAATTAGTGAATTTTGTGTCCTGTTGATAACTGAATAACTGAAACATAAATATGGCAGAATTCCTTGAAATCGAAAATTATTAAAAGTCTTTGGAACATAATAAATGAAAAAGTCCCACAATAAATTTGTTTATTGCCATCTATTCAATTCAATGCCAGAGACCAGATCAAAATAGTAATTGAGAGTGCTATGTTATGGTAATTTGATCATTTAATAAAACCCCCCGAATAAGAGCCGCTTTTAGAAGGATATCCAAAGTATTATATAACAGAGGCCTAAAATTGGCATTAAGGATTCGACTACTTCGCTGCTACGTGTTCTCGGTTTTACTGTATGGTGTCGAGTCTTGGACTGTGAATAAAATCGATCTAAATCACCTTGAGGCTCTCGAAATGTGGTGTAATAGAAGAATTTTAAGAGTTTATTGGATGGAGAAGATTCGAAACTCCACAATACAGTGGAACCCCGTTAACTCGGATTAATTGGGACCGCGGCCGATCCGGGTTATCGAAAATCCGGGTTAGCCGGAGAAAATGGTAAAAATTAATAAAATATGGTATGCTTACAGATAAACTCCGTTATAATTGTCACACAGACACTGGTAAACCACGTTCGCATTCCACACAAAACCACACATGCAAAGCGTCGTCAAATGTCTCATTCTTAGCTTTATTAGCTTTGCACCGATTGTCCAAACTGTCTTTTGTTATCATTTTGAAAAAAAAAAATTCTTCGATTTTAGTTCTATTTTTCTTCCAATCCGATACTGTAGATGTACCGACACCATAATTTAATGCTGCAAGATTCACCTTTATCAATTCTACTTAATGCTTCTAGTTTCTTTTCCATTGTCACTACAACATTTTTACGTTTTGTTGCCCTTATAGACAAAAGACACGCAAACAAAAAATCTGAATAAATTTACGAACGATTACAAAACCGAAGCGAACAATACGACTTTACTACACACAATACCGTCTCTGATGTTCTGTTATTTAATAACAATGATAACTAGGACCATTGTTAAAAAAAGAATTTTAATAGTCTTTTCTAAACAATGCTAAGAAAGTTTAAAATAAATAAAGGATAATACAGGTGCCTGTTTTCGATAACACCACAATGAATGTGGTGTGCCATGATGAATCATTTTTACTATGGTATATGTAGTTCAATCTGGTTCCATTATCTCTCAAATATTTTATTACATAGAGTTGGTACAAAACCTCGTGAACCTTGAAAATGCGTATGTATATTCGAAATAAAATGAAGCAAAAAACATACGACTATTTTATTTGCTGGGAATTGCGCGACAGGGTCCCATCTGCACCCTGATATTTTCAGTAATGTCGGATTCAATCGTTTCGTTCGTATATTGACGTCACCAAATGAATGAATTAGGTTCAGGAGATTTTGTAACAGCAATACATTTTTATTGTTGAAATGTTTGTCTAATAAAAATCAGTCCGGGTTAGCCGGAGTTCCGGGTTATCGGGGGCCGACTTATCGGGGTTCCACTGTACTAGAATGTCTCAGCAAGACTACGGCGATTATAAAAAGCGCCAAGAAGAGATAGCTGGATTATTTCTGACATTTAATAAGAGGTCCCACATATAGGTTGTTACAAAATATTATTCAAGTGAAAATAGCAGGCAAACGCAGTCCAGGACGAAGAAGAACGTCATAGTTGATTTAGGGTGGCAATAAATAAAATTAAGATAGCTATAATGGTAACCAACGTTCTGAAAAGACTTAGTACATGAAGAATAAGAAAATAACAGCCCATCCCGAAACAGAATCCTGCGTAGGTACGCCTTCTTCTTCTTCTTAAAGTTCCCTCTCCTATCGGAGGTTGGATATTATAATGGCTATGGTCACTTTGTTGGCTGCTGCTCTGAATAGTTGTAATGAACTACAGTTAAACCATTCTCTAAGGTTGCTCAGCCAGGAGATGCGTCTTCTTCCTATGCTTCTTCTTCCTTGGATCCTTCCTTGCATAATAATTCTCAGCAACTCATATTTTTTTCCTCTGGTAATGTGACCCAAATATTCCAGTTTTCTAGTTTTTATACTTTTTATAATTTCTAACTCCTTATTTAAACGTCGTAGCACTTCAACATTGGTAATCCTTTGAACCCACTGAATTTTTAATATTCTTCTGTAACACCACATTTCGAACGCTTCTATTCTTCTTATGTGTTGTATCTTCAATGTCCAAGCTTCCATTCCGTATAGCAATAAAGAAAATATGTAGCATCTTAGAGCCCTCAATCTGAGAGGCAACTGAAGGTCTTTGTTTTTAAGCAGTGTCTTCATTTTTTATAAATTCTTGCCTTGCAGTTTCAATTCGGACTTTAATTTCTTTGTTTTGGTCATTTTTGTCATCAACCCAGGTTCCCAGATATTTGTATGTCTTAACTTTTTCTATTTTGGTTTGCTCTATCATTAACCTTTCATTTCTATGTTCTGTTTTTGAGACAATCATAAATTTACTTTTTTTTCTTGTTTATGTTTAGTCCGTATCGAATGCAATAATCATTAATTCTATTTAGCAATTCTTGTGGCGATTCCAGGGTATCTGCCATTATAACTGTGTCATCAGCGAATCTTATGTTATTTACTATTCTTCCGTTTATAGAGATTCCATAACTTAGCGCCGCTATCGCTTCCTGAGAAATGGCTTCACTGTACAGGTTAAACAGTAGCGGCGACAGAACACAACCCTGTCTTTACTCTCCTCTTACAACTCCTCTCTTTATATCAATATTCTCGGATTCTTGTTCTTCTATCTTTATATTGGCCTTTTGATTCCAATACAGATTGATGATAATTCGTAAAACTCGTCTGTCTATATCTCTGTTTTTCAATAATTCTATTAGTTTTTCATCTCGGACCCTGTCGACCGCTTTTTCGAAGTCGATTAAACAGGAATAAATATCCAGGTTCATATCTAACAATCGTTGAGAGAGGACATTAAACGCAAATAATGCCTCTCTTGTTCCAAGTCCTTTGCGGAACCTAAATTGGGTATCATCCATATCCTATTCTAGCTTTCTGTATAATCTTCCATGAATCACTTTTAGAAATATTTTGAGGGTATGGCTTATTAGTGATATTGTCCTATAGTCCGAACAAACTTTGGCGTATATTGTTTTTGGTATTGTTACAAAGGTGGACACCAACCATTTCTGAGGGATTTTTCCGGTTTTATATACTTCATTAAACAGATCCAGTAGTACCGGTAGAGTTTCATCGTCTAGACATTTCAGTAATTCGGCAGCTATTTTGTCTGGACCTACAGTTTTCCGTTTTTGTGTTTCGTATTGCTTGTTCGATTTCCTCCATTATGATCTCTGGTCCCGTTTCGTTGTCAATTTCTTCCGGTTCTTGTCTATTATCCTCAAACAGATCTGTTATGTATGTCTTCCACTTTTTTAATTTCTCTTTGACTTCTATAATAATTTTTCCGTTTATGTCTTTAAGAAGGTCATCTTTTTTTTGTCGCTGTGTATTTGTGATTTCCTTTATTTTCTTGTGCATGTTAAAGCTATTATACTTTTTCAAATATTCTTGTATTTCACTACATGGATTTGCCAGCTAGGTGGATTTATCCTCTTTTATTTTCTTTCCTATTAATCTCTGGATTTCCTTGTATTTTGCCCTACTCCTGCCTTTATGTTTCCTTTTTTCCTCCATTAGCTCTAGGATTTCTGAAGTCATCCATCTCTGTTTTTTTATTATTTTTGTGGGTTATACCTTGTAGGTACGCCAGTCACGAAAAGTTTTTTATTTCATTGCCCCCACCTTGCAAGGTTGCTGGATCCACCGTTGGGCCTAGTTGTCTAATATCGGAAGTGGAAAATTGCAGATGGAGTAATCACAGTTCAAGAAATGGTACTGCTAAAATCACACACTAATAGGGTATTAAATTCCATAGTAGCTATTCTGGGGGTCTTGAAATCAACATTACTGGCCAGAGTTTGTGACAAATTTTACTGGATTAATGACCGCCGATAGCACAAGAGTGGTATAATAAATGCGATTTATTATAACAGGCGTAGTAAAATGTTACAATATTTTCTCGGGGAGCTATTTGAACGACTTGCAGTGAATACTCTCGGACCACTTCTTCTGACAGGGAGAGAAAACAAGTATTTAATAATTACAATGGATTATTTGACAAAATGGCCTGAATTTGCACCCTTTCCTAATTAAGAAGCGACTACAGTAGCAGAAGCATTCATAATACACGTATCAAAACATGGAGTTCCTTTAGAATTACATTCTGATCCGGGACGAGATTTTGAATCAGAATTAAGGCAAGAAATAATGAAAATCTTGGGTAATATAAAAACACACTACGTCTTCCATATGCAATAAGACGGAATGGTCGAAAAATAGAATAGAACTGTTTGTTAATTTCTATAATTTTATTTTCTCTGATTATCAAATAAATTGGGATACTTTAATTCCTCTATTCCTATTATAGTCCAGGGTAATAAGGTTTTTTCCATGACACTCTAATATCCAGGGTACTGAAGCGATTTTTGACAGGCAATGCCTATAAGAACAAATTGTAACTAAATCCACGAGGAAACTAAACTTCCTCTAGCTGGCTGTATACCATAAATCACAAAAATACTAGATTTATTGTAAATGGTATATTTTAAAATACCCTAAATAAGGGTCACAAGACAAAACGTTTTTGGATTAAGAAAGTCATCATCAGTGTTCTTAAACCAAAAAAGAGCATGCTTGAGCCACCAAAATATGTTTGGTAAAATCCCTTTAAATGTAAATGATTATGTTATGTTACATATTTATATAAAATGTGAATGATGTTCTAGATATGCCTGGATGTTGCTTAGGGCAACACAGGACTCTTCCCACGTAGCTGGAATTTTTTTTGGAGAAAACCTCACATATTGGATTTCAATAACCAACTGACAACTGAATTCAAGAGCAACCCAGAATAACGTTAAGAACTAAGACGTTAAGAAATTGTAACATTTCCTACGTAGGATCTGGCGGTCATTTTTATTTTAGTGACTTTAGTGTCAAGCCTTTTTTCCTTATTTTTTAAATCAATGAAAAACAGTGAAACTTATGGTTTTTTTAGTACAAATTACTTTCATAACATGGAAATAGTTATCTTCCTCACAAGTGCAGAAAGTCATACTTTTCCGCACGCGACTGCAGTTTGCAGAACGACGCGAAGCGGGAGTTCGGCAAGCAGTCGAGTGCGGAAAAGAGACTTTCTGCAAGCGTTAGGAACAATATTTTTTCTACGAGTCTTTAAAAAATGACCAAATCTTAATCAATTAATTTAACTAATATGAAAATACATACACAAAATAATTCTTTGACAAGGTTGTCAAAACCAAACTTTCAGCATAATTGTTTAGCATGACGACGATCTTGGCTTCCATGACGACGATTCAAAATCACTGTTATTGTCTACTGATTTGACTTTCGAATATTATGTCAAAATTATTTTATTTTATCGAATTCTCGCGTTAATTTTATTAAAACATGAACACAATAAGATATATTTGAAATAAATTAGTAAATAATATCTAAATATTAGTTTATTGCATTCATTATAATTACTTTAAGGCCATATTAACATATCTAAATTAACACGCGTGCGGAAAAATAAAACGCGTGCGGAAAAGTAAAACGCGTGCTGAAAAGTAACACGCGTGCGGAAAAGTAAAACTTTCTAAACTAAAATACGTGCGCGAAAGTAGACATTTTTGCACTCTCGTAGAAAAAATGTTTAAAATGGCTTATTATAAAGGTTCATATATACTCATTTATTGTTAATATAATTGCGAAAAAAGGTTGAAATTGCAAAAAATTCCATTTTGCAATAACTATTGTAAAAATTAGTGGAAACCTTTGAACTTTTTGTCAAGTGAGGATTCTTTGATGCTTAATATGTGACAAAAATGTGTCAACGCCATTCATTCAATTGTTTAAATTTTATTCAAATTGTTTATCCCAGAGAGCTTTTCTTTTCAATAACATAAGTCAGAAAAAAATGATGCTAGGGCCATTCTATAGGTGGTGTCAAATGAAAGAGAAAATTAACTTTCAAATTGGTTTAACAAAAGTAAATTAGAAATGCATTTATTACCTAAATACTAATACTAATAAATAATTATGCAAACGTATCGTCAATTTTTCTTTCTAATCTTTTTATTTTTTTATATAGTAAATTATATGTAAAAGACTAAGTTTTCACTCTAATGGCATATAACATATCCCACCAGAATGAAAACAATGGGAACCTTCTCTGGTTACACCTCCGAGGCTTCTACAATTTGCAAGCCATACGGATGCTGAGACTAAGGAAGATGAGGGAATTCTACAATTTACAATTCACGTCACATCTGCTCAGCGCGGTAAAGTTCCAACGAGACTGGTTCCCTTCATACTCCACACAGAGTAAATGTAAATCAAAAATGAATAACCATTTTCAATTTCGTTGCAAAACGAAAATACAGCCGAACCATATTCCAGTCCAATCAGAGAGTGCTGCAAGCACCTCTACCGGTTTCGAAACTTATTAGTCTCTCATCAGGAGGCACATATGCTGCTCTCCCTGATCCAACCAAAACAAACCCCAGCGTGCAGTCCCGAATCGCAACGAACGAAATGGCATAGATGCCCTAGCGGCAACTGCTAGCAAAAGACTAAGTTTTCACTCTAATGGCATATAACATATCCCACCAGAATGAAAACAATGGGAACCTTCTCTGGTTACACCTCCGAGGCTTCTACAATTTGCAAGCCATACGGATGCTGAGACTAAGGAAGATGAGGGAATTCTACAATTTACAATTCACGTCACATCTGCTCAGCGCGGTAAAGTTCCAACGAGACTGGTTCCCTTCATACTCCACACAGAGTAAATGTAAATCAAAAATGAATAACCATTTTCAATTTCGTTGCAAAACGAAAATACAGCCGAACCATATTCCAGTCCAATCAGAGAGTGCTGCAAGCACCTCTACCGGTTTCGAAACTTATTAGTCTCTCATCAGGAGGCACATATGCTGCTCTCCCTGATCCAACCAAAACAAACCCCAGCGTGCAGTCCCGAATCGCAACGAACGAAATGGCATAGATGCCCTAGCGGCAACTGCTAGCAAAAGACTAAGTTTTCACTCTAATGGCATATAACATATCCCACCAGAATGAAAACAATGGGAACCTTCTCTGGTTACACCTCCGAGGCTTCTACAATTTGCAAGCCATACGGATGCTGAGACTAAGGAAGATGAGGGAATTCTACAATTTACAATTCACGTCACATCTGCTCAGCGCGGTAAAGTTCCAACGAGACTGGTTCCCTTCATACTCCACACAGAGTAAATGTAAATCAAAAATGAATAACCATTTTCAATTTCGTTGCAAAACGAAAATACAGCCGAACCATATTCCAGTCCAATCAGAGAGTGCTGCAAGCACCTCTACCGGTTTCGAAACTTATTAGTCTCTCATCAGGAGGCACATATGCTGCTCTCCCTGATCCAACCAAAACAAACCCCAGCGTGCAGTCCCGAATCGCAACGAACGAAATGGCATAGATGCCCTAGCGGCAACTGCTAGCAAAAGACTAAGTTTTCACTCTAATGGCATATAACATATCCCACCAGAATGAAAACAATGGGAACCTTCTCTGGTTACACCTCCGAGGCTTCTACAATTTGCAAGCCATACGGATGCTGAGACTAAGGAAGATGAGGGAATTCTACAATTTACAATTCACGTCACATCTGCTCAGCGCGGTAAAGTTCCAACGAGACTGGTTCCCTTCATACTCCACACAGAGTAAATGTAAATCAAAAATGAATAACCATTTTCAATTTCGTTGCAAAACGAAAATACAGCCGAACCATATTCCAGTCCAATCAGAGAGTGCTGCAAGCACCTCTACCGGTTTCGAAACTTATTAGTCTCTCATCAGGAGGCACATATGCTGCTCTCCCTGATCCAACCAAAACAAACCCCAGCGTGCAGTCCCGAATCGCAACGAACGAAATGGCATAGATGCCCTAGCGGCAACTGCTAGCAAAAGACTAAGTTTTCACTCTAATGGCATATAACATATCCCACCAGAATGAAAACAATGGGAACCTTCTCTGGTTACACCTCCGAGGCTTCTACAATTTGCAAGCCATACGGATGCTGAGACTAAGGAAGATGAGGGAATTCTACAATTTACAATTCACGTCACATCTGCTCAGCGCGGTAAAGTTCCAACGAGACTGGTTCCCTTCATACTCCACACAGAGTAAATGTAAATCAAAAATGAATAACCATTTTCAATTTCGTTGCAAAACGAAAATACAGCCGAACCATATTCCAGTCCAATCAGAGAGTGCTGCAAGCACCTCTACCGGTTTCGAAACTTATTAGTCTCTCATCAGGAGGCACATATGCTGCTCTCCCTGATCCAACCAAAACAAACCCCAGCGTGCAGTCCCGAATCGCAACGAACGAAATGGCATAGATGCCCTAGCGGCAACTGCTAGCAAAAGACTAAGTTTTCACTCTAATGGCATATAACATATCCCACCAGAATGAAAACAATGGGAACCTTCTCTGGTTACACCTCCGAGGCTTCTACAATTTGCAAGCCATACGGATGCTGAGACTAAGGAAGATGAGGGAATTCTACAATTTACAATTCACGTCACATCTGCTCAGCGCGGTAAAGTTCCAACGAGACTGGTTCCCTTCATACTCCACACAGAGTAAATGTAAATCAAAAATGAATAACCATTTTCAATTTCGTTGCAAAACGAAAATACAGCCGAACCATATTCCAGTCCAATCAGAGAGTGCTGCAAGCACCTCTACCGGTTTCGAAACTTATTAGTCTCTCATCAGGAGGCACATATGCTGCTCTCCCTGATCCAACCAAAACAAACCCCAGCGTGCAGTCCCGAATCGCAACGAACGAAATGGCATAGATGCCCTAGCGGCAACTGCTAGCAAAAGACTAAGTTTTCACTCTAATGGCATATAACATATCCCACCAGAATGAAAACAATGGGAACCTTCTCTGGTTACACCTCCGAGGCTTCTACAATTTGCAAGCCATACGGATGCTGAGACTAAGGAAGATGAGGGAATTCTACAATTTACAATTCACGTCACATCTGCTCAGCGCGGTAAAGTTCCAACGAGACTGGTTCCCTTCATACTCCACACAGAGTAAATGTAAATCAAAAATGAATAACCATTTTCAATTTCGTTGCAAAACGAAAATACAGCCGAACCATATTCCAGTCCAATCAGAGAGTGCTGCAAGCACCTCTACCGGTTTCGAAACTTATTAGTCTCTCATCAGGAGGCACATATGCTGCTCTCCCTGATCCAACCAAAACAAACCCCAGCGTGCAGTCCCGAATCGCAACGAACGAAATGGCATAGATGCCCTAGCGGCAACTGCTAGCAAAAGACTAAGTTTTCACTCTAATGGCATATAACATATCCCACCAGAATGAAAACAATGGGAACCTTCTCTGGTTACACCTCCGAGGCTTCTACAATTTGCAAGCCATACGGATGCTGAGACTAAGGAAGATGAGGGAATTCTACAATTTACAATTCACGTCACATCTGCTCAGCGCGGTAAAGTTCCAACGAGACTGGTTCCCTTCATACTCCACACAGAGTAAATGTAAATCAAAAATGAATAACCATTTTCAATTTCGTTGCAAAACGAAAATACAGCCGAACCATATTCCAGTCCAATCAGAGAGTGCTGCAAGCACCTCTACCGGTTTCGAAACTTATTAGTCTCTCATCAGGAGGCACATATGCTGCTCTCCCTGATCCAACCAAAACAAACCCCAGCGTGCAGTCCCGAATCGCAACGAACGAAATGGCATAGATGCCCTAGCGGCAACTGCTAGCAAAAGACTAAGTTTTCACTCTAATGGCATATAACATATCCCACCAGAATGAAAACAATGGGAACCTTCTCTGGTTACACCTCCGAGGCTTCTACAATTTGCAAGCCATACGGATGCTGAGACTAAGGAAGATGAGGGAATT